>NC_044393.1:41033596-41363320 GCF_006542625.1 Nomascus leucogenys
GCAGGAATTTTCCCTCGGAAGGCTCTAGCTAGTTGGATGAGGAAGTGGGTTCTTCTTCCTTCTCTCCCCACCGCTTCCCTGTCCTTCTGAACAGCCTCTGAGCAGTTGCGATAGTGGTAACAGTGTGGAGTCCATCACAGACACAGCTGTAGTGTCACATGGGGAAGGGGGAGATCCTGCCTTTCAGTGAGAATGGTGTAGGGGCCAGCCCCCGTCTTCCATAGGGTGGTCCTGGAGGAAATGCCTCCTCTCTCATGGGTTCCTTCTGACAGACCACTGTGCTGATCTCGTGGGGCAGGGTGCACAGCAGCGGGACCATGCAGGTGAAGTCATTCACTGTGTCTCTGGGGGTTTTGTCCTCTGTCCTCTGAGAGCTGGGGTGAGGTGACCCCCATTCCCTGCCCTCCTTCAGCTTCCCTTGCATAAACTGTCCCAGACTAAAGGAAAGGAGGTGGGAGGCATGTGGCTTTGTCTCAAGCTCCTTGTCCAAGCCATGATCTCCAGAAGCTTTGCTCAGAGCTGCTGCCCCAGGATCCTTCAGCCTGCTCAGTGTTAATACAATGGCTCCCCATTCCCATTCAGCTCTGTCTGTGAATTAGGTCCCCTCAGACAAAACACAAGAAGTGGGCAGGCAGACATTGGCCCCAACCCACCACTGAAGCCCTAACATGGCACATAATGAGTCCCACACAGGCCCCTGACATTTGTGCCCCATTTATTCTTCCAACAGCCAAGCCAATCCTGGTTATCCCTACTCTCCAGACAAAGACATCCAGAGCGAGTAGCTCAGTGTCTTTCCCATAGTTCCACAGGCTGACAAGTGGTAGATTTAGAAGGCCCAGCCTTCTAGTGGTGACACTGTGACACTGTGCTGGTCTGTGGCTTGGCCTCTCAGTCCTCTTTGCCACAGTCATTGCCCAGCATGAGACCCAGCTAAGCTGCTGGGCCCTTGTCCTGCCCAGGGACATGGCTCTACTCTACAGACTTTGCATTTTCTTGTTTACGGTCGCTGTCTTTCTAAGATGTAAACCTGTCTTCATTTATGGTCTGACATCTACTGACACTTCAGAGAAGTTGGGGCAAGGCCATGCTGGGGAATGTTGCTACTTATCCTCTGTCCTGGGATGAGTGATCAAGAGCATGTGGCCAAGGGGATTGCAGAGGCAGCTGCAGCTGAGTTTGCTGTTCTCTGATTTCCCACTAAACTCCATTTGCATCAATATCTCTTTGCATTCCATTGTCTCTGTAATTGCCAAAACAGCTTTTATTAAGAAACAAAACAAAGAAGAAACCAACTAAATTTCCCCATATTGCTCACAACTTGCCAACCTTCAGTCACCAATAATATACTGGTTACTTGTGTAGCACTTGCTGTGTGTGGGGAGGTACTCAGAGTTCACACAGATTGCTCCAGTGAATTCTCAGAACAGCCCCATGGGGTAGGTGCTGCTAGGAGCGCTATTCCTACATATGAGGACACAGAGGCACAGAGAGGCTCCATAACTGGCCCAAGCTCACACAGCCAGTATGCGGAAGACAGGCAGTCTGGCTGCAGGGCTTCAGTCCCAACCACAGCACGTTCTAAGTCAGCATCTGGTGACTCGAGAACCAGTGGGATCCCGGCACCTGCTCACCTCTCCCATCCAGGCTAGTCCCTGATCCATTGTCCCAAACTCCTGCAGTTCCCAGAACAAACCAGGCTCTTTGGCAACGTCCTCCTTGGCACCAGATGTTTCCTTTTCCTAATCTGGGCTTGGCGAGCCCCGACTCCTTCTCCAAGATAATGACTCATCTGTGTCCTCGCCTCCCGGGGAGGTCCTTTTCAATCATCTGATAACTGTTAACGTTGACCTTCTTTCATAAGGACCAGCACTCCTCAAACTTCAATGTGCACAGGAATCACACAGGAAGCTTTGAAAGGTGCAGGCTCTGGCTCCACTGGGCAGCAGGGCCTGAGCTGCATTTTCAATAAGATCCCAGACAAGACCCTTAGGTTGCTGGGTTGCTCCAGGGACCACTCCCGGCAGCAGCCCGCCCATGGCTCCTGCTTGCCCCTGCCACCCACCACAGTGCTTGGCCCTCCAGGGGGTGATGCCTTGCCCGTGAGTCTGTCCCACACCATCCATGCCAGCCTCCATGGCAGGTGTCACAGCCACCCCTTTCCCTGTTATTTATCCCAGTACTCGACACATCAGAGAAGTAAAATACGTGCTTTAATTTTTTTTTCCTTCAATTCTAAAGGACATCTCAATGACAAAAGCGAGACGTCATCTAGATGAAATGTAAATAAGGCAGTGAGCATAAGCCACTTGCATTTAAGCTTATTTTTTTTATGAGAGCCCAAAATATGAGAAGAGACAGAAGCCTGATAAGCACAATACATCAGGAATCGGAGCTGAGGAAGTGAGCAGACTTTCAGATGAAAACAGTCCAACTCGACACATCTGCCTATGATTTTCTCAGCCAGCAGCCCATGAAATAAAAGTCCTCTGCTTTATAATTTCTTCTATTTGTTTAACTTAAAGGCCTACATACAGCCACACAGTGTATTAAGTGCTGAGCACCCGGAACTGATAAAAACGACAAACAGGCATCGTAACCACTCAAGCTGAAGAATCAATTTTAGCCAACTGTGCTTCACCTGCCAAAAAAAATGATCCCACTGCTTCCCCTTGAGGTTCCCCAAGGCAGACACTGGGAGGAGGAATGGGCCAGGACCCTACACAATGTGGAAGTGAGCACGCCGCATGGGAGGAGAAGGCAGGAGAGAGTGTGGCTGTGCTTCCTGGCAGCGATGTGACCCGTCCCCCACTGGGCAGATGAGAAGCGCAGAGCCCGGACATTTGCAGGAAAAGGGGCAGCAATGTAGCCTGTCGTCTGAGGCCAGGGTGTGAAGGAAACTTTGGGAGCAATGGCTTTGGGAGAGCAAAAAGAACCCAAGACATCAGAAAGGACTTCCTTGAGCATGTCTGTTGTCAAAAGCTGCTTTGAAAATTCTGTTGACCCACAGGCATCTGTTTCCAGAAAGACTTTCACTGTCCTATAGTGAGTGATAAGATTGGTGTTGAAGGAACCCTGGGGTTTCCTCCAGGGGCAGGAAGCATCACTGATGGCCCCATGAGCACAGCATTTTAGCTGCATGGAGTCATCACACGTTCCAAATAGAAGGGAGCAGAAATTATATGTTCCCTTCAAATGAGAAAACAAATCCTCAGGAGAGTTAAGAACTATCCCCAAGGTCACACCACTAGGTAAAGACAAAAGCAGAAGATGGACCTAAGTTTCTGAGCTAATCCCTGCTCTTTCCATTTTGCGAGAAACTGAACATGGAGTCAATCCAGGAGGGGAAGGAGGCCTCAGAGGCTGTGAAAGCCACCTGTGTGCCTGCTGCCAGTAGCTGGCACGGCCACCCAAGCAGCAGTGCCCCTCCTGGCCTTCCTTCTCCCCCTCTCTCATCAGCACAGAATGCTGAGGCTGGCGGTTATCTAATTTATTCCTATCATGTTATAGATGAGATAATCACCAAGGTCCTAGGGAGAGCCCCAGGGTAAGTAACTAGGAATGGGCAGAACTGAGACTCTGAAATCAATATCGAAACCAGTAGGATTCCCACCCACTCATGAGGCAGGAAAATAGGGTCTGGATGCAGGGAACTTAATTTGCTCTGCCTCCCCAGAGCTGAATCAAAGGGAAAAACCAAGATCTGGGGGCAGGGAATCAAAAGCCAATACGCGGTAATTTCCTAAAGCTGGATCCAAAGGCAAACAAGGATCAAAGGCTACTCTCCCTACAATTCTCCCCCTTCCCCCATGTCTCAGATGGAAAGGGACAGTGCCTTGGATTGGCTGCGGGCCAGGCAGGGGCCATCCCTGCATCTGCATTGGCCGCAAATCCACTCCAGCCTTGGGCTGACTGCAGGCAAGTTCACATCAGCTTTTAATTAGCCATGAACCAAATCCTTCATCCAGATGAAGGGTAGCCCATAGGGACCTCAAAAGGAGTACTTAAAACCCAGAAAACTGTGTAACGGGGCCCTTGAGCCACTTGCTTGGGCCCACTCCCACCTTGTGGAGTGCCTTCTCGCTTTAATAGAGCCCGGCTTTCGCTGCTTCCTTTCTGCGTTTCATTCCTCTGCTACTTCCTTTTTGTGTTTTGTTCAATTCTTTGTTCAAAATGCCAAGGACCTGGGCAATTCACATGCAAGGCTTTCCTTCCAATAACACTCACTGTCATTAAATTTAAAAAATAATAATGGAGAAATACATGTAGATACATATTTCAAACAGCCCTCCCCCTCTGCAGTGGGCTGCCCCGTCATTGCACTGTCCTGTGGCACAGCCCCACAGCAGCCCACGGTCTGCTTCATGAGGTCCTAATGACCCCAAGCACTAACCATGCATATGGAAGCTACCCATGAGGTGCTGTTAATGCAAATCTAACAGCCATGTCACAAACTGGACATACTGTATTAGGAAATTTTTTTCTTTCTTTCTTTCTTTTTTTTTTTTTGAGATGGAGTTTAGCTCTTGTAGCCCAGGCTGGAGTGCAATGGCACGATCTTGGCTCACTGCAACCTCTGCCTCCCAGGTTCAGGTGATTCTCCTGCCTCAGCCTTCCAAATAGCTGGGATTACAGGCACTGCCACGATGCTAGGCTAATTTTGTATTTTTTTAGTAGAGACGGGGTTTCACCATGTTGGCCATGCTCCTCTTGAATGCCTGACCTCAGGTGATCTGCCCATCTTGGCCTCCCAAAGTCCTGGGATTACAGGCATGAGCCACCGTGCCTGGCCGTTGTATTAGGAAAATTAAACCCAGTTTGCCTGGCTGGATGCAGACATCAGATTTTATTCAGTTCCAACCTTTTATGAGAATGCTACTTTGCTTCCTGAGGAAGAAAATAAACTGAAGATAGATAATGTCTAAAAGAAGTCCAGAGAGGTTGTGTGAGGGTGTGTGTGTGTGTACATTTGTGCATGAGTGTGCATGTGGGGTATGTCAATGGGTATATGAGTGTTGGGGGGGTGTGAGGGGTGGATGCAGGGCTTTTTCCCCTTCCCAATTCCGAACTGAAGCAACCCTGGATTGCATCAGCTCCTGAGGAATTAAATGCAAACAGCAGTGACAGCTCAGTTTCCTGCTTCCATCTAAATCAGTGACAGCTCAGTTTCCTGCTTCGGTCTAAATCTTCCTTTCTTCTAACATCTCACACATCAACAACATCCTTTGCAGCACTGTAAACATTCTCTGGTTTTGTTACCAGAAAAGGGTCCAGATCCAGACCCCAAGAGAGGGTTCTTGGATCTCATGGAAGAAACAATTCAGGGGGAGTCCAGAAAGTGAAAGCAAGTTTATCAAGAAAGTAAAGGAAAGTAAAAGAATGGCTACTCCATAGAGCAGCCCTGAGGGCTGCTGGTTGCCCATTTTTATGGTTATTTATTGATTATATGCTAAATAGGGGATGGATTATTCATGCCCCCCTTTTTAGACCATATGGGGTAACTTCCTGACATTGCCATGGCATTTGTAAGCTGTCATGGCACTAGTGGGAGTGTAGCAGTGAGGACAACCAGAGGTCACTCTTGTGGCCATCTTGGTTTTGATGGGATTTGGCCGGCTTCTTTACTGCTGTCTGTTTTATCAGCAAAGTCCTGTATCTTGTGCCAACTTTCTAGCTCTTCTGTGACTTAGAATGCCTAACCTTCTGGAAATGCAGCCCAGTAGTTCTCAGCCTTATTTTACCCAGCCCCCATTCAAGATGGAGTTGCTCTGGTTCCAACGCCTCTGACAGCTTGTTCCAAAAAATGAAAGTCAAATATCTCTAGAGGTGAACATTTCTTAACTCAGTTTGAGTTGAGTACAGGTGAAATATTTCTCCTGTATTCTTAGCAACAACAGCATGCTCCAATTAGGTGCCTGTTACATGCCACGTGCTTAATTTTGAACTCTCTTCTCTATTCTTTGAAGTTGTCCTACACGTGGGACCAAATCATCTTGTACATATGAGGATACTAAAAGAGGCAGGAGGCCAAGTTGACCTATGAACCTAGGTGTGTCTGATTCCAAAATCTGGATTTGAAAATCACTGGTTTAGTGGAAATAGCTGGACAGACCTGAGATTAAATCCTATCTTCCCTGAGTAACCCTCTCCTTGGCAAAGTACTCTCAAGAAAGTGGAGGAAATGTTTGTGAGGGCTAAAACTGACACCTGTGATGATGGCCCAAATTAGCCCGTTTTGAGGTCCTCCACATTTGATGCATATTGGAATCAGCTGTGGAGTTTCAAACCTCAAAACTCCAGGCCTTTCAGACTGGAGAAGGCCAGATGTGGGATTGTGGTAACTGCACAGGTGAGCTGGATAGACAGCAAAGATTGAGCATGGTGACCCATGTCAGTGGTCCATGCTCCTCTCCAGCTTGAATGTGAGAATCACCTGGAGGGGTTGATAAACCCAGAGTACCTTCGTGAGCAGGCCTCAAAATGTGCGTTTCTGACAAGTCCACAGATGCTGCTGGTCTAGGAACCGCTGCTATGTTGTAGCAATGGCATGAAGAAAGGCAAGTGAAATACTGGGCCCGGGTCTGGAGGAAGCCAGTCCTCAGTGACACCTGTGGTCACTGGCTCCAGGCCTGGGAGGTCTCTCCCTGCACAAACTCAACTGTGTTGACCACTCCAAGATGGACAAGACCCATCTGTGAGCCCCATGTGTTTACTCCATATTGAAGAGAGACTTTTGAGCCACTGATTAATTCAGAAGAACTTATATTTCAGGTAATAGAATATTTGTGCTCAAAAGGATAGCATTTATTGTTTTTAAGCTACATTTTATGAGTAAGCCAGTAAAGTCAATCGAGGCTCAGAAAAACAAAGTGACTTGAAGAAAACCAGACAGCTAGTTAGCTATGGCAGAACTGGCCTAAGACCCAGTCCTCCTGCTTTCCAGTTCTCGAATTCAGTTTGGTACCAACAGCACCTCAGATGCATCAATATAGGCACTGGAGGAGCAGCTGCCCTGCTGCTGCTGTCCAGCTCCAGGAGCCTCACACTTCCCTGTGACTTCCGGAGGGAGCTTCCGTGCGCGTCCTTCAGACCTGTGAGTTTAGAAGTTGGGAGCTGGGCTGCATGCCCTGAACCCTCTGCCCTGAACTGAACTCCTCATCTCCTCTGTGCTCTGCTGGGCTCAAGAGAATCTGGGCTCAGATGACTGTGACGCTGCCAGTCTCTAAATCTTATTAACTCACTCCAGAGTACCCCTGCAATGGCCTCTCTTCTTCCACTCTGCCCATCTTCACCCACGTTTTGAATTAGGCTGCCCGGAGACATCTTGGCTGAGCCTGTCTGGCCAATTTGCTGGTGATTACTTCTGCCTCCTCATTCACTGACCACATGGATGTGAAACCTGTTAGTTTGATTAGGAAGTGAGAGGCAGCCACGGAGCCAAGTGTCTGGGGAGAGATTTCAGGCATTCACAGAACAACCCTGCGAAGGTGACTGGGCCAGGAAAAAGGCAGTTAACCATTTGGGCACGGGGAGGCGGAGGAAACAGATCTGTGAATGCCGTGAGACAGCAGACGGCCAGGGGAACAGCGACGCTCCCTGGAGAGCCTGTGCAGGTTTACCGCTTGCTCTGGGGGGTCACAACCCCTGGCCATGCTCCAGGCTTGATCTCCCCATGGGGCTCCCTGCCCTGACTCCCCCAGTCTGGACTCCTAGAGACAGAGCTACACGCCTTCTCTGTAGGGCAGAGAGGCGATCTCACTCTGCACTGTCCCATCACCTCTTTGAGCCTCAGTTTCCTCATCTGTCCAGTGAAGCTGGTGACCCATGCACAGGGTTGCTGACAGGCCCCAGGGCAGTTTCGAGGGTGAGGGGCAGAAACTTTCCAGGGGAGGGGTTGGTGTGGGGCAGGGCAGTGTTGGCCCAGAGGCTGCCTGCTTTTTCCCACAGCATCTTTCTGAAAGGTGAACCCCACAGGTGGTTCCCCTGTGAGCATGGGATGGACACCACCTGCTGGTGAAGAGAGTCCTGTGTGGGGAAGGGAAGGGGTGAAATGGGTCAGATAATGGTCTGAATTCACCTAGAATCCCCCTGGCTTTCCTCTGGAGTGGAGGTCGGAACCACCATTGGTTTCTACCTGCTAAAGCCTGAGAGCTTCGACTTAATCCTCAGGACACTGCAAGGGGCAGCTGGGTCCCTGCCGCTTTGTGACTGAGGGCACCTATGCAGGGAGAGCTTAGTCACCCGTGCAGGGTGCCCAGTTGAGGGGAAAACTCATCACTTTTCTTCCCCAGAGAGACTTAGCAAAGTGAGAGAAGGGCCCCTGGGCCCCTCAAGTCTGAGAGAATCTGGCCCTGGAGCACCGTGGCAGATTCAGCAGAGCACAGAGGAGGCCAGGCTCCTCCTCAACTGGGTGAAACCAGCTTCCCCACCAACACAGCACCAGCCCTGGGGAGGGAACAGTGCCCGGAGGAGTTGTAGGGATGTTAGTGGACATCTGCCACGTGCCCTGTGTGCCACTGGGAGGCATGGGTGGAGATCAGGTTCCAGGCACACCTCTGGGGCACACCACAGGGCCAAGCTTTTGCAGGCCAGGGGCAGAGAAGTGAGATTGATTTCTGCCAGGACACCTGTGAACAGGTACCAGCTGCCTGGAGTCTGTCAGTTGCTGAGGAGGCGTAGGAAGAAACTAGTTCCCCCATGTCTCTCTTACACACAGGTTAAAATCAGCCTGTCAAATCTCAGGAAAAACCTGGTGAAGTTTTGTTGGAATTGTATTACACTGGATGAGCAATTTGGAGAGATTTGACAGCTCCAGAATATGAAGAATTTCTGGCTACAAATAGGGTATGTCTCTCCATTTTTTTAAGACTTGTATAATGACTTTCAATAAAATGTCATACATTTTCATGTTATGGTCTTACATTAAAAATTATAGGCCGTTTATATTTGTTGGCCACCATAAGTGAAATATTTTAATTATATTTTCTAACAGTTGTTTGAGTACAGAATACCACAGATGTTAATATACAATCTTTATATTAAACAATGCTAGGTTCAATTATTATTTCTTATAATTTGTCTGTAGAATCTTTGAATTTTCTATATAGACAATCACATTTGCAGATAATGGCAGTTTTGTTATTTCAGTCCCTGGGGCCTGAGCTTGTCTTGTCACTCTGGCTAGAAGGTGCTGCACAGAATAGAAACAGTGGGTGGTAGGGATCCTTACCTATCTTTTTCCTATTTTAACAGGTGATGCTTCTGACATTTCACACTTCAGTGGGATTTGTTTTTCATGCCTTTCTGGTATGTATCTCTCACGAGATTAAGAATTTTTCATTGATTTCTCATTTGCAAAGAATTTTTGCCTTGAATTTTTTATCAAATTTATCAAGTGATTTTTCTGATTTCATTGAGCTAACTATATGGTCATTTCCCTTTCATTATGAAAGTGGCAAACTATATTATTTTTAAGTTATAATTTTCCAATGTTTGACAAAATTGCTTTCTTTAATAATCTCAATTTAGCTGAGTGCTATCTTTTTTATATAATGCAGTACAGTCATATGTCACTTAATGACAGAGACACATTCTGAGAAATGTGTCATTAGGTGACTGTCATTGTGTCAACATCGTAGAGTCCACTTACACAAATGTTGGCGGCATAGCCTACTACACACCTAGGCTATATAGTATGGCCTATTGCTCCAAGGCTAGAAACCTGTACAGCGTGTCCCTGTACTGAGTATTGTAGGCAACTGTAACACAATGATATGTACTTGTGTATCTAAACATATCTAAACGTAGAAAAGGTACACTAAAAATATTGTATTGTATTCTTATGGGACCACCATCATATATACATGGTTTGCTCATTGACTGAAACATCATTTTGCAGTGCATGCCTGTATTTTGTTTAAACACATTTTGTAGAAAATGTATTTATATATCTGTTCCTGATAGAGATTGGTCTAATTTTCCTTCCCTTTCTTTATCTGCTTTTGGCATCAGAGTTAGAGATCAGCCTCAATACAAGGAGAGCTGGTCTGGAAAGCTTTCTGTAAGTCAGAAATTGTCCTTTCCTAGGGAATCATCTGTGTGTCCAGGGCATTGTGGGGTTGGGGAATCTGTTCACAGACTGCCTGAGTTCAGATCCTGCCTCTGCCATTTATGTGACCACGAGCAAGATGCTTAGCCTCCCCATGCCTCAGCTAACTCATCTGTGGATTAGAATAACTACCTGCAAGTGGAGTCACAGCGACAATTAAATCAGTTAATGCACATAGGCCAATGAGAATAATGCCTGGCACATGGCAAATGTACAAGAGCCCTTGTGAGTCTTAAAAGAACTTGCCTGGGAAACTAAGCAAAGCCTTTGTGGGAAAGCCTTAAATACTCATGCAGTTTATTTAACAACAAAAGTAATAGGATTTTGTTCAGTGTTCTTTTTCTTCTTGATTCAGTCCTTTATAGTTTTCTAATAATTTGTCAATTTTACCTGTTTTAAAATTCATATTTTCTTTTAGGTCTTTGCTATATCTGTATTATATACTAGTTTTTATTCTTAATATTGTTTCTTTCACTTTTTCTTCATTTAGGTTTGTACTGTGGTGGTTCAACTTCACTGGTCAATAACCAACTTTTGATTATGTGGATTTCTCTTTCATTAATTGCTACTTTTATTTTTATTACTTCTTCCCCTGTTTTCTCTGAGCTTAGGTTATGGCTCCTATGCGTAGCTTTTTGGTTTTCAGTGTTTCTTTTTCCCTAGTAAAGACATGTCAAACATGCACTTCCCTTTAAGTACTGCTTCGGCTTCTTTCCCTTCGGTCTGACCGTTCGCCCTTTTGTTGGTTTTCATTGGGTTGCAGCGGTTTGTAGAGATTTCAAGTTTTCATTTTCACGAAATAGTCATTTTCAAAGAGTATTGCTTTATAACTTACACATATGTTTGAAAATATGTAATTATTTCTAGCAGTGCTAGGGCTGCCAACCATGTGGCATTTTTTATTTATAAGCGAATCCCATTATGATCAAAGATTGAATTCTACACAACACAGAAACACGCAGTGAGCTCCAGGTGTGGACAGGAGGCTCATTTTGAGAGTTCCCAGGGAAGTGGGGCAACAGTCTTGGCAGTTCTGGGGAGAAGTCTTCATCATCTCCCAACCCACAACCCTGGAAGTCCCCTGGGAAGCGGGCGGCCATTGCTGGGCCCCTTGCTGCCCCTCACGGCCCCATTGCATTCCATGCTCTCTGTGCTCTTCCTCCTCCCTCATTTCTGCTACGGGCTGCCCGCACCCACCTTCCTGAAAGCAGGGCTCTGGTTGGCTCACTGTGCTGCCACCCAGACACCAGGATTGGACAGAACCTTTGTAACAGGCTGTCTCATTGGCTCCTGGCTTTGCTTTCTCCTGTACTAGGCTGGATTCTGATCCCATCTGGTGCCTAGGGTGACAGGCGATCAGATTGCAAAGGGTGTGTCCTTTATGCAATCACTTAGCCTATCGCAGATTTCTAGGTGCCCTGGCTATGACAACAACTCAGTCTTCCAAGTCAGGGGCCAGTCATGATCTGGCTTGGGGTGTGTCACCTTGGACGAAGCAGAGCTCCAGGATGACTGAACACAAATGCTTCTCCTCACTTCCCTAGCTCCTACTCCAAGCAGCTAAACCTTTGGGCCCTGGGCATATGTAATGCACAGAGAGACTCCCTATCCCTGCCTGCAAGGAACTCCTCACCCACAGGGAGAAAAGTATAAGGAGCTCAAGTTACTATTCTTATGTCAGGGGAGAAAATGTTTGAGAAGTTTCCAATTTGTAGAATCAAAACCAGGGAGCAGGACTCTGGGATGTTTTGATTCTTTGGACCACACCAATTTTTTCCCTGTGGTAGGAGAGAAGGCGAGGACCAGAGCCTTAGGATTCGTTTCAATAGACTATGTAGACGCTCTCTTCTCCTCTCCTTCAGCCCCAGACTCTTTCCCTGATGCCACCTTAAGAGATGGACACAAGCCCGTGCTGAGGGCAGGGCTACAGTCCCACCTTCCAGGGAGCAGGGACATCCTTCTCCTTGTATTGATTGTTGCTTTCACAAGGAATACCTGCTGGGGCAATTCAATTTTTGCACCTGGAAATTGGCATCACAATGCTACTTGCCATCAGAATCAAAAGGGAAAAATAAAAGACACTATCTGCTTTGAAAAATTCCCCACTGTGATATCAATCTGACTTTTGTATCTTGAAAAATTGTGGACCATCTTGCAAGGAACTGTGTTAGAGGGAGAGACAATCTTTATTCCAGAGATTTGGCTTTCCTTGCTGTGTTCAGTTTAGGATGGGTCAACCTCAGACAAAATTTAATAAAAGATGCTATTTCTGGTCCCAAATGACATCATCACAGAAGGCACCATTGATCTCCAGTTATGGTGAAGAATATAAAATCTTCTTTGAGAGGTCATTTTTCTTCCTAGGGAAATCTATATTTTGAAATGACATTTTATTATGGCCCAAAAAAGTGTTCGTTTCTGCTTCAAAACATTTCCTATACTTCATCCGATAATGCATTAAAGATGAGTTTTGTTTTTTTTTTTTTTTAGATAGAGTCTCACTCTTGTTGCCCAGGCTGGAGTGCAGGAGTGCAGCACAGTCTTGGCTCACTGCAACCTCCGTCTCCTAGGTTCAAGCAATTCTCTTATCTCAGCCTCCCGAGTAGCTGGGACTACAGGCACCCACCACCATGCCCAGCCAATTTTTGTATTTTTAGTAGAGACAGGGTTTTACCATGTTTGCCAGGCTGGTCTCAAAATCCTGACCTCAGGTGATCCACCTGCCTCAGCTTCCCAAAGTGCTGGGATTACAACAGGTGCGAGCCGCCACACCCACCCGAATGAGTTTAATTTCTTGTACTTAACTAATTGATTGGGGAAAGTATTTCTAATCATTTAATAAGTATTTTCTGAAATCATTGCCTGTCATGAAGAGACCCAAATATCATGTTCTGTCCTGTTAAAATTGTTTCTGGTATTTGGCAAAATATATCAATACAGAACAACTATATGTGTGGTAATATAAAAAAAATACATTATTTCTATCAGCTGTTGGGGGGAAATCTCTATGTTGAAAAGGAGAAAAAAATGCTAATGGCATTTCCTTGTCAGGAACAGGATCTTCTGGGGACTAAGCAGAAATGAACCTGGCAATAATCAATATTTCAACTCAGAAGGAGACTGGGTGTGATTTAATCGCTGGGGAAGTATTTGATCACCGCCAGCATCTAACAGAGAAGACCTATCCCATTAGCAAAGCGGCTCTCTGGCTAAGAGGAACAGGAAGCCGAGATGAAGTACAAACAGAGGGAAGCTCAACGCCTGATTAGGAAAAGTGGAGACAGAAGCCGCAGGGCACATCCGTCGCCCTCACTAATTGATCAGACACCACAGTGCAGGGATACGAAGTCATGTCATCATAGTTTTGTTTAATAATAATATAATCAAATACATTTTAGGGAGCTTTACAAACTAACTTGATTGAGGTAAAATGTACCTACAATAAAATGCATCGATTTTAAGTTGAATTTGATGGGTTTTGACACATCTATGTACTATGCAGTCAACCTCATAATCAAGGCATCTAGTATTCTGTCACATCCAAAATTCCCTTGTGCTTTTTTTGCAATCAGTACTCATGCCCCCAGCCCAGACAACCACCAAGCTGCTTTCTGTTACAATAGTTTAAATTTGCCTTTCTTAGAATTTCACATAAACAGAATCATACAGTCTATATACTTTTGTGTTTGAATTATTTTACTCAACATGTTTTGGGCATTTATCCATATAGCTGCTTGTGTCAGTAGTCATTTGTTTTTATTTACAAGTGGATACTTAGTTTATTCCAGGTGTTTGGCTGTGGGCATTGTTTGCTGTGAGCATTTTTGTACAACTCTGTGTGCGCATACACTTTCATTTCTCTTGGGTAAATACCTGGAGTGGAGCCGGTAACTTTTATAGTAAGCTTATGTTTAATTTTATGAGACACCTCCAAACACTTTCTCAAAGTGCCTGAATTCCAATTCTTGCAAATTTCAGCCAACACTTAGTATCGTCAATCTTTTGTTGTTGTTAATTTCAGCAATTCTTGTGTGTGTGTCTATGTGTGTGTGTAGTGGTAGCTCACTGTGATTGTAATCTATGTTTTCCTAATGACTAATGAACATTTTTTCATGTGTTTATTGGTGACTCATGTATCTTTTTTAATGGTGTCAGTTTAAATCAAATTTTTAACAGAGCATTACTAAAACTCAAAGAATTAAGATCCCCCTAGCGAATCAATCAGATAGATAAGTGGTATCTGCATATGTATTTTTATCATACAGACTATGATATAAAGTATATTTTTAGATCTCCTATATGAGTTAAGTTTCATATAGGAGAATTTTATATATGCCTCCTATGTGTTTAAGTCTCCTAAACTGTGTGGCTTAAACCCCCAACCCTGCGGGCTAATTCCCCAAAGTCAATGATGAAATCACCAAATCAAGGTTTGCCCTGTGGATATCAGCTAAGGATTAGAACAGGCCCTCACTGTATGATGATATTCATGGCTGCTGGTGCTCTTCATTCCATGGCAATTATTTAATCACTTTGGGACTGTCACAAAAACTGCACTTTCTGAAATTTCAAACAGTAAATATCACCTGGAAGGCTTTTCTACAAGTCCAGGGAAACGGCTGGCACATATGAAACGGCATTAGCAGAACTCCTAGTAATGAAAGCTCTACTCTGCACAACTTGGTCTTATGGTTACCGCTGTGTTCAGGTCTCTGCCACCAGGAGTCTACTTCATAGTTCTAGACTCAGGAATCTCCTGTTTCTTTGTAGTGTAGTCAGCTGTCAGTAAAAGCTCTTTTTAGCTTTTCACCATCCAAAGGTTTTCACCTCCTCCTGACCATAATGGGTGAGAATGCCCTGCCTGGCTCAGGAGTCAAAAATATGTGGTCCCATGGGATCCCTGCTCTGTCCCTCGGCTTGGGGAATGTGTGGCTGTCCACCGGGGACTGCCTCCTTTCACTAGTCTTGGGGTTGCAGCAAGAGGACCCCTCACCTATGCATCACCATTGCTTCTCTAAACTCCATGTTGACACCCAGGGCTCCTGCAAGAGCTCCCTTCATGGAGGGTTTTGTGCCTGTGCATCAGTCTGGGGGGCGTATCAGCCCCTGCACTCCATCACTCAGCTCAACTACCCCTCCACAGCCCACAGCCCACTCATCAGCACAGGATTACTGGTGTTGGGAGCACGGCCTCTGTGCAGGCCCAGGTTTCCCAGGATGAGCCTGCTGCCTGTTTGTTTCTGTGCAATGCTGACTCTCCATGCTTAGGTTCATATATTTCTACCACGAGTGAGGTGCCCAGACACCACATCCATGTGTCACCACAGAAAATAAGAAGCCAGTTCTGGAACCCCACAGTCTTTTATGGGATATCATAGTATTTTCCCCAAGATCCCAGTCCATCCTGAGAGGGCCACTTTCTGAAAGCTGCACCTCCCCAACCTGTTAAAGCATCGTGAGATCACCAGTCATTCAAAGGCAGCAGTCCTCATGCCACACCCCAGCAGCACGCTCTATACCCAGGGAGATTTCTTACTCCAAAAGCATCAGAACCAGGTGATTTTGGACTAAGGGCCACTGGTTTCCCAGCGCTTCTAAAAATCTAGAAGATTTCACTTTTTTGTTTGTGTTGCCTTACACACACAGATGCACTTGTTCTCTGCATATGGCGTTTTACAGACTGAGAGCTCAGAGGAGCTGGAACCCACAAGTGGTGGCCATAGAGGATACGGGCAGCCTGGGCTCCTTCAATGACTCCATTCATGGATGTAGAGAAATGCTCCCTTTCATGGCAGCTGCAGGTGGTATCTTTGCCCCTCTTCATCCCACTGCCTCACAGCCCTGCCCTGGCCTCACTGATTCCAGCACTGAACTTTCCATCACAGTTCTGTCTCCCGTCAGTCTTTTCCTGGGGCACTGTGGGCGAACCATGTTTCAGGATCAGGCTTAGGATGAAATCGAATCTCCCCTCACCAGTGCCCGTGAGCACATCTACACGTACATGTCTCAGGACAGTCTCTGCTGCAGAGCAAAGGTAAGGGCTTTTCTCTTTATCCGCTGCTTTGTTCCAAGCCTGTTGCCTTTATGGCAACTGTCAATGTTACTGTGAATCTCTCTAATTTTGTCTCAGTCTCAAGCTGGCACTAGTCTAGATCAATACAAGTTACTTGTACTGATGTGGTCTGTACTGTGGCAGGTCGTCTGGTTCAGGACCCCCCATGAGCTCCAGGGCCTTTACAATGCCATGCCTCCTATTGAGAGAAGAAGTCTCTTTCCCAACCCCTGAACCTGGGCATTCCCGTGCCTGCCTTTGATGAATGGACAGTGGGGGACAATGAGCTGGGCAGGCTCCTGAGCCCCAATATAGGTTACAGCCCCCACCTTCACTCTCTTGAAACACTGAGACCACAGTGTTGTGGAGAGTCCTGGATCAGCGTCCTGGAAGATGAGAGGCCACTTGGGCACATGGAGGTACCCCAGCCAACAGCCATACCACCTGCCAGCATGGCCATGGGGCCAACTTGGGCCCTCCAGCCTGGTCAACACCAGTGGCTACAGCACAAGTGGGAGCCAGGGGATACCAACAGAAGAACTGCCCAGGCTGTCAGCCCTCAAGACTGTGAGAAATAATAAATAATTGTGAGTTTCAGCCCCAAGTATTGGGGGCTTTATTACCTTTTACTGCACAAAAGGTTTTCAGGAAATCTGGCTCTCCTTCATCATGCTGGCTTCTACCCAGTTAGAAAGGAGTTTAGGCTGGGGGTCAGGCCCTACACTCCCAGGCATTGAGATAAGGACATTTTGTATGTTTTGTGACAGCAAACCGTGAAAAGGAGACTCGGACTCAGCGGTTCCTGCCACCTCATCTGTAACAAAATGAAGCAAAACTCCCAGCTTCTGCAAATGCTGAGAACAGATCACAGTAAACTTGAGGTCATCTAAGATGGAGAACTTTGGATATTTGGCTAAAAGCAGAAGAAGAATTTGGCTCTTATTCTATTTCTTTTTTTATCATTAATTGGAATAATGCATCTCAAAAATTCTATGCACAGAAATGTCTTAATATTGAGGCTTCCATCTGTCTTTACCCCCCTTCCTTTTTCCTGTACTATAATCTCATTCTAACAGAGCAAAAAACATCTTTCTAAACTTCTAGTGAAATAATAAAGTACTTTCAGAGAATCCATTCATTCATTTTAACAGATACATTTCTGCATACTTATGTTCCAGATTGAGTGGTAAAGTTTGTAGAAAGAGCTTTGGACACCATCTCTCCCTATGCTGAAGAATCTGTCAGCCTAGATTGGAAAAGAGATGATTAAAGAGCCTGAGAATTGCTGTGACAGAAGGATATTTATATAATAACAGTCATCATGAAAATGCATAGAAAAGGCACAGAGGGCAGCCTTCAAGGAGGCCAGGGAAAGGTTTTTTCCTGAGGAATTAATGAATGAGTTTAGTCATTCATTAGTCACAGTGAAAGAACATTTTTTGTAATGTAATGTTAGGTGAAAAGGTTATCACAGGAAAGAAGTTGGGGAGAGAGGAGAGAGAGAGAGGCATTTAGGACGGCTCTTATTTCAGGGTCATAGGAGTTTTTGGGTGCTTGTGGGGATGAGGAGAGTCATGAGGTTGAAGTACCTTTATTTGCTCAGATAACAAGTTTAAAGCACATATCGAAGACAGCTAAAGCCACTGAAAGACGAATCTGACGAGCAGCATAGTCCAGAATGCCTATTAGCAAGCTCACTTTGAACGCGGCCTGTGTGGCCATGGGCAGGATGGGCTGGGGAGGAGGCCCTTGCTGAAGTCCAGGTGATCACTGATAAAGGCCTGAACTGGGGTGGCGGTGGGGATGGAGGAAGGGGACCAGGAAGGGGACGTGTAGAGCAAGACTGCTGAGGACTCGGTGACTGGAAGGGGAAGTTGAGGAGCTCCCCTCTGCTGGCCTGGCCTGGCTACTGCCAAAATACCCTTAGCCTGAGATGTGTGCCCCAATAGGAGTCCAAGGTGGCCTTGCATCGAGCAACATTTTCACCTAACGACAGTCACATGAGTGGTTTGCTTTCTTTTGTTGGTATAATATGGCTTATGATTTCTGCACACACAGATAAAGACACGTCCTACAAAAACCAGTCACACGGGACTGTGGCGCTGATGGTGGGCTCAGACAGTCACAGATGGTCCTTTTATTTTTGTTAATTCAGACATTTTTTTTCCCAGTACAGGAGTTGTTACAACATGAATTAGGTATAATGCGATTCATGAATTAGATAAGAGGATTTGCTAAGACTTGACTGGGATTGGCTCTAACTTGATTAGAACCAGGAACCAAAGCTGAAAGTAGGAAAAAAGGAGACCTGTGTTCTTTTGTTTGCCTTTGAGATTTTATTGTCATTTTTATTTTTAACCTTCCAAGTTCACTTGCAGCACATCTCACCACCACCAACAAAGATGACAGAACACTCCAAAGAGCTACTGAGCACATGAATTTAAGGACAAAGAAGGAAGCTTTTGGGTTTGTTTATTTGTTTTAGCATTGATAAATTAGTTTCAGAATTTTCTTTTACAATAAACAAAACACACTTACAGCTATAAAGCACCTGATCATTGAAATTCCTGCAGGAGATGGCATGTTTATTGTCTTGGGACTTCAGTCCCTAACCCTGCTTTACCTTTGAAATTTTTTTTTGTGATAAATGATGTTTTGATAATACAAAGATACTTAGTAACGTGATAATGCCATATTCTCCAGGTCCTTTACATGACCCCCGAGAGACTGGACCAGCAGAGCTGCTTTTCTTTCAACTTCCCCTGTATAAAAATTTTCTGCCTTTCTCAGCTCCCTGTAAGCCAGCCCCATTGGTTGGCCCAAGCAGGATTTAAATGTATATGCCTTAGTCTTTCCCACTTGGCCCAGGGTCCCAGATTTGACTTAGAATTAAGTCTCACTTCTTAACCTGGATCTGGTTCAGGAGACCCCTAAACTCCAAGTCTCTGAGCTGAGGCACCCAAGAGAAAGACACACAATGGGATATCGTAGTCTTATAGGATATGCTGCCTTAATTAACAAATGCACGATTTAAAAAAGTCAGTAAGCCATACTATGGAAAACTATTCAGCAATACAATAAGTAGAGAGTTAATAGAGGCAACATTTGGATGAACCTCAAAGAAATTACAGTAGTCCCCTCTTATTCTTGGGAGATGTATTCAAAGTCCCTCAGTGGATACCTGAAACTGGATTGTGAAAGCGATCAGTCAGAATTGTGTGAGTGATGGTTTATTAATGGTTGACACTTTTTTCCTGACAGGTAACCGGAGACTGGCACAGAGGAGTTACCCAGTGGCACTGATTATTCTTGGCCAATGTGGCTGGAGCCATAGAAGGCTGATCTTGCCTAGATTTGCCCTACTTGGTGTTGAACAACTTCTCCTACCTGCTTTCTGGGCCTTGTCTTCCTTTTGAATGATCATAACTTTGCAGTCATATCAAGTCCATTTTGATGGTCATTTGACTCCAGGCCTCTTTCTTACTCAGAGCAGTTTATGTCACTGTACAGTGCATGTACTGCACACTAGGGGGCTCCATAACGGCATCCCTTGGAATTGTGCAGTGCATAAGCACAGCCATCCATGGCAACCCTGTTAACACTTGCCAATCCACTTTCCAAATCACATCGTGACCTGTGTCCCCCAATTTCACACAATCAACCCTTCCCCCTTTCTGCTTCTTGGGTGTTTGGTTCTGGCCTGGGTTTCCTGCTTCATCTGATAGACTGATTAGGCCGCCTCATGCCCCTAGCATGTGGAAATTAAGCAGAGACTACTCCCGTCAGTCACTGTGACTGCACACCCAGCTGCCCTTATTGACTCATCCTCCAAGGCTAGAATAGGCCCCAAGCCTGGCACACATGTAATGCAAAGCTCTGAAACTCACAGACAACTCATTTATTTAACATGTGCCACTGGATGCCTCCTCTGTGCCAGTCTCCAGTTACCTGTCAGGAAAAAAGTGTCAACTATTAATAAACCATCACTCACACAATTCTGACTGATCGCTTTCACAATTTTTAGCTTTCGGAAAGTTTTTATGAAAGTAATTATCACTTTCATAGTTTTAGCTCACAACAAGCAGAGTAGCAACTATACAGAACTTTGCTTAAATGCTGCCTTAATTAACAAATGCATGATTTTAAAAAGTCAGTAAACCATACTGTGGAAAACTATTCAGCAATACAGTGAGTAAAGAGTTAATGGAGGCAACATTTGGATGAACCTCAAAGGAATTTACTGTAGTCCCCTCTTAGTCTTGGGAGATGTATTCGAAGTCCCTCAGTGGATACCTGAAACTGGATAGTACTGAACCTTATGTACTATGTTATTTAATGTGTAATTTAGGCACAGGGCTCTTGCACTTTTGAGCCATTATTATGTAAAATAAGGGTTATTTTAACATCAGCACTATGATACTGCAACAGTCGATCTGCTAACCAAGACATCTACTAAGTGACTAGCAAGTAGATAGAATCTACAGTGTGAATATTATAGACAAAGGGATGATTATGCCAAATTTTATCACACTACTCAAAACAGTGCATGATTTAAAACTTAAGAATTATTTCTGCATTTTTTAATACAGTGTTTTCAGACCACAGTTGACCACAGGTAACCAAAACCAGGGAAAGTGAAACCACAGATAAGGGCTCAACTAATGTAATGATATGAGAAAGCCAGTGTCAGGTATGACACCTTATATACATGGTGAAGCTATTGATCTCTCCACCTATCCATCTATCCATTTGTTAACCTAAGAAAAATGGCACTAGAGAAAATTTTCTCTAATTATGTTGGGTTTACTCAGAAATAGAAATAAGGATTATGATCTGGAGTGCATGGAATGGCAAGGCACCAGCACATCCAGTGAGGGAAGAGTAAGGAGAGCTTTCATTAGCAAAAAGAGACCTACATAAGCTGCTTGGAAACAGAGTTCACTGGTTCCAGAGGTTCGAAGCAGTTGTTGTTATTTGATTGGTAGAAATGCTGTTACTGGGAAAGTGTTCTTCTGAGAACATCTTTTCTAAATCACTGCAGTCCGAAAGGATGTCTAATGCTGTCAATGTCACTTGAGAGTAAAAAAAAAAAAAAATTAAAAATATCTAGTAATAAAACTTATCAAAGCAGATGATACACGAAGATCTTTTGAAAGTCCTTGTCTTATCTTGAACAGGTAAGCATGAGCCTCCTCTCCTTCTGGCCTTCCTGGCCCTATTTTGTCTGGGTCTGATAAAAGTGATTCATTCTGGTATCTTCAGCTTTCACACATGCATCCCTGTGGGAGGAGGGTGTTTACTGAAATCATAGCATGAGCTGCCAACAAGGAATTCAGAGGAACAGTCTGCTGGTTTGTGTATATGCAGTGTCCCTTTTGCTTCTTCTTTTTCCATAAAATTTCTGCCTCCTTCTGTGAATTTCCCAGGGCTATGTCTACCTTCTGTACCACAATGTACGAGGAATAAACACAAAACTGTTCAGTCATATTCCCCAGACCTTCTGATCCATTAGCCTGGTATTTGTTGTTTTAGTTATTCTCCTCCACACCCGCCCCCACCATCAACTACCCAAAATGTCCAAATTTGCATGCTAGCCTGCCATCGAATCCTTTGGGAATGGGCTGGGATGCCCGAGAAAACTTTGATACATCTAAAGGAGATGCCTGCACAAATGATAGAATGGAAGACCGACATAAAACTAGGTCAGGGAAGCTACTGACATGTGAATTTTAACATCTATTGTTCTGCATTCACTCTTTTTCATTAAAAGATTCCAAGAGTCAGGCAAAACTGGGGGCACGGTGTTAAAGTTAAAATGCAGAAGGAGGCTGGGCGTGGTGACTCACCCCTGTAATCCCAGCACTTTGGGAGATCAAGGCAGGAGGATCACTTGAAGGTGGGAGGATCACTTGAGGCCAGGAGTTTGAAACCAGCCTGGACAACATGGCAAAACCCTACTAAAATACAAAAATTAGCCAGGTATTTTGGTGCATGTCTGTAATCCCAGCTACTTGGGAGGCTGAGGCAGGAGAATCACTTAAATCTGGGAGGTAGAGGTTGCAGTGAGCTGAGATTATGCCACTGCACTGTAGCCTGAGCGACAGAGCAAGACTCTGTTCCCCTCCCCACCAACCAAAAAAAAAAAAATAATAAAAAATAAGATAAAAAAAAAAGCAGAAGTTGCTAGCCAGATCACCTAAAATAATGAAAAACTCATTCCAGGGATTGGAGCTGAATTAGGAACAGAAAAGGCCAATGTGGGAAGTGTCACTTGCTAAGCAAGGAAAGTTATTTCTGCTGGCTTTTTATGGCTCATTCATGCATGTGGTGTTTTCACCTTGAGCAAATATTTAAAGTCAGCCTTTGATGGGAGGTACCAGCCAGGTGGCTCTGATGTCTACCCCCTCATTTCTTTATGCCCTACCCCCAAGCCATCTCCATCTTGCAAATTCTTTTGTTCTTTTTTTAATATCTCTTTTATTCATTATATCTTATTAAATGCTTGGAAGTGTGTGTGTGTGTGTGTGTGTACATATATATGTATGTACATATATATATAAATATATATATATATATTTCATTTGACCTAGTTCTTAAGGTTTGCAATGTGGCAGGCACATACCTAGATATTTATCTGGTATTATATACTCATGGGCGAGGCATGCTCAGTTCATAGGTAGACAACCAAAACTCAGTGGGTTTAAATGACTTGGGATGTGTCACCCAGTCAGCCACTGATTGATGGCATGTGGACCTAACCCATTCACTGGCCTCTTGTGCAACTCTCAAATCCACATTTCCATCCTTCTGCTTTAGTTTAGGTTCAAGCCCTTATCATTCCTTACATAAATTATTGAAAAAGCCTCCTCACTTTCCTCACTGTCTCAAGGCAAGTCACTTTTCTCCTAAAATGGCTGATTTCTACTAGTTGTAGGTCATCACTTTCCCTATTTTCATCATTCTTTAACCTCGAGTTCTTATATCCATACAAACATATTCAGTGGGTTTTAATTCAGCTGGCTGCTAATTTCACATTCCAGGATGTAGAACAGTGAGTAATAGCTGCATCCATACAACAGCCAATATTCAACAGCTACTTATCAACCACGTCTGATGCTCTTCCGGGCACTGAGTAAGATGGGAAACCTCAGCACAAAGACAGAGCAAGTGGCAGAAGAGCGGGAACAGTGGCATTTAAGATCTGGGCCTGGAGGAGGATTTCAACACGTCCTGGGAGTGGGGGAGGTGGAGAGAGGCTTTGTGTTTGGATGCCCCAGGAGAGGTGAGAGGCACGACTCTGAGATGCGAAGGGAAAAGAGGAGTGTGTTGTTAGATGCGCTGGAGGGAGAAACAGATAATGCCTGGTTGGCCCCGCTAAGGAACTTGAAGCCTGTTCTGAGAGTCCTAAAGGGCTTCACCTAGAGAGATGTGATTAGATCTGCATTTCTCCAAGAGCGTCTGCTAAAGTACGACCTGGAGGGGCAGCTGGAGGTCTGCAGTGTTCAGAACAGAGAGAGGTGACCCACATGCTGCCAGCTCTGTGGATGTTCTGCTCCTTGTCTGCTCCTGACAATGGATTTTAGGCAGCAAGAGTGGAATTATTCTTTTGTCAGAAAACTCCACAGTCCTGTGTTAAAAGAAAAGGACTACGTTTCCTTAGCAGTTTCAGCAGAAGGATCACCCCTTAGGACATAAGATCAAACCCTCACTCCACTGTAAAATGCTCAACTGGAGCAACAGAAGCAGCCACAGGCCCCCAATCTCCGTGTCTACTGTTATGCTGCCCCGGCAGTGAGTGTCCGACAGGTGGAGGCTGAGAATGGAAGTGTTCGGTGGCAGGTGCATTTAGCACAGGGACTTCCTCAGTCTGTAGCTCCTGCCCCTTTTTAATCCAGGGACTGTCCATCGCAGCTTCACACTGGCCTGACGGGTCCCAGCTGCCAGCAGGCTTCTCAACATCTTCATTAAAGCCCTGGCAGGATCGACTTCATTTCAATTAACTTGTGCTCCCTGAGGTCCTTGATGGCCTACATTCAGTTTGAGGATGATTCCTGAGAGTGGCCGCCCCCTTTCTGGACAGAGGCATCTTTTAGATACAGATCCTATAAATCCTCTTGCCACTTCTCACCAGGTGCTGCCTTTTCCATTTGGACTTTGGATTCCTTTTAAAGGACAGCACAGTCAAAAGACTGACCTTAGTGAATGAGGAGTGGGAAGCGTGGAGAGGGGCACAGCAGAAGGAAATGTGGGGGAAATGGGCTGGAAAGGCAGCTCTATCACCGGCTTCTCAGAGGCATGTGCCAGCTGCGTCCCATTGTCCCCCCTGAGAAATCTCATGGGTCTTTGTCTTTTTAACCAACAGCAAGGAGCTATGTCAGTGTGGAAATTCACCTGCCACGCTAGGACATTTCATTTTCATGAGTAATCAGGTTTTCATGTCTACGCTTGCCATTTGAAAGAACACCGACAGTGAAGCGGCAGGCACATTTATTATCACTCATAAATTATGAAGAAAGACTTGAGCAGCCATTAGTTGTCAAGGCCTACCTTGAAGGCACAAATATTTTCAGCAGAGCCAGTGGGAAAGGGAGGGCGTTTCAGCCCAGGGTAATCAAGTTACTGCATTGTGGAACCTCTGGGCTGAAAGGAAACTTGGTAGTCATTTTTCTATTCTCTCCTAGAAGTCCCTCTTCAATATTCTTAGAGAGTTTAAGTGATTGATATCCTCACTCACTTACAAGGTTTGAAAAACAACTTGCCAGAAAATGTGCAATAATTTTTAAATAAAATAATGTTCAAAATAAAAAAAACCCCCACCAACCAATTAGACAAGTGCCAAAGTAATGGTTTACAGATGAGGCAGAGTTTGGGCCAGCGTCCATTTGAGCTTTCCTGGCAGCCAGGCAGAGGTGGGGCACAGCTTCTGTTAGAGATAACGGGGCTGGCCCTTCAAGGGGAGGGTTCCCTCCTGAGTCCACCAAGGATGCCTATGATCCCTGCATGCTTCACGGGGAAAGCAGCGGCCACCTGTGTGCCATCTGCCCTCCACAGCATTTCCATATCAAATCCTGGAATAGACCCATATCTGTCTGGGTGAAACCACTCTCACCGTGTTAACAAGAATTACATGCCAAGTTCTACACAGAAATAGAATTAAGCATTAATCTGCTGTGCCCCTCTCCACGCTTCCCATTCCTCATTCACTAAGATCAGTCTTTTGACTGTGCTCTCGCTTAAAAGGAACCCAAAGTACACTCATTTCCTTGTAGCTGCTTACTACCAAAAGTCATGCAGCACTAGATATTGACCACTTGCATCTGTGTTGTTCCTGCAGATAGGATTTCTGATGCTAGTATAATAATGTTTTTGTTTAACAATGGCTTAATATGGTTTTCAGATCCTGAATTCCAGTGGAATGGCTGATACCAAGCAGCATGAAGACCCCCCCAGAGGAGCCCCATCAGCATGAAGACCCCTGCAGAGGAGCCTAATCAGGATGAGAATGAGGTTTCTTCATCTCCTTCTCTCATGACTTCACCCTATGCTCTTTGACCAGTCAAGGATCCCTACACCTCGGCCCACTATTCATCCAAACCCCTTAAAATCCCTACTTCCAAACTCCTTGGGGAGACGGAGTTGAGGTTTCCTTCTGTCTCCTCATTTGGTTGCTTTACCATGAAACCTGTTTCTCAGCTGCAACTGGGTGACTTGGTGTATTGCATTGCTGTGCATCGTGAAGCAAACTTGGTCCTATTACATGGGTTCTCCTTGAGTAAAACCAAGGACAGAGCAGACAGGGAAGCCTGCCTTAGTGAAGGAAATTCATCCGGGGCCCCAACTGATTCAAATCAGGGCTTAGACTATCTGAAGAAATAGATTAACTGAGTAGTTTTTAAAGAGTCCTCCTGAAGCGGCTACATTGTCTGGGGTAAATACCCGGGGTTCGTTCTCTCAGTCCTCTCACGCCAGGAAAATTTAGGACAAAGACACTCATGAGGAGTTTAGGAGTGGAGGTTTAATAGGCAGAAGAAAAGAGAAAGAAAAGGCCGGGTGTGGTGGCTCACATCTGTAATCCCAGCACTTTGGGAGGCCGAGGCAGGTGGATCATCAGGTCAGGAGATCGAGACCATCCTGGCTAACACGGTGAAACCCCATCTCTACTAAAAATACAAAAAATTAGCTGGGCGTGGTGGCGGGTGCCTGTAGTCTCAGCTACTGGGGAGGCTAAGGCAGGAGAATGGCATGAACCCGGGAGAAGGAGCTTGTATTGACCAGAGATCGTGCCACTGCACTCCAGCCTGGGGGAAAGAGGGAGACTCCATCTCAAAAAAAAAAAAAAAAAAAGAGAGAGAGAGAGAAAGAAAAACAGCTCCCTCTCTATAGAGGGAAGGGTCTTCCAAGCAGAAAAGTCTAGCTGGCAGGGATGCACCAGATTTTACAGTTCAGCTTGAGGAGGCAGTGTCTGATTTATGTAGGGCTCACAGATTGGTTCAATCAGGTGTGACATTCACATGGGGGGGCAGGGCGGATGTGAAGGCTGGTTACCCCACCCTTGTGCAAATGAACGCTCCCCTAGGCCTGTGCCATCTTGAACACGTGGGATGACAGAGAAGGGAAGATGGAGACACCATCTTGAACATGTCTAGTCTCTAGTTTCTGCCGGCATTCACCCATGCAAGCTCGCAGCTTGCTTGTCCATGTCTGGAACTCGACTTTACAGGCTGCTCGTTGTTAGAAAATGATTTGAGGCTGCTTTTTATTAAAAAGTAAAAGCCTTACTGAGGACTCCCTTACCCTCACTATCTGCCTAAGTGATTTCTTCTGAACTCCTATATCACTCCCAAAAATGTCTTTTCAGTCAGGCTTTGTATGTGTACCATCAATCAATAATTGGAGGTTGACTGCCCTGGAAAAGCTGGGGCTTGCACTGAAAACTGGGGCCTGATTCATATGCAGGAGATGGGATAGAGAAGCTGAAGTTCATGCATAGGAGCCTATATATCCTTCTCAGAAAGAAGGTGGGATGTCACAAAACTTTTTCACGAAAGTTGTTCTTTGCCTATTCTAACTACTGAACAGAACCATCAGTGAAGACTCCATAGAACACGAATATGACGATTATGGCCTAGGAAATTTTGAGTAGTTATTTTCATGTGCCGGACACCACAGGAAGATCTCAATGATGCTTCTACTGAGAGTCTAATTTTGAAGGACACCATGTCACTTCCTGCTGGAATGAACTCATGGCTGACCATGAACATCTCTAGGTAACTAAACAAGCCTGCATTTTGGAGCTAGTGAACATAGACCCATGGAATTTGGAAGACAGCTGTGAAAATGCTGCCTCAGCTTTAGAATTGCTGGTTTTGATTTTTTTTTTAAGGCACATGTTAGGGTGCAGGTTCTTCTACTTAATGACAACAAGAACATATTTTCAACATGCAAACACCCAGGTGTCTATGGCAGGGACATCAAGATAACGTTCCAGATATTAAGATATTTGTTATGAAAGAAGAGCAGGATCCCAGCCCTGCTTTCTTCATCCCAGGTGTGAGGGGGCCGACAGCTGCTTTGTAGCCTCCATTCCAGGATGCAGGCTGCCCTTAACTCTTGGGTCTCCATGCGTACAGAGGCAGCAATAACTAGGTGCCTCTTGTAACACTGTTTGGTTTAACCTGGACACAGAGACAAAAGACAAGAAAGGATCGATTACAGCTACACAAAGTGTTTCTTTAGTTGTAAAAAACTTTTCAGTGGGATGTTAGGAAACTTGGGTGTGGCTCTCTCCCAGCACACTGGGAAGCCTTGGAGGGTTTCAAATGGGAAAACGTAGGACTCTTGTTTTTCAAAAAGCGTTCTTGCTGGTAGGTGAAGAATGAACATGGTGGGGGCAAGGTCTCTAGTACTGCATAGGAGTGGCTTCCAGCTCCCAGAATGAGAAGCATCTAGGGTTTTTATAAAATTTGAGGCTGCTTTATTAAGACAGAGCTGGAAGAAATGTCTCAGGGGGTCACTTGGGGGTAAAAGAATGTATCAGAGTCATAGTATTCACAACTTTTTTGTTTTTGTTTTTGACGGAGTCTCGCTGTTGCCTGGGCTGGAGTGCAATGCCGCAGTCTCAGCTCACTGCAACCTCTGCCTCCCGGGTTCGAGTGATTCTCCTGCCTCAGGCTCCTGAGTAGCTGGGACTACAGGCGCCCGCCACCACACCTGGCTAAGTTTTGTATTTTTAGTAGAGACGGGGTTTCACTGTGTTGGCCACGCTGGTCTCAAACTCCTGACCTCATGATCTACCCACCTCGGTCTCCCAAAGTGCTGGGATTACAGGCATAAGCCACCACACCCGTCTGTATTCATGACTTTCTTACCAAATCCTTTCTCCCTGTGAGTCAGCAGGCCCCTCTCTGGGGTTTATTCTCTAGAGTTGGGAGGAGCTGGAGGTCAGTAGGGACAGAGTCATCACCAGGGTCATCAGGGAAAGGAGAGGGAGGAGGATCTGTGCTGTTGGCCAAATAAAAGGAAAACTGTTTGATGTCATTCAACACAGATAGGTTCCTGTGAGGCCACAGAGTATATGTCCTCCCAGCTGGAGGAAGAAAGCCTGCCCCTGACACCTGCAGGGCTCCAAGCAAGAACATAAATGGAGACCCTCATACCACAGGCCAGAATTTAGAGATTATACATCAAAATCTCAAACTGCTAAATATACTACATTCTAACCTCTTACTACTTCAGAAATGTCTTCATAACAACAAATCCGAAAAATATTAACAAGGCTTTGTGTGTGTGTGTGTGTGTGTGTTGTTGTTGTTGTTATTTTTTGCTTTTTCGAGACAGGGTTTCACTCTGTGGCCCAGGTTGGAGTGCAGTGATGCAGTCATGGCTCGCTGCAGCCTTGACCTTCTGGGCTCAAGCAATCCTCCTTCCTCAACCTCCCAAGTGGCTGGGAACACAGGTGTGCGTCACTATGCCTGCCTAATGTTTTTACATTTTGTGGAGACAGGGTCTTCCTATGTGGCTCAGGCTATTCTGGAACTCCTAGGCTCAAGCAGTCTTCCCACCTTGGCCTTCCAAAGTGCTGGGGTTACAGGTGTGAGCCACTGCGCACAGGCTATGGGTTTTATACAACTAAAAGGTGGCAATATTTCAAAAATGACTGAATTAAATTCAGATTCTGAGTATTCTGTTTATGGATTGTTTTTGTTTATAGTAGAGTATTTTGTTTATATGTGGGTAGGAAAATTAAAACACGTGTGATTCATACATTATTATATATTTAGTCTATAAAATTTATTGTTCTTGTGTTCATTTCGGCAAAATAATGAATTGGCTATTTTTAATATCATCATATAATTCATATTCTAGCAACAACGTTGTTTAGTGATGAAGATATTAAATGTATATGTTGCAGGTGATATGAAAAAAACATGTTAAATAAAATTGTATTCAAAATGCTCAAAATTTGGATGCATTTTTATCATAAATGTAAATCACAATAAATAAGAAAATGGATTTTTTGCATTCAAAATTTATATTTCTTTTAAAATGCTTTACGATTATTAAAACCTAGTGGCAACAGGCGGCCAGATTGACATAAGTATCCATGTTTAACTTAATATAGGTACAGATGGTTACATATGAAAATATATTATTGGGTTAGTATACACACATCTATCTCCTTACTCTCTCAGCAGGGAGAGCCTGAAAATCATACTTTGCTAGCAATGAGCATACCTAGTATCCAGATCTTGGTTTTGTATGCCATTATCCAACAAAAGGAACCATGGGTCCTTGGAGAAATGGCTGATTCTAAAACTGGGGCAGAAAATATTCAAAGTGAGCTTAAAACATCTTGTAGTACCAGAAAGTAAATATGTGCTCAAAAACCAGACAAAACAACTACAACAAAACCACATGCAATGATGTGATAGCTCAAAGGGACACAAACACCAAGCAAAGGAGATCCCAATGGCTAAAGCTAGGACAACTTCCACACCAAAATTAGGTTGTCTTGGGTTATTACTCAATGTATAAAATAAATAAATATGTATATAAATTCATATTTATATAAATAGATGATTGAATAAATTATTAATTGGGTATGAGGAGGCAAATCTCCCATGCAGAAGAATTCCAAATAAATCATGTAGTTAATCTACCCTAAGGGGAGGGAGCATAAACCTCTACTCCTTAATTGTGAGCTGTGTATGGTGACTTCCTTTCAAGGAGAACAACATAGAAAGGAGCAAAATAATAGCTTTAAAGTAGAGAAACCTGACTAACCTGACCTCAGCCAGGTAATCAGGTTCAATATCAACAGTCACAAATCATGTTGAGAGTGTGATATGATGGGAAGGACACTTCTGAGGTCTTCCTCTTCAAAACCCATGATCCTTATCTAAGCATGTAAAAATCAGCCAAATTCCATTAGATGAGAAACCTACAATAACTTGACTAGTACTCCTTACAATTACCAGGGTCATTACTAGAGAATCCTGAGAAACAGTCACAGTCTGGTCCAGCATATAAGAAGCCTGGGAGCCATCACTCCCATCCATGAAAGAAAAACACTGAACAAACTGAAAGTCAACAGCCTTCTCAGATCCATCAGACAACTGAGGTCACAGGGCAAACTGCTGCCCCTGCAAATTGAAAAGTAGATATGGAAAATCACAATTTAACAGAGTGGAAGCCCAGGGGCAGAAAACTTTACAATAACTGGTACTGGGGTGGGAAAACTTGAACTGTAATTGACAAATCTGGTCTGTGCAGACAAGCCTGAGAGTTAAACACTACGAGGGGCCCCATCTTAGGAGCCCCCCACACTTTAGCAAGTATTGCCCCAGGAGCTCTACCAGCCTTTCACAATGGCAATGGGAGAAAAATTCCCTTGTGCTTGCAACAGGAAGAGTGGAAAAGGAGCCACTCTGAAATATGCGCAGAGCCTTCTGTTCTTGACAAGCCTGTCCCCAAGAAAAACAGTTTTACCCGCTGGGGTTTTATCAAAGCCCAAGTGACCTGGGAGGAGGAAAATATTTAAATTCTGGGCCACTCTATCCTTCCTGTCTCATCTAAGGAGGGAAGGACTGAGAAGCACTTGTGAAGGTCACAGCTAGATGCACAGGGTCACCAAAAGACAGGCCTAATCATAGGAGTGTCAGGTGATTCTCCGCACCACACCACACCATGCCACGGCATTAACAGGGCTCCTGGCTGGGCGCGGTGGCTCACGCTTGTAATCTCAGCAGTCTGGGAGGCCGAGGGGGGCAGATCATGAGGTCAGGAGATTGAGACCATGGTGAAACCCCGTCTCTACTAAAAATATAGAAAATTGGCCTGGCTTGGTGGCGGGTGCCTGTAGTCCCAGTTACTCAAGAGAGGCTGAGGCAGGAGAATGGCGTGAACCCAGGAGGCGGAGCTTGCAGTGAGCTGAGATCGCGCCACTGCACTCCAGCCTGGGTGAGAGAGCGAGACTCCGTCTCAAAACAAACAAACAAACAAACAAACAAAAAAACAAGAACAGGGCTCCTGTATGACAATGGCGAAATACAACTGAAAGACCCATGTGACTCAGACCTTATTTAAGAAGTCTCTAAGGAACCCAAGGCAACAGAGGTGATAGAAACCAGAGCACCCAAGAAATTTTATCCTCAAACCCTTAGAGCTATAGTAACTGTAAACACAGTCTAACCCCTAGCTAGGTCAATATAACATTTTACACTAAAGGCCTACCTGCCTCAGTCTCCATTATCCACTACATTATGTCTGGCTTTCAACAATAAATTGAAAAGTCTATTACAAGATCAAAAACACAGTTTGAAGAGACAGAGCAGCAACAGAACCCAATTCAGATATCGCACAGACACTACCAAGTAATGTAATGTCATGGCGAATTTCTTTATTCCGACCCAATGATTAGTGGTGAAACTGGAGTGAAGGAGGGGGGCTAAAGGGCCAGGTAGTTGTTATCCTTTCTGTAATTTATATTAATTTATCTTAGCTTCCAACCACTGTGGCCACATTAAACATGTATAATACTTATGCCAAACCTCCAAACCGCCAATAATTGAAAAATCACTACAAGTTATTAATGGGTGTTCTGCCGTTGTTGCTGCATATAATTTTGCTAATTAATCACTTGCTAATTGATCACTTGGTAATCAAGATACTGTATGAATAGACAAATAGATCAATGAAACAGAATACACAGCCCAGAAATAGACCCACATAAATATAGTCAATAGACTTTGACAAAGGGGTAAAGGCAATGTGATGGAGAAAAGTCAACAAATGGTCCTCGAATGACTGGGCATATACATGCAAAAAAGTGAGTCAACACACAGGCCTTACACTCTCTGCAAAAATTAACTCAAAATGCATCATAGCCCTAAATGTAAAACACAAAATCATAAAACCCCTAGAAGATAAGATAGTAGAAAATCTAGATACCCTGATTATGGCAATGACTTTTTAGATATAACACAAAGACACAATTTATAAAAGAAAAATTGATAAGCTGGATGGCTTTAAAATTAACTTCTGCTCTGGAGAAGATAATTTCAAGAGAATGAGAAAACTAGCCCCAGACTAGGATAAAATATTTGCAAAAGACACATCTGCTAAAGGACTGTTATTTAAAACGTACCAAGAATTCTCACAACTCAACAATAAGATTAACAGTCCAATTTAAAAAAATGGGCAAAAGACCTGAACATACAGTTCACCAAAGAAGACGAGCACATAGCAAGTAAACATATGAAAAGATGCTCAGCATCATTTGTTGTTAGAAAAATGCAAGTTAAAACAAAAATGAGATACCACTACACACCATTAGAGTGGCCAAAGTAAATCCAGAACACTGACAACTCCAAATGCTGGTGAAGACATGGAGCAACAGGGTCTCTCATTCATTGCTGGTGGGAATGCAGATGGCACAGCCACCTAGGAGGACTCCCTGGCACTGTCTGACAAAGTTAGACACACTCTCACCCTATGATCCAGCAATCTTGCTTCTTGGGGTTGATTCAAGTGAGTTAGAAACTTATGTCCTAACCTGCACACAGCTGTTTACAGAAGCTTTACTTAACGTTTGCCAAAATTTATAAGTTACTAAAATGTTCTTTAGTAGGTGAATGGATAAACTGTGGTACTTCGAGACAATGAAATATTATTTGGTAAAACTCGAAAAACAAATGAGTTATCCAGCCTTGAAAAGACATGAAGGAGACTTAAAAGCATATTAGTAATTAAAAGAAGCCCAGCAGAAAAGGCTACATACTGCATCAGTGCAATTATATGCCATTCTTGCAAAGGCAAAACTATGGCCACAGCACAAAGGCAAGTGGTTGCCAAGGCATGCAGGGAGGGAAGGATGAATGAGTGGAGTGCTGGGGACTAGGGGGGCAGCGAAGTGACTCTGGTGATGCTATAGTGATGGATACATGTCGTTACACATTTGCCAACATCCACAGAATGTACACTGAAAACAAGCCCTAACGTAAGCTGTGGACTTTGGGTGATGATTATGTGCATCAGTTGTAACACACATGCACTCCGGTGTGGGAAACAGATCACTGGGGAAGCTGTGGGACAGAGGGCAGGGGTCTATGGGAATTCTCTGTACTTTATACTCTAGAAACTTCTCTAAAATATAAAGTTTACTAATTTTTTTTAAAAAAAGCATTTGTTCCTCTCCTGGTAGATTGACCCACTTTGGTATTTTCCCAGACTTTTCTGCACGTAAGAATTATCTGGGATGCTTATAAAAAGTCAGATTTCTGAGTTTTGCATAGAACAATGGAATCTCCATAGAAGAGACCTGAAAATCCACATCTTTCTCAAACTCCCAATAGGCAGTTCTTATCAGTTGGAAACTTTGGGAAATGTTTACTTTATTCTAAACATGAGCTTCCCTAGACAAAAGGATTTTTTTTCATTTTAAAGTATTGAGTAATGAAAATACTTTCAAAGACATTCTCATTTATTCCTTATCTTGACCTCCTGAAGGACAATCAGTGGGCATATGTCTTCTTGAAAACTGGGTGACGGTGTAGGAGAATCACACCTCTCACCAACATTCTGAGCACATGGATAGATGAGGCACTCTTGCAGAATCACAGGATCTGTTTGTCATTATCCACTCATGGCCAGGAGAGGAATGAGAGCGCTCCACGCCAGTGAGGGAAGACAGGTGTGCTTCATTTGCCATGGGCACAGACTGGCTGTGCCAGGCAGACTTCACACCGACAGCATCATTAACTTCTCTGTTGAAGAAGATGTGATCCCAGCTCTTTGGGATGCCAAGGTGGGAGGATCAGTAGAGGCTAGGAGTTCGAGACCAGCCCAGGTGACTTAGGAAGACCTCTTTACAAAAAAAAAAAAAAAAAAAAAAAAAAAAAAAAAAAAAAAAAAAAAAAAAAAAAAGCTGGGCATGGTGGTGTTTCCCTGTAGTCCCAGCTACTTGGTGGGCTAAGGTGGGAGGATCACTTGAGCCCGGGAGTTTAAGGCTACAGTGAGCTGTGATTGCGCCATCGTACTCCAGCCTGGGTTGACAGAACAAGACCCTGTTTCTAAATAAATAATAACAGTAATAAATGCATACTCCAAGTCTAATATAAACGTGATGAGCATCCTTTTCTGTCTACTCTATCTCAGTGATTTGGAAGAGGAAACCTCAAGGACCATTTTTGTTTGTTCCTCATCAAAACAAAAATCACAAAATATTGGGCCTGAAATAGGAAGGTGAGCCCAGCTATACTTTCAGGATCCAAACCTCCCCTTTGGATATTTGAGAAAAGGGGCCTTGAAGAGACTGAACCTCCAATATTAGATGAGGAGGGGAAGGGGGCAGCTCGTCCACTCAGGAGGAAGTTCAAAGAGGTCCTCACAGATGCCCGCCAGTACCTGGTGGACAGGGCACCTGTGTGCAGAGCCGCATCCTGACCAAGGTGAGCCTAGGCCTGTCTTCACACCTGTGCCCTAACACAGAGTTCACAGGAATATCCCACAAAAATCTCCTCCTTTCCAGATTCCTTAAGACCCAATTCTCCATTACTCAGCACTTCAGGGCCTCCTTTCTCTATGGACTGTGTAGTAAGGCAGGCTAGGCCACCACCTCTCTTTCCCATTTGTATTTAACTTCTGTGTAAAATCGAGGGACTCAGTAATAAGAGCACTCTCCAGTGGAGGAGGATGTGAGATTCTAGAATCTCAGGGCTGCAGAGAACCATGGATCACTTCTGCTCAAACCTCCACTTCTAACAAATAAGAAAACATACATTTATTAAGTGGGCCCAAAATCAAATCTCCCGTGCAGTCAAGATTTCTTTGAGGAGAATACTGTGAGGAAGAAAGGTATGTGATATGCCTGATAAAATAAAAGCTAAATAAAAACTGGGAAGTGCTTCTCTGAGCAGTTGTCCAGTGCTAACTCTGTGCCGAGTATTTCTAAGTGTTTTACATATATTAACTCATTAGTACATAATTCTCCAAAGAACTCCATGAAGTAGGAAATTTTATTATCTCCTCTTTACAGAGGTGGAAATTGAGGAACAGAGAAGGTGAACAACTTTCCCAAGATCACACAGCCAGGAAGTGACAGAACTGGGATGTGAATAAGGCTCCCAAATGAACCCAGGCTCCTAATCAGAAGCTGGAAGCTTTTAGCTGGAGCTTTAAAGACACAAAGGATAGTAGGACTCAAGACAGAAAGGGAGAGAGGGCAGGGGGCACCCAACGCACCAGCACCAGCATAATAGCTGCCACCCAGCAGGAGTGTTTGCTGTGTGTTATCCTTCCAGGCTGGTCAAGGTGCATCCAGAGAGCCAAGTTCAAACAATGTGCTCATTTGTTTAACCCCCATTAATAGAGCGCTCGATGCTTTGATGAGAGAAAGACCAAAGAAACAGGTACAATCTTGTTCTCATGGGTGTGTGGGCACAGTGGCAGAGAGATATGCACAAGTTTCCACCTGAATCCACGTGAAATGATGACTGTAGCCAGAGTGGGAAGGAAGCACATGCCAGGTGTTATTTCTTGCATACCTCCTACTTTGAAAGTAAAAAGGCAGGACAGGCTCCCTGAAGACTGCTGCTGGAGCTGAGATCTGAAAAAGGAGGAAAAAAAGGCACTAACCAGGCAGTGGGGAGGGGACAAAAACCTAGCACTGGGTAGGGAAAGCAGCTGGCCAGAGGTGGCCAAGGTGAGAAGAGAACGGATGGGGGCAAGATCGGATTTGCCTCTTGAAAGGATCCTCCTGACTGCAGGGAGAAGAATGGACAGCCTCTCAAAGGCAAGAGGGCAGACAGAACGATAAAGTACGGGATGGTTATGTCTGCTGGGAACGTGTGGTGGGTAGAATGTGGCTCTGCCTCTAGGCTCTGTGCATGGACCACTGTGGACACTTGCATCTTCTAGGAGCCTTAATCTTACCAGATGTCTCCAAAGGCACCTGTGGTCATCAGGAAGAGTAATTATCGGCATAGAATAAAGGCCATGAGTAAGAGTTCTGGGCAGTTTTAACCCCAAACCACATTGATCTCGATGGCATTGTTCAGACTCTTTACAAATAATATACCAAGTCTTTCATTACCCAGTGTGTCTCACAGATGAACAGAGTTGCCAGATGAATGTGTGATGGCCATATCTCTTGGAATCTCAGTGGCTTATGTGTTACATGGCATATGAGTTCGTAGTTCTATGAACAATGTCTAGTTCCATCACTAAGACAAAGAAAATTCCCCAAACATGCCAATCATCCACCAAAATCCCCCTCAAAGTGCTGCATTCACTTGCTTGGGTGATTTTCTTTATGAATGGCTCAAGTTTTCATGTGTTTGAATTTTCACAAATAAAAGGAGGGCAGTTCCTCCAGCTCATCCACTCACATATTGCTTGCATTGATGGGCTAACTTTCCTTAAAAGGTTTTCAGGCAGAAAAATAAAGTTCTTTTATTAGTTTTTCTTCTTTCCAGCAAAACCCACTATTAAACTGTGGTCACGAAGGTCACTTCTGGACACAGAAGTCACTTGTGTGGGGTGGCTGGGATGTGGCCAACAAGGCGCCCTGGCCACATGCTGTCCCCACTGAAGCCAGGATACACACCACACGTGAGTCCTTGAATGATGTGAAGTTATTTCTCGCACACTTCCTATTCTGAAAGTAAATACTTAGAAATGTGATACATTTATTGAACAAACACTAATATAGAATATTATGTCAAGCACTGTTTTAACCACTTTATAAATATTAAGCTATCTTGTCTTTCTGATAACTCTGTGAGACCAAGGGAAGCCATGTAACTCATCCAAAGTCACACAGCTGGAGAGCTGAGCCTCGTGGCTCTGAGCCTGTGCCTCCAGCCAGCTCTCTGTGCCCTGATACTCTCGTAGTAAAGGGGTGTACTCGCTGACATTTCCAACTCAGTGGGGCAACCAATGAAAGGGAAGAAATAATGATAAACAAGAAAGAGGATCCAACCTTTGTCAAGGGCAAATTTGCCTACCTTGAGTGTTTGCTATGCAGGATGAATCAGAGGCGACTCAAAGATCACTGGTAAAGGAGGGGTGCGAGGCCAGGAGCTTGAACCTTGGCCATATTTTCTAACTGTGTGAACCATGGGTGTCACTTTCCCTTACATAAAATTACATGAGATTCTTTCAAAGTCCAATTCTCCAACTCTAAACCTCGAATCTAGTAATTAACATAATCTTTGTTTGCTAAGAATTCTTTCCATTTATCTTAATTCTCTGCTCTTTGTGCTGTTTTATAAAAATAAGTTGCAGAAACATTATAGGAATATTAATTTTTCTTTGATAACTTTAGAGTTTCACAGTCCTCAGGGTTATCATTTAAACATCAATTATCCTTGCTTGGTTGCTAAGGAAAAGACTTCATTAATAAACACTGTTTAATAGACGCCAAACAGCAGAGTGCTTTCTATAATTGGATGAGCTACAAGTTAGCAACTTTCGAACCTCTGGGTGCCTCTTGTATATTTATCCAGTCCCTTGCAGCCAGGGCATGAGAAGACCAGGTTGGGAATCGCAGATAGGGGGGCAGGAAGGATACATCACTCACTCATGCAAACACATGGGGCAATGTTGCCCCCTGAGAAACCCTGCTCCTCTCTGGATGCAGAATGTGAGGGAAGTCCAGGGGCCTCTCCCCAGCCTTATCACTGTAGGTCAGAAACCCATAACCCAGAGACACTCATGCTCCTACATGGCTCTCCACATCGTGAGTCCCATCTTGTGGTGTGTGCAAGTGAGAGGATTGTGTGTGCAAATGCACACATTTGGTGGTAGATGAAGACAAAAGCAGAACTAACAGATTGATGAAGAAATCTTTGGTTTATATTCAATGTATTTATTTATTGCAATTTGGTATATTCTGTTTATGAATAATATGTGCTCATTGTAGAAATTCTGGAAAACACAGAAAAGCTTAAAGAATAAAATAAAGAGCATCATAATCTTAATGACCAAAGACACTGACACGCATATACATAATACACACGTGTATGCGTATCAGTATCTTTTTGCTATAGAGATCTATTTATAAAATTGAGATATTGCTATCTTGTTAATTTACTTATTTTATCCTGAACAATTTTTCATGACAATCTGCTCTCTAAAATTATAGTTTTAACAGACAAGTAAGTTTTGTATTACGGATATATCATCATTTAACTGTTTTACTGTTGATGTGAATTTTTACTATTGTAAACATTACTGTAACCACCCTAATATATAAATATGTTTCATATCTCCGTTTCCTTAGGGTAGACATAGGATAGATTTCTAAAAGTAGCATTAATAGATTATATATGGCTTTTGGACCTGTATTTCTTTATTGTTGACTTGTACCAAATTATAAGTCTGACTCTGAATATGGAAATGCCCATCTGTATGTGTATTTATCTGTATGTGTCTTCAATTTAGAAGTGAAGCTAAGGAGAGATCTTTGCCTCAGCAGGAGCTTTGGGTCATGCCATGCCTGCAGATATCACTCTGGACATTTCAGTGTAGCCAAGGCTGGAGAAAGGACAGAAGCGTTGGGGACCCACACTGCACGGGTTCTGGCCAGGGCTTTCTGTGCCATGCATCCAAGACCTCAACGTCAGTGTAGAAGAAGCTAGCTACAGGACGCTCATGTCCTTTGACCCCGTCAGAGGAAACAGCACAGTAAGCAGGGAAGCGGCCCTGGGGCAGAGCACGCAGCAGGCCAGGCATGTGAGGGCCTTGCTGTCCATCCTGCTTTATGTGGATGCCAGGGGGCACCAAGAGCTGGAATATTCCCTGACCTCACGCTCTGTGAGAAAAAATACAAAATATGTACTGAACCCCTTTGACTGAGATGAAGAGCCATCACACAGGAGTTACTTAACTCTGGAAAGAGATATTAATTTCCCTGAAAATCTGTCTGAAGATTTTACCTCTGTGCCTGTCATCACCTGCCCTGCCTGCCGAAGAGCATGTTCTTGCCCAGAAGGCTCAAAGTGCTTTATCTTATTTATACCTGAAGAAAGGCCCTGCTGACGTTCATTGTTTAGGCTTCATGTGACTTATTAATCAAGTCATCCTCCCTGCTATGCAGGCATTTCACACATACTGATAAAATGTTCTCCAGAGCAAGAATGCACAGTGGGAAGTCATCAATATTTCAGCAGGCATCTTTTCTTATAGCTAAGCTAAGTCACCTGTGCCTGAAGATACATCGTGCACATACATTCCCTGCCTCTCCAATCAGTTACAGTGATGCATAGACTGGAGCTCCAGTGATGCACAGGCCTGGAGCTACACCCAGCCCTGCGGGAGGGAAGAATTGGCAAAGAAATAGATTTGGGAATGAATGTTGTGCCGAGCAGACACTGTGCTATGCCAGGCCTGCATCAATGGATGGAATCCATAGTGACACACACAGCCTTGATCCACAAAGAGTTTACTTCAGTGAAGGAGAAATAGATATAAAAACAAATCACAACTCAGTATTTGCCATAGCTAAGAGAGGAGACCTAGGGAAATGCACACAACTCACATTATTCATGAATATATTGGAGAAAACATAAATACCTTTAGGAATTTGCTATAGAGCTCAGTTTGGCTTTGAAAGTGGAAGGAGAAGGCATTTGTCCAGTGCTGGGAGTCAGCCCCTTCAGGGACAGCCTGGCCTGCACAGAGCCAGATCCAGTGATTCACTGATGCCGGAATATGAAGACCTGGCTGCTTAGACCCAACTCTGTACAACTTGAAAGGGCCCATTCCAGCTCCGGAGCACCCTGTGGGGTCAGCCTATATCAGGGCTCCACTTTTCCTCTGCCCAGCCAGCTTCCTGACCCTTCCACATTAGCTGCAGGTGCTCCTTAATAAACAGTCTGCATGCTAAACCCCATGTGAGGGTCTGCTCACCGGGAAACCCAATCTGTAGGGAAGGCAGAGTAGGGGTGAGGCCCCCTGGGCCAGAGGCAATGGGAGGTAGAACACTTTGTCTGCCAATTCAAATCCACTGTTGACATCACCTGGGAGCTTCCACAGAGGCAGATCTCAGCCATGCTTATTTCCTGGTATGACCCACAGATCTTTCTTTTCCTTTGAGTATAACTGACTCATTGCTTGCCAAATGTAATTGTAGGATTTATTGTTCTCTCCCAGGGGCAACCCTCCATGCTAAGCCTTGGCTCTTGATTGAAGTCCGTGCTGCCTCCTTGCTGGGGCATTGTAAAAGCCCGCTCAAGTCCCCCAGGTATCAGCCGTCATGCCCACATTGCTTTCATCTGAAAATTTTACAAGATGAACTTTATTGTTCAGACCATTCATGAAAATACAGTTATATCAGCACAGAAAATGGCCTGTGAATCAATCTATTTGATACAGTATTTCAAATGAAATAGTCTCCATGTACGTCTGACTGTTTAATATAGTTTTGAGTTCTATTTTTACTTGCTAACTTCAAACTTTTCTTGGACTTTTAAGAACCCATTACTTGGGTAATTTAAACATATCTGACTTAAACAATTTATGAAACAATTTCTCTGGCCAAATGTAGTGTTTTAAGTTGTAGAGAAAGTTAAAATTAATCTTGACCTAAAATTTTTACAATATTCCTGTAGATAAATTGTCATATCTTCTGGTTTCTTAAACCAGGATGGAAAATTTTTGGTGAGGACCTTTATTTACCAGAAAGTATGCACCCCACTCAGTTTTTCAGCCTCCTTGCCTCTTCTCCTGCTGAAAAAGACTCCCTCTTGGATCAAACTTTAGCCAGGCTTCTCTGTGCCCTCTTTTCAACTAGGCCTCAAACTTGACCTGCTGAGCTAGTTTTAGAAAAGACCTCCTTGACTGGGTACGGTGGCTCACACCTGCAATCCCAGCACTTTGGGAGGCTGAGGTGAGCAGGTCACAAGGTCAAGAGGTCGAGACCACCCTGGCCAGCATGGTGAAACCCTGTCTCTACTAAAAATACAAAAATTAGCTGGGCATGGTGGCGCACACCTGTAGTCCCAGCTACTTGGGAGGCTGAGACAGGAGAATTGCTTGAACCTGGGAGGTGGAAGTTGCAGTGAGCCGAGATCTCACCACTGCACTCCAGCCTGGTGACAGAGCGAGACTCCATCTAAAAAAAAAAAAAAAAAAAAAAAAGAAAGAAAGAAAAGACCTCCTATGTTAGTTTGTCACAAATCTCCCCAGCCTTGATATCTGATCAAGTTCCTCATCCCTCACTCTTGATACCTAAATTCTTGGCCTGCTTTCAGCAAGAATTCTGTTAAATTAGTTTACCCTTGAGATCTAATCAAGCTCTTTTTAGTAATTTTCCCCAGTGACCCTTCACTCTGCTTGTTGGTATAAACCCCCCACCATCCCTGCTGAGTTTGGAATTGAGACCCATCTCTTTCCCCCATTGTAACAGTCTGGAGGAAAGTCTTCTTGCCATGTTTAGCAAGTGGCCGGTGCATAATTCCTCTTTAACTTTTCTCTGATGAAGCCAGTGTTTCTCAAGCTCTAGGAGATATAGACCCCTCACTGAGGCATGTGCCTTTCTTTCTGGTGGAGCACAGGTGCACATCCACATGTGGCCCAGGCATCCGTGAAGAGGCCTACTCACTGGCACCTCTCCATACCTGCACTGACTCCATTTATGTATTTAAGGACAGAGAAATGCAAAGCCGAGCCAGGAAGAGCATTCACTCTTTTGACACAAGCAGGGGTGTCTCTGGGTGGAAACAGACCCAGACAAATCTCAAGATGGGTGAGTGTGATGCCCTCTCCTCCTCTTCTCTACCTACTCAGCAGCCTCCCTGATCCAAGCTCTCTCCCTTTCTACCTTCCTGTCAATACCTCCAAGACTGTCAGTGGGCACACCTCGAGTGCGTGATTCACCCCAGGCTGAAGTCATGGTCCTTTCTTAACAGTCCACGTGTTCACAGAAAAATAATCTAAGAATACTGAAGGATTTAACCACCATTCATGCATATGTCCAGGCCCCAGCAGGTTGGGAAGAGAGTCTTTCCCAAATCATTCAAATCAAGGAGCATAATATATGGCACAGCAGTTGTCAAAGTGGGCAGCTGGACCAGCAGCATCCTATGGCCTAGGACTTGTGAGAAGCACACCTTCTGCAACCCCTGCCCATACCTACTAAACCAGAAGTGCTAGGCATTCAGCCCAGCACTCTGTTTCCCAGGAAACCCTCCAGGGGATTCTGATGGATGCCAAAGTTTGAGAAGCGCTGAAGATGTGGTTCAGAGCATGGGCCCCAACTCCATCCCCAGGTTTGAACTCTGATCCTGCTACTTACTAATTATGATTCTCTCGACCACGTCAATAAGCTCTCTGCTTCATCTTCCTTCCCTGTCTATAAGGACATTGATAACAATTGTCCATAGATAATTAAATGGGTGAATGCATTTAAGACATTTGGAGCAGTGCCTGACTCAATGAGTGCTACAATCAGAGGGCTGAACCACAGCGTAGGAAGCTTGAACTAGAACCGTATGTACACATACTCACATACGCACACTGTCACATACACACACAGTCACACACACATACAGTCACGGGAATATGCACAGGCACATAACCACACATGCACACACACCAGAGTGGGCCAAAGTGGGAAAATATCTTGTGAGTTTAACATGGGCAGAGAGAGAAGACAAATAAAAGTCAAGAAGAGAATCAGAGAAGGACCAGATGCCAAGAGCTATGTCCAATAGTCCACCCAAGATGGGTGATAGGAAGCTCCTCCTAATTATTCTGGAAGTGGACAGATTAGGTGAGAGAGGAAAGAATTGAACAGCATTAGCTCTCTTCTAACTCCTAATCTAAGGGGCACAGTGAACGCAGTAATTGGAGACTTGTTCTGACGGTAAGTGCTAATTCACTGGCACTTGCGACGGTTTGAGGTCAGAACATCGTCCTCCTTGGGAAGATCAAGCAGTGATAAAGACACTCTTGATTTGGACCCTAAACTGGGTTGATCATGTTATCAAAATGTAAGGCGCTGCAGCTACATTATACCACCAGGAAGCCAGCGACAGCGCTGCGCATGGTTTCCCCCCGTGCTTCAGTTTCTAGGTTTATTTCTGACAAAGGCTCCATTTGTCTCAACTGCTGAGACCCTATGGGAAGAAAAGACAGAGTTAGATGCCACTTGGTAGTTTTCAAAAACACTTCTGCATGTGTTTGAATTTCCGCACCATCCTATGAGGTATGCAGACACAAGTTGATTATTTATTTTGTTCATAATCATTAGCACTGTCCCAATTTACAAATGAAGAGACCAGGGCTCAGAAAGGTTAAACGACATGCCCAGATTCAGTGTCTAACAGGATGCAGGGCCAGGGCCCAGACCATGTGGCTGCAGACGCATTGGCTGTTCCTGCACACTGCTTGTTCTGAAAGTCCAGCAGGTCCAGCCTCAGAGAGGGGACTCGGGTCAGGATTCACATGGTAGTGAACACAGAGAGTTTCCATCCAAAGCCAAATCCTCAGCGAGACACCGCTTCTCCATCACTTGCAATGGTGCCAGAAATCAAAATGATGGCAAGAATAGGGCCAGGCTGGGGACCTGGATTTCATGTGTGCTGTGGGCAGAGAGTGGAAACTTGGCTGGCACTGTAGGCCCGGGAACACTTGCACTGCCTGCACAGGTGCCAAGCACCACATCCCTGCACCACAAATCCACCGAGTTACGCTTTCTAACAGCCATTTTAAACAGCACCTCACTTTATCATTTAGGCCAAAACTTGAAAAGAATCTCTGGAGGAACACTGTCCTGAAACCAACAACTAAGGGATAGAAAAAGAGGGTAGTACTCAATGTCTTCTTAGCAAAGAAATTCTCAGAGGATTGAGGAAAGGGCCAGGTATTAGTTTCCTATTGTTGTGTAACAAATTACCACACATTTAACAGATTAAAAAAGTACATTGATTATCTTAGGTTCTGTGGGTCTGAGGTCCAGGCATACTTCAGCTAAGTTCCCTTGCTTAGAGGCACACAGGCTAATATCAATGCTGGCTGGTGCTGCATTCTGACCTGAGGCTTGGCTGTAGAGCTGGGGCTTCAGGTTCTTGCTGACTGTTGGCTGGTAGCTGCTCTCCACTCTTACAGGCCACCTGAAGTTCCTCACCACATGGCCTCTGAGATGGTTTGAATATCTATCCTACTCAAATCTCATGCTGAATTGTAATCCCCAGTGCTAGAGGTGGGGCCTAGTAGGAGGTGATTAGGTCACGGGGGCGGATCCCTCATGGCTTGGTGCTGTCTTTGTGATAGTGACTAGATGAGTTCTCTGGAGATCTGGTCATTTAAGTGTGTGGCACCTGCCCCTGCCACTTACTCCTGCTTTTGCCATGTGATACGTCTGCTCCCACTTTGCCTTCTGCCATGAGTAAAAGCTCTCTGAGGCCTCCCCAGAAGCTGAGCAGATAGATGCTGGCACCATGCTTCCTACAAAGCCTGCAGAACTGTGAGCCACAGAAGACATTGAGTACTACCCTCTTTTTCTCTCCCTTAGTTGTTGGTTTCAGGACAGTGGTCCTCCAGAGATTAAACCTCTTTCCTTTACAGATTACTCAGCTTCACATAATTCTTTACAGTAATGCAAGAATGCAGTAGTACAAAAAATTGGTAATGAGGAGTGGGACGTTGCTGTAAAGATACCTGAAAATATGGATGTGATTTTGGAGCTAGGTGAAAGGCAGAGGTTGGAAGAGTTTGAAGGACTCAGATAAATAGAGGAAGATAAGGGAAAGTTTGGAAATTCTCAGAGACTGGTTGTGACCAAAATGCTAATATGAACAATGAAGTCCATATTTTCCCACACCATGGGTTAGGACACACGTGATCTGGAAAGAAGTTCTATGTTTCTTTCAAATGTGAGGAGGAGTCTGAGAACTTCACAAAAACAGGAACACTGGGAGGCAGTGATGATGGGTGAGGGCACCCAGGAGCCTGTCCTCCACAGGACATATTGTTTTCATCTGCGAGTGATAGAAATAACAGCTCTCTCCCTCCTTTATCTTGTTAGGCTTGGTTCAGACCCATATGGTGGCCAGCATGTCACTGATAGTAATTTTTATATGTCTGCAAACACAGCAAGGATATTTAATGTCCCAAAGCCCTGTGCATGTCCACTACTCTGTGACTTCACTTACATCATTCCATCAGTCTGGAGAGACACCCCCTGCCTCTCAGTTCATTCTTCACAAGGTCTTTCCTGATCACCAGGTTCATCCATGTCAGAAGAATCCCTACCTGAGTTCCAATAGCATGTTTTACTTACATTTATGGAAGCACGACTTTGCATTAGGTGAAGCTCGTTTCATATGTGCTCTGTGAGTTACATTATGAACTTATATAAAGTAGAGATCACCTCCCTAGCATAATATTTCCAGCACTTGACAAAGGATGTGATCCATAGTAAATGCTTAACAGACGTTTGATCAATCAAAGAAAAAATAAATGTGCATAAACACCTCTATTTTAAATACTCTCAGAATCAAAGGGGTTTAAAGTCAAAGGGAATATTCTTTAGGACTAACTTTAAATAACAGAAAAGATATACATTGATTTTATGACATTCTCTACATCACATGGAGATGGTCCTACTGAGGCTTCACATCAGTGTGATTTGACAGTGACACAGAAGGTGTGTGTTTAAGTCTGAGTCCCCTAAAGAGTCAGACATTTCCTATATATGTGTATTCACATCCCTTTGCGTCCATGAAAACACATGAGGGAAATGGTGGCTTGGCGTGATCAATGTGCATAGGATGCAGTGAAGTCCACTAGACCACGTGGCATTGTCATGGATGATGTTGACCCCTGGATCAAAAAGTGGTGTTCCTATAATTTACTTCCCAATTTATCTGTTTAGAAGTTCTCACTGAGATGGTCTTGACAGTTACTTTGTTACAATATATTTTGTGATGAGGTCAAGAAGCCAGCGTAACTTATGGAAAGTGAGGTGAGATCTTAGGGAAAGATTATTTAGATTTAGCATATCCCTAGGAAAAGGCCAGATTACTGGTTAGTTCCCACTAATGTAAGCAAATGGACACTCAGACCTCAACAGCATCATCAGTGGCTGAGATGCTGTATAGATGAGATGATGAGATGCTCCCCCCGGCCCCCACTCCCCCCACCCAGCTCCCCACTTCCCCTCCCCTCTCCCCACTCCCTCCCCCCTCCCCCCTCCCCTCCCCCGTGGAGGGGAATAATCAGCCACTGGTGGGGCTCTGCATGGCCCCAAGCCACTTCTCATTCCTCCTCCTGATGTGCTTTGATACAGTTCTTTTACTTGCCATGGTACTTCGGGTAGAAATAGATATATTTAAGCAGCTGTTCACTCTCATCTTAAGGACTCATTAGCATTTTAAGAGCTGTTGATAAAGAACCTTAGTGAAAGGAAAGAAGTCTGGAAAAGGAAATTCACACAAAGACAGAGCATTGCTGAAGATTCTCCCCTCCTCCTAAGGGCTCACGTGTGGCAGGAAGTCCGCAGCACTCATGGCAATTGATCCAACAGGCATGTTTCAAATGGTAGGCAGGTATCTGAGAAAGTTGGTATGACCATACTTTAACGTAAAAAAGATTTGTCTTTCCACACTTTTGATAACACAATTAGAACAGTCTCATTGGTTCTCAAAATTAAAATGATTTTAACACTGGCCTGTAAACAATGAGGTGATGAGTTAAAAATCCCTGGCTGGCTGCTCTAATGGTCTGAACAGATCTTGGGGTAACTGTTCCCTGATTCCACCTTCATCTGAGTGATGCCACGGAGCTCCCTCCACCCACACTTCAAATCCAAAAATCTTAGAAACTGGAGTCCACTGCAGGGTGTCCACTAAGATCACAGCCATGCTTCTAGAGAACAGACATGAAAACCCCCTCAGGGATCAGTGGGAAAGAGAATATTTAAAGGATTTTTTTTTCATGGTGGCAAAACATCCTTAACTTGCACATTCTTTTTTCACTATTGTGTACAGATGGGCCACAAAAAAGTTAGGGAGAAAATAAGAAATTGCATTCCCTTGAATTTATTTCTTCAGGAAACTTGTAACAGTACACATTTTGATGACTGCAGGCATTTTTTTGAAAAGAAATTTTCTCTACAATGTATGAAAATTACATAAGAAATGAAAATTAATTAGAAAACTGAAAGAGAAATAGCTTCCAAGAAAAAAAGTGGAGGAAGGGGATAGCATTACTATTGCTATTCATCTCATTCTACAGAAATTTATTTTCTTTCAAGCCATCTCTCAAGGAAAAAAAAAAATCTCAGCATGATGACTGATGGTGCTACTCTTCTTTCTCTAACACCCAGGGCTTGGGAGTTGAGTTATGACTTCCTAGTATGAAGTTATGACTTCCTAGTTATGAAGACTTTTACCAGTTGGGTACCTCAAAGATCTGTCTCACATTCTGCTTCTGAGACACAAGGACAAGGCCCACAAATCATCCCTGTGTCTCCAGCGAGTCCTAGTGAAAAGGAAGCCAGGTTTCCTTAACCCCATTGTTTTATGTGCTAGATAATTTTTTCTCAAATGATGAAACTTTCTCCTGTCACTTCCAAAATGTGACTTTCATAACAACTGGGGCAGGTAACTCAGGTATGATACTCTTCATTTTATTGACAGCAAAATGGAGTCAATGGAGTGATGCCACTGGGAATAGTGAAGTAAGGATTTCCAAAAGTCTGCTTCTCAATAACAGCAGTGTGAACATTGGCAAAATTGATCACAATCAGCTTTTTCAAAACTCTACAAATTAACCAAAGGACTGTAGCAATCCAAAAGGAGTTTACTGACAAAACAACAACAACAAAATAAACAGATGAATCTTGGTAATAACAGTGGTATTTTGCTTAATCTATTCCCATGCCTCTTTCCCCAGCTCTGTGGTAGCCTTGAAAACATCAGGCTCCCAATCATGGTAGCTGTGAAAAACAGCAGCCTAACAGGCACTGAGGGGATGAAATGAATTTTCAGCTCCCCAAAGCCCCATCCCCTGAGAACTGTCATTATGTGACTGTCCTGGCAGCTCTCAGGAAACCCCAACTTGCAGTGCCTGTCTTTATTTGACCTGACTCAGAGCTCCCTCCCTGTGAACAGCTTTTCCTCATGACATTTGTTGAAAATAATTGGTAGCAATTATTTACTATCTTAGCTGCCTGAGGTGGTGACACGGAGGAAACAAGAGGCTAATCAAAAAAACTTAAAAGGAAGAGCTGAGGAAGGAGATATCTATAGGAGACTCTGAAAAACTTCAAAACATCCCTGGTAATGTAGGAGGCCATAAGCATGTGTGGGACTAGGTACATACCCAGGACAAATCCCTAGACTCCAAGTTCTTATCTCTGGCTGACTTCAAAGATATGCAACCAGGAGGTAAAGACTAAGGCAATGTTGTAAACTGCCTGCCAGAGTGCTGAAACCATGCCCCAATGCACACATTTACTCACTCAGCAAAGCCTGTGGAACTTATTGACAAGACATTTAAAGAAACTTCTGTCTCATCATTAGTTGACCACTAAACTAACTGAACAGAGGCTTTAGAGGCCACAGAAGACAAGGAATACAGACTTTACAGAATTACTTCAGGAAAGTCACTAAGCAAACAGAAACAACAATCAGAAATAACCACAAACCTAGGAGAAGAGGGATATGATTTCCAAGCTATGGATTATATGATTTAAAATGTCTAATTTTCAATAACAAAAAATGAGACATGCAAAGAACAAGAAAATATGGTCCATATACAAGAATAAAAAAATCAGTCAATAGAAACTGTTCCCCAAAAACCTCAGGCATCAGATTTGCTATTAAAAAAAAAACCTTATGTAACCTATTTTAAATATGTTCAAAGAACTTAAGGAAGCTTTGTCTAAAGAAGTGAAGGATAAGAACTATATCTTTCCAGAAAAGAATATCGACAAATGGATACAAGTGATTTTTTTAAAGAACCTAATAGAAATTCTGGAGGTGAAAATCACACTAACTGAAATGAAAAATTCACTGAAGAGTTTCAAAGGCAAATTGGAGATGGCAGAAAAATAATTAGGGACCTTGAAGATAGAATGATTGAGATTATACAGACCAAGGAATAGAAAGAAAAAATAATAAAGAAAAAGGAACAGAGCCTCAGAGACCTGTAGAACTCATCCAGCACACCAACACACAGATAGTGGGAGTTGCGGAGATAGAGAACAAAACAACAGAGGCAGAAAGAATATTTGAAAAAATAATGACCAAAACCTTCTCAAATCTTATAAAAATACATGAATCTACATGTCCAAGAAGCACAATGAATTCCAAGCAGGATGAACTCAAAGATATTTATATCAAAACACATCATAATCAAATTTTCCAAAGCCAAAGACAGAGAATCTTGAAAGACGAAAACTAGAAGTAACTCATTGTGTATAGGACATTCTAAGTCAAATTACCAACTGATTTCACAATAGACACCATAGCGGCCAGAAGGTGGCAAGAGGACACTTTCAAAGTGCTCAAAGGAAAAAGCAAGCAAACAAAAAGCTGTCAACAAAGAATTCTATAAAGAGGAAAACTATCCTCCAAAAATTAGTAAGAAATTAAGACATACTCAGATTTATTTTAAAAACTGAGAGAGTTTGTTACTAGAAAATTTTTCTTATAAGAATTGATACAAGGCCAGGTGCAGTGGCTCATGCCTGTGATCCCAGAACTTTGGGAGACCGAGGTGGGTGGATCACGAGATCAGGAGTTCAAGATCAGCCTGGCCAAGATGGTGAAACCCCATCTCTACTAAAAATACAAAAATTAGCCAGGTGTGATGGTGGGTGCCTGTAATCCCAGCTACTCAGGGGGCTGAGGCAGAGAATTGCTTGAACCCAGGAGGCGGAGGTTGCAGTGAGCCGAGATCATGCCACTGCACTCCAGCTTCAGTGACAGAGGGAGACTCCATCTCAAGGAAAAAAAAAAAAAAAGAATTGACACAGAAAAGAACATTGGTAATCTCAGCACTTTGGGAGGCCAAGGCAAGCAGATCACGAAGTCAAGAGATCAAGACCATCCTGGCCAACATGGTGAAATCCCATTTCTACTAAAAATACAAAAATTAGCTGCGCATGGTGACGCATGCCTGTAGTCCCAGCTACTTGGGAGACTGAGGCAGGAGAGTCACTTGAACCTGAGAGGCAGAGGTTGCAGTGAGCTGAGATAGTGCCATTGTACTCCAGCCTGGTGACAGAGCAAGACTCCATCTCAAAAAACAAACAAACAAAAGAACACTGGTAAAGGTAATAACAGGTAAACATAAAAGACAGCAAAGATGCAATTTTAGTTTTAATACTTTTTTCTATTTGATTTTAAATACAATTACATAAAACAATAATCATAAAACTGTACTAATGGGCTTATAATGTTTAAAGATGTAATTTCTATGATAATGATAGCATGAAGTAGGTGAGTAGGAAATGGAAGTATATAGGAGCAATGTTTTTACATACATTATTGAAATGAAGTTGGTATTAATCTAACTATATTATTATACAATTAGATGTTAATTGTAATCCCCAGGAAACAATTAAGAAACTAACTCAAATTATAGTTTAAAAAAAGCAACAAGAAAATTAAAACAGTAACCTATAAAATATCTACTTAATGCAAAAGAAGGCAGAAATAGATAAACACAAAGGACATAAGATATGTAGAAAACAATATAATGTCAGGTATAAGTTCTCCCTTATCAGTAATTATATTAAACATAAATGATTAAATATTCTAACTAAAATGCTAAGATCAAAACTATCAATAATTAAAAAAACATAATCAACTATCTTTAAGAGATAAACTTTAAATTCAAATAAACAAGTAGTTTGAAAATAAAAGAATGAAAATGATTAGCCATGCAAACAGTGCCAAAAGAGAACTGAGGGGCCTATACTAATATCATACAAAATAGACTTCAACATAAATAATGCTGCCAGAGACAAATGAGGACATTTTATAAAGATAAAAGTGTCAACCATCTGGAAAACATAGCAATTATTTTAAAAAATGCACCAAATAACATAGACCAAGAACAGAAAGAGATAACTGATTTAATTAAAGGAAGAAATAAACAATTCAACAATAATAGCTGGAGACTTCAATATGCCACTTTCAGTAATAGATAGAACAACTAGACAGAGGAAGAATAAACTTGCATGACTCTCACTTTTCAGTTTCAAAATTTACTGCGACACTATAGTGATCAACACAATGTGGAACTGGCATAAGGATTGATGTATAGATCCATAAAATGGAATTGACAGTCCAGAAATAAGCCTTTATATTTATGGTCAGTTAACTTTTGACAAGGGTGCTAAAATTATTCGATGGAGACAGAAATGTCTTTTCAATAAATGGTGGGAAGACAACTGGATATACATATGCAAGATACTCTACCTCACACCATATAAAAAAGTTAACTCAAAATTTATTTAAGAGCTAAATGCAAACCTGAAGCTATAAAACTCTTACAAGAAAGTGAAGAAAACCTAGGCATACATATTCATTAACTCGGATTAGGCAATGGCAATGTTTTCTTAGATATGACACCAAAAGCACAAACAAAAACAACAAAAATAGATACATTGGACTTTTTCAAATCTTATATGTGCTTCAATGGATGCCAAGAAGAAAGTGAAAATTCAACCCACAGAATGGGAGGAAATATGTACCTTACAGGTATCCAGACATTAAAGAACACTTACAACTCAATCATTAAAAAGACAAGTAATCCAATTTAAAAACAGGCAAAAAACACTCGACATCATTTTTCACTAGGCAAACACAATTAAAAACCCCAGTGAGATATAACATTATAGCCACTAGGCTGGGTATCAGATTAAAAACCCCAGTGAGATATAACATTAAAGCCACTAGGATGGATATCAAAACAAATCATAGCCCACTACAAGTGAAGTGCTGGAGTAGATGTGAAGAAGTTGCCACCTTCCTGCATTGCTGGTGGGTGCACTGGAAAATGGTACAGCTGCATTGGAAAACAGTTTGTCAGTTTCTCAAAAAGTTAAACATAGAGCTAGCAAATGGCCTGGCAATTCCACTCTTAGTTATCTACCCAAGAGAGAGGTGAAACATATCCCCAGAAAAATGTATACACAAATATTCATAGGTACTTTATTCATAATAGCCCCAAATTGGAAATAACTGACATGCCCATCAGTTGGATCAATTGGTGAACAGATAAACAAAATGTAATATTATCTATACGATATACTATTATTCAACCATAGAAAGGAAAAAAGTATGGACACATGCTACAATGTAGATGAACCTTGAAAACATTATGCTTAGTGAAATAAGAGACACAAAAAGCAACATACTGTGTGATTTCTTTTATATGAAATATCGAGAACGGGCAAATCTATTGAAACAGAAAACTAATGAGTGACTTCCACAGGCTGATGTGAGAGTGGAACGGGGAGTAACTTTTAATGGGCACAGGGTTGCTTTTGTGATGAAAATGTTCAAGAATTAGCTAATGGGGCTGGATTACAATGTCTTGAATATACTAAAAACCACTGAAATGTGTATTTTGAAAAGATGAATTTTAGGACACGTGAGTTAGAATAAATAATTGAAAGAAAAATATATCAGTTGATGGACCATTCAGCAGCAAGATTATAAAGCATTCTTAAATGTATGCTGCATTCGGGCTACATAAATACAAATGTAATTCTGACATGTCACATATTTCGAGTATTTACTTTTGAGCTTAAGGTTGCTCAAAAGACCTTATATGGATCATGTCTCATTTAATCTCAAAACAGCAATCCTATAAGGGAAGTACACTTGTTTCCCCAATTTACACAACAGAATTTGAGGCACACAGAATTTAAGTAATTTGCTTTGAATGCCATTCCTGTGTTGTCGGCTGAATAAGTTTTAAAATAAAGTAACTTCATATTGTTATTTTCTAAGATCCCAAGAACAATGCAATTTTCTTTTGTTTTTGTTGCCCCTCACTTTAGTTTGTTTGTTTGTTTCCAAAGATAGGTACTCTAAAATTCCCATTTTACAAATAAGAAAACAAAGTTATTGAGAATTGAAATAAAATATCCAAAGATACTTAGCTACTGAGTGGCAGTAGAATTTGAACTCAATGAGTCTGTTAAGAGGAAGAAAAGGATACTTGTTGAAACATGTCTGCTTATGGAAGCTGGAGTTAGGAGAGGCACCACGTACCCACTTCCATGGTGGGCTTTTTAACTCAAGAAAAACAATGATAGTCACAGTGCACTATTTATTAGGCACCTTGGCTGTTAAAATGCCTATGGACTATTTATATTATATTTTGAAAAAGGAAAACTACAGGTATAGAAAGCAGACCCGTGGTTGCCAGCTTGGGGTGGGTCTGAGAAGGGGAGCTGACTACAAGGAGCACAAGGGAACTTCTGAGGTGATGGCAATGTTCCGTGTCTTGATCACGGTGGTTATAGAATGGCAAACATTTGTCACAATGTATAGAGCTGCATACTAAAAAGGCAGAACGGTACCGTATGTAAATTATATCTGACAACCTGACATTGAAATAAATTGAATCAGTGACATCCTAGGCTGACCTGTGGGTTAGAGACAAAGCCAAAAAGGGGACCAAGGTCAGCTGTTACAATATGATAAGCAAAGTCTGAGAGCCCAGGACTCACCGCCATGCCTACTTCCCCTCCACCCTCCGCAGGAAATGTAGGCAGCTCCTCCTCCACCTGTCTGAACAGAAACCTTCATTACCATATGCTGAAACTTTGATGTGAAAGGCTGCCCTCTTAAATCTTATTTCTCCAGCAAGTATATTATAAATTCTTTTAGGAACTATTTCTCTAGGGGCTTTCCACTCCAAGAGCAGAAAAGAAAACCAAAGACAGATATATTAATAACCACATTCTTTAGCAAGAAGTGTCACGTTGGTGCCTTGTGAGATTAGAGAGTTGGAACTGTTAGCACACATGCAGAAAGCTTCCTCTTTGATTAATCTAGTTTGCCAATTTATAGTTTACAGAGCCAGAAGATTCAGAACATCAGGAAGAGGTATGCTGGGTTGTCAGATCTTCTAAGAAGACACAGAAATGGGGAGCCACTGGTGGTGCTGGACACATAGCCGCCCAGGGGTCCCCAGAGAGATCTGTCAGCAGATTCCATGGGAGATGAGTCAGTCTAGTGTGCTTGCTTTTCTCCAGCAAAGCACAAAGGTCCTCTGTGCATCCATGGAACACATCTGGGCAACAAAATGTGTGTAGTTAAAGAAAGGCAGAGAATGGAAACAGATAGGTTGTCACCATGCCATGGATGTAGACTTCTCAAGACCTGATTTTTAAATCAGTATTTTAGCAAAAGTAATCACACTTATTATGAGCCTGGCACCATTCTATGTATTTTAGAGCTATTAAGCCTTAATCCGTTGAAAATAATATCTATGGAGTACGTAATATTATCTCCATATCCAAAATTGTGGAAACTGAGGCAAAAGGTGGGTGAGAAACTTCCAAAACCATCAAGATAGTGAGGAGCAATGCCAGGACTTAAATCCAGACAATCCAACTCTGGTGCCCTGCTCTTTACTAATGTGTGCTTCCTTTCCATGTTCACATCAAAATGCTTCATGTATTTATATGTTCGTAGACAGTACAGGTAGATAATTATCAAGATGTATAGATAGAAAGTATGTACATATGAATGGATGTATGGATGAAGAAAAAGAGGGAAGGATGAAGGGAAAAAAGGATGGATGGATATATGAGTGGATGAATATAAATGCATGAATGGAACAAGAGAGGGAAGGAGGAAGGAAGAAGTGAGGGAAGAAGGAAGGAAATAGGGATGGATGCAGGGAGCAAGGGATAGAAGGAAACAGGAAAGGAGATGGAGGAATAGATGGGTAGGTGGAGAAAGTGTGAAAATAGAGGAGAAAGGGGAGGGAGAAATTTATGGATGAGTTGGTAGGTGGCAGCATTGAGGCAGGAGGTGATGGATGAATAGACGGATAAATGGAAAATCAATTTTGGGGTTAAATATTTATTTATTGGGTGTTTTTTGACTTCAGTGTATGAAAACACAGGATACTGCAACAAATAACAGAAAACTCTACATATTTGCAGCAAGTAACAATACTAAGCATTTACAAATTTAGACATTATTTTTCTTAATTCAGTCTCAATGATTTTGAAGCCACCAAATAAGGGCCGTTATGTGCATTTTTAAGAAGAAAGAAGAGGTGGAAAAGAAGAAGATGCCAACCAAAAGAATTGCTATCCCGGATTCCACCACTAATTAAACCCTAGATATATTAATACAGACATTCTTTAGCAACCCATGCACTAGGTCAGTGCATAATTCAAGCACATCACATTTATTGTGCACTTTATTTTTATTATCATGACATTGTAATATATAATGAAATAATTATACAACTCACCATAATGTAGAATAAGGGGAGCCCTGAGCTTGTTTCCCTGCAACTACATGGTCCCATCTGCAGGTGATGGAAGAGAGTGACAGATCATCAGACATTAGATTCTCATAAGGAGCATGCAATCTAGATCCCTCCCCTGTGCAGTTCACAATAGGGTTCATGCTGTCATGAGAATCTAATGCTGCTGCTGATCTGACAGGAGGCGAAGCTCAGGTGGTAATGCAAGCAGTGGGGAGTGGCTGTAAATACAGATGAAGCTTTGCACACTGGCCCACCACTCACCTCCTGCTGTTTGGCCCAGTTCCTAACAGGCCAACGACTGGTACTAGTCCATGACCCAGGGGTTGGGGAACCCTGCTCCAGTTCACAAGAATGAGCTGTGGATGCCAAAAGCATATTGAAATATTATTAAAGTGAAGATAAGGATTTAGGATCTGAAAAGAAATGACCAAGCCAGGAGAGAGAAGGGTGAACTCTTGGCTCAACCTCCAGCTCCCAAGCAAGCCCCTCATCCTGACAAGATAGTGTTGGGGAAACAGGGAGGGGAGGGGCATTGGGAAATGGAAAGGGAATTAGATGAACCTTCAGCCAGCCATAGTGTCTGATTAGCAGCATTGCAGAAGCTGACATTCACCTATGGGTGGACACCTAGGAACAATAACTCCTATTTGACCCTCAATTTGTAGTTTTAATACATATTAAGTTGTAGATGTATACACTCTTCTTATATGCAAAGAAACCAGAATACACAGTGTTTTTATTTTAGTAAGAAACCATGCTATTGTTGACCTACTCAAACACTGCTTCAGCTGCTAAAAACAATTCAAAGACTGTACCTCTATCTTTAGGAGACTCAGAGAGAAGATTATGTACACTCTAACCAAAAAAGGTAATAATTTAAATTATGTGGAATATTAAAGTATATATGTTCTATCAATTAGCTTTTGCTATGTAACAAATCACACCAAAATTTAGCAGCTTAAGAGAACAATCATTTTTTAGCTGGCGATTCCGTGAGTTAGTAGGTAATTCTTCCAGTCTAAGCTGGCGTGGCTGATCTTTGTGGTCAGTGGCAGGGCTGGCTCGTGGCTGAATAACCCAGGGTGGGCTTACTCACATATCTGGCACACTGAGGGCCAGGGCATAGGGGTGACCAGGCCGTATCCCTCTCACCATCCAACAAGCTAGCCCGGGCTTCTTCAAACAGCAGCAGTTGAAGGGCTCCAGAAGCTACAGGATAATAAGTCCCAGTGCGCAGCGCCTTTCAAAGCCTTGCTTGCATCACTTTTGCTAGTGTCCCATTAGCCAATGTAGGTCACAGGGCCAACCTAGATTTAAGAGAGAGAGAAAGGACTCCTCCATGTCTTGATGGGAGGAGCTAAGTCACATTGTAAGGAGAGGAAGGCACATAGGAGGATCCGTAGCTATTTTATAATTTTCCACATACACCACTGATATACATGTTATGTATATGTACACATATGCAGATTAAGACTCAATATTGAGTCAGTCCAACTATCTCAGTTCCAGTGGGTTTTAACAGGTTGGGAGATATAGAACTCATCTGAAAATCTCATGAACTCTCTGCATCTTCTCTTTTAAAGGTGTATATACATATTAGCGTGGTTTTTCTCTCAAATGCTGCTTAAAAAATTGAGAAACATGTTGTGAAGCAACTGGTCTGTACTCCTAAAAAATGTCAAGGTCAGGAGACAGAAAGAAAGACTAAGAAACTTCCAGATGAAAAGACACGAAAGAGACATGCCAACTACATGTGGTACAGGACCCTAGAACGTGATCTGGACCTGGAAGGAAAAATATATATAAAAGATGATGTGGAGGCTGAATAATGGCCCTGCAAAGATGCCAGCATCCTAATCCCAGAATACGTGAATGCATTCCTTTACATGGCAAAGGGATTTTGCAGATGTGAGAAGTTAATCTTAAAATGGGATATTATCCTGGATTATCTGGGGGTGGAGGGGTCTAAAAGTTATCACAGGTTTCCTTATGAGGGGGAGGTGGCAGAATTGCAGGTGGAGAAGGTAGTGTGACAACAGAAGCCTGAGGCTGGAGTGAGCTGAGCATGAAGACAGGAGCCAGGGAATGCGGGCAGCCTACAGGAGCCAGGGAAGGCCAGGAGGAATGGACTCTCCCCTGAAAGCTTCAGAAGGAATCCAGTCTGGCCAACACCTTGATTTTAGATTTCTGAACTTCAGAACTGTAACTGAATAAATAAGTGTTGTTTTAAGCCACTAAGTTTGTGGTGATTTATCATAGCAGCCATGGGAAACTAGTACAGTTATTACTGGCAATTGGCAAATGTGCATATGGGCTGTGGGTGAGATCATTGTACAGTATTAAATTTTCTGATTTTGATAATTATACTGCATTTAGGTTAGAAATTATCTTATTTTTAGAAGGTACATTCTGAAGTCACTAACAGTAAATACATACAAAGCCTCCAAATCACTTTCCAATGATTTAAGGAAAAAATGCATACATGTGTATGCACACACACACACACACACATATACACACATGCATCTATATAATGGCTATACATATAAGAGATCAAATACATACATAGTTACATAATAAACATGTCTAAAACTTTATGAAATATAAATATATATTCACATCACATACATGAATGTACGCAAATATATAAATATATTTTTTACATCTATACGTAAAATACATATTTGCATATTATACAAAATATATAAATGAAAAACAATGTTTATATATTATATTTATATATTTATCAAGAGAGAATGATAAAGCCGATGGAAGAAAATGTAAATAATTGGAGAATATGGATAAAGTGTATAATGGAAGTTGTTTTTCTTATTCTTGCAATTTTTCTGAAAGTTGGAATTACATCAATATAAAACGTAACACACAAAACAATTTTCAAACCTTGGGAAATTAGAAAAAAGATTCCAGGATTTATAAGTAGCCTAAAGGCCAACCCAAAACCTCAGCTCACAAACACGTGGCCTTCATGTGGCATATGGAAGTGAAGAGTAAGATAAGAATGCTTTGAAATAACAGCATTTGTCCACACATTGAAGGGAGCAGATGATCTTACTGGATGGGATGGTTACGTGGCTATTCTTCGATTTTTATCCCCAGGGTGTACCAAGCCTCAGTGCACAGGAATCTGTTCCTCCTTCCAAACTGCAGCCCAAGTAAACTTTCCAGATCCATTTGCCAGAGGGTGGGTGGAGCCTGCTTGAGTTGAGAGGCACACAGGCTCTCCTCCCCTTGCCCAGGCTCCACTCTCCCCTCTGAAGGAGGCAGTGATCCCCTGGCTCAGGCCCTCCTGGCTAAGTGCTGTGCGTCCCAGGGCACCGCACTGTGGAGACGCTCATTGTGATTGGCCTAAGGGTGTGGAGATGGGGACGGAGCCCTGGGCGCTGTCACGGTGGAGCTGGCTGTGTGGTGGAGATGGAAGGGAGAGTGAGGGTCCCAGGATGGAGTTCAGCGTGGCCTACAGGCCCCTGGAAAGGAGGGTTATGCATGGAGTGGGCACCAGAGGAGAGCAGGTATTCGAAAGCCAGGCTGGGAAGCCTCTGGAACCCTATTGCTTGGAGCTTACATAATTGCTGGGTTTCACTTGTAATGTTTTCTCCCCTAAATATTGAACTTCTTGAGGGAAAAAGCACCATCTTGCACTTTCTTTGCACATCTCACAACACCTTCCATGATGTAAAAGAGCAAATATTTGTGCATAAAATTATAAACCTATAAGGGATCATGATGTATATAAATATGCAGTTTCTTAACATCCATATAAAGAAAAACATACAGTGTGGCGGGAATGTAACATTATATCTTATTTAGTGCTTGGAATAACAAGAAATCAAACTATGCCTCTGAGAACACTGTCATAACAGGGAGTTTTTCCTGGTTATAATTTTTGTTTTTAATCAGAATTCATGAATTCTAATCAAGATGGAGAAACGGTATCTTAGTTTTCAGGCATAATCGCTACCTCTACATTTTCGAATCTTAGCCTTTTTTATGTGTACCATATTTTATTCATATAGTAGCCCCTTTTCTCCATTACTGAATAGCATATTTTCTAATTATGGACAATTATTGTAAATGGTTGTTACCCATAACAAGAATAAAGCAACAGCAGAAGGAAATAGAGGCTTGTTAGAAATTAAATAAATAGGCCGAGCATGGTGACTCATGCCTGTAATCCCAGCACTTTGGGAGGTCAAGGGGGGCAGATCACTTGACGTCAGGAGTTCAAGACCAGCCTGGCCATTGGCCAACATGGTGAAACCCCATCGCTACTAAAAATACAAAGATTAGCTGGTCATGGTGGCGGGCACCCAATCCTAGCTACTTGGGAGGCTGAGGCTGGAGGATTACTTGAATCTGGGAGGCAGGAGAATTGCTTAAACTTGGGAGGCAGAGGCTGCAGTGAGCCAAGATTGCACCACTGCACTCCAGCCTGGGCACCTGAGCAATAGAGTGAGACTCTGTCTCAAAAAAAAAAAAAAAAAAAAAAAAAAAAAAAAAAAAAAAGGAAAGAAAGAAATTAAGTAAATATAAAAAGAAAAGTGTTTGCTCTCAAACTCTAGAAGTTTCCTGTTTTGTCTAGGCATTTCCAGACAACCTCCTTCTAAATTGCTCAGCACACTCAGAGATGCTGGGTTCAAGGCAGCCAAAGCTGCACACCCCTGTCTGAGGGGGGCTCCTTGGCCCCTGCCTTCTCAGGGCCCAGCTGGACCTTATGTGATTTGGTTCTGCCTCTACCGGGCTCCCTGGTGTGGACTCTGGGTCATCACAGTGCTTCTGTTATTATTTAAATGACATTCCTCCTCATCTCAAGCCACATAAGTCTACCTGACATTTCCATTTCAAGCCCTTTCCCTTCCCGCGACTCCCCCGAGCTGTGGCTAGGTCTGGCTGGTTTTTCCTCAGCTCTGAGTACAGAAGCCAAGTTCTACCAAATGGAGTCGAAATTCAAGAATTTTGAACTTTTCTCTCATTTTATGTCATAGGTAGTTATGGTCGGGTTTGCCTTTCTCACAGGATGCGATCCTTTGGGAAAGACCCTGGCAGTGCGTCCTGGTGCACTGAGATCCTGCATGTCAGGCAGATAGGGGCCTGGCTCTGCTCACAGGTGCCTGGGCTGTGCTCGGGCCACACTGAGCCTCTCTCTATCTATAGGGACCAAGAGCAGACTTCCGCTCATTTACTCTCCACTAGCCCATGCTAGGGTGAGTCTATGGGGCCAAAATAACCCTCAAGTCCACTCAGCAACCAGCCTTCTTTCCAAGTTAGACAATGGGTTAAGAAAACTCTTAGCAAGAAGACAATTATTATCTGGTACCCACAGTAGAAGGAGGAAAACTGACCTTTGATTGACAGGCACGCATGCCTCCTTGACCCTGCCATTAACAGAAAAATATTCTTTGTGTGATTATTTTAACTTATGCAATTAATTCATATTTGTTATGGCAAATGAAACAAAGCCAAAGTTGTGTTAATAAAGATAGCACCCTCCAGACATCTCACCCTCCCACACTCCCAGTTCCTCTCATAATTCAGGCACACATACGCAGGCTGTGTGCACATTTCTGAGGCCTAGACTGTCAGTTTATTATTTATCATGGTAAAATATGCATGATATCAAATTTACAATTTTAGCCATTTTAAATGTACAGGTCAGTGGCATTAAGTACATTCGCACTGTTGTGCAACCATCACCACCATCACCGCCAGAACTTCGTCATCATCCCAGACTGAAACTCTGTACACAATAAACACTGACTCTCCATTTTCCCTCACCCCAGTCCTGGCAACCACCATTCTGCTTTCTGTCTGTATGAACTCGACTACTGCGGAGAACTCATATTAGTGGAATTTTACAGTATTTGTGTTTTTGTGTTTGGCTTATTTCACTTAGCATAATATCCTGAAGTTTCCTCCATGTTGTAGCATGTGTCAGCATCTCATCCTTTTTAAGGCTGAATAATAGTCCATCATATGTATATGCCGCATTTTATTTGTCCACTCTTCCATTCATCCATCCATCAAGGGACTCTTAGGTTGATTCCTTATCTTGGCTATTGTGAATAATGTTGCTATGAACATGAGTGTGCAGTATCTATCTCTGCTTTCAAATTTTTTTTTTTTGAGATGGAATTTCATTCTTGTTGCCCAGGCCGGGGTGCAATGGCACGGTCTCAGCTCACTACAACCTCCGGCTCCCAGGTTCAGGTGATTCTCCTGCCTCAGCCTCCCAAGTAGTTGGAATTACAGGTGGGCACCACCACGCCTGACTTTTTTTTTTTTTTTTCATTTTAAATAGAGACAGAGTTTCACTATGTTGGCCAGGCTGGTCTTGAGCTCCTGGCCTCAAGTGATCCCCCCGTCTTGGCCTCCCAAAGTGCTGGGATTACAGGCATGAGCCACCGTGCCGGGCCCCTGCTTTCAATTGTTTTAAGTATGTACCCAGGAGCGGAATTGCTGCATCATGTGGTAATTCTATGTTTAATTTGTTTGTTTGTTTGTTTGGTTTGGTTTTGTTTTGAGACAGAGTCTCGCTCTGTCGCCCAGGCTGGAGTGCAGTGGTGCCATCTCTGCTCACTGCAAGCTTCGCCTCCTGGGTTCATGCCATTCTCCTGCCTCAGACTCCTGAGTAGCTGGGACTACAGGTGCACACCACCATACCTGGCTAATTTTTTGTATTTTTATTAGAGATGGGGTTTCACCGTGTTAGCCAGGATGGTCTTGGTCTCCTGACCTCGTGATCTGCCCGCCTCAGACTCCCAAAGTGCTGGGATTACAGGCCTGAGCCACCGCACCCAGCCTCTATGTTTAATTTTTTAAGGAACTGCCATACTGTTTTCTGCAGCGTGCACCATTTCACATTCCCATAAGCATTCCCGCAAGGATTCCAGTTTCTCCACATCTTCACCAATGCTTGCTATTTTCTAATTTTTCAGTAGTAACTGTCCTATTGGTATCTCACTGTGGTTATGATTCACATTTCTCTGTGAGTAAGGATATTGACTAAGCATCTTGTCATGTGCTTATCGGCTGTCTGTACATCTTCGTTGAAGAAATGTCTGTTCAAGCCCTTTGTCAATTTTAATTGAGTTGTTTTGCTGTTGTTGGGTTTTAGGAGTCTTTTATATGTTCTGGGTATTAACTCCTTATCACATGTGTAATTTGTAAATGTTTTATCCCCTTCTGTAGGCCATTATATTGCTTTCTTGGTAGTGTACTTAGATCCACAAAAGTCTTTAATTTTGAATAAGTCCAATTTGTCTATTTTTCTTTTGTTGCCTTGCTTTAGGTGTCATATCCAAGAAATAACTGCCAAATCTAATATCATGACAATTTCCTTGTATGTTTTGTTCTAAGAGTTATAGAGTTTTATCTCTTCTATTTAGACCTTCAATCCATTTTGAGTTCATTGTTGTATATGATATAAAGCAAGGGTACAATTTCGCTGTTTTTTGGGTGGATATTCAGTTTTCCCAGCACCGTTTGTTAACGACGTGGTCCTCTTCTCATTGAATGAACCTGACGCCCTTGTGGAAAATCATTTGATCTTCCATGTGAGGGCTAATTCTGGGCTCCATGTCTATTTCATAGTCTGTAAGTCTGTCTTTATGCGTTTTGGTTACTGTAGTTTTATAATAAGTTTTGAAATCAGGGGTGTGAGACCTCCAACTTTGTTCTTCTTTTTCAAGATTGTTTTGACGGCTTGGCTGTTCATTCATTTTTTAACCAAATAGAGCATACTTTATACACTAACTGCTTTCTCTCACTTGGCAGTGTGTCATGGACACTCCCATTAATGAGTGGCTACAGAGGTCCCTTTTCTATATACACATAATTTAACTGAAATGGATCACGTATAAATACTAGTTTTTCTAAAGCACAATTTCTTGGCTTATTTTTATTTCCCTTTATAATCTGCTTTCCTCCTTTTGCTTGTAACCACTCCCAACCACACATGGCTGCTGTAAATCTCTCAGGCACGTTGGCACACGTATGAAATCACATCACCATACCTGTATGGCTCTCTGTGCACAGGGCCTTGGTCTTCCTTTCTCTGACCACAGTGTAGTGCCCAATACCCACTGCTGCACCCGCCTCAAACCTCTCCAATATACTTCATGGAGATTCCTGTGTGTGTGTGGAACTGCTCTGTGTTTTTTCCTTTATTTTAATGACTCCATAATTTTGTGATGTGGATAAACCATGAGTTATTCTGTCATTGCCCCAATAATGGGAATATTTCTTTGTTTCCAGTTTTTGTTGGTCAACAGAAAACCTGTAGTAACATTCTTAAAAATAAAATATTGCTGTAACCTGATAGTGTCATTTCTAATGTACGAATTCCCATGAGTGCAATTTCTGGATCATGGACTTTTTATATATTAAAACACACAAAAAGCATCTTAGTCATGTTTCTACCAGGTGTGGATGAGGATTCTCACCTTCCCGCAATAGATTTTATCACACCCTGAACAACAAATAAATTAATAGAAATGTTGTTATAAAGCTTTAGAAAAGTAAGAAATCCTGTGGAATTTTGGCACTGGTATGATTTTTCCTCACTAAGATACAGGAACAACTTTTTAATACTTTTTGTGTTAGCTCATAATACTCTGCAAAATGTGATGCATCTCAGTTTAGTTCTCCAGGAACAAACGGACAAAGTTCATAGATGGGTGATTTGGTTTTATTGTCCAGTGAGATGCCTGGGGAAATTATATATCATGGTTTGGTGATGGCCCCAAAAAGAGGTTGTTTGAAGTTTTAAAAATATCAGTGAGCCCATGAATGCAGGCCAATGAAAGGATACTCTTTGGAGGGAGGAGGAGCTGGGCCAGAGGCCACAAGTCAGCTCTGTTATACCCAGTAAATACTATCCTGGGTACAACATGAATTCATGTATCCAGTGGGGGATCTTTCATTTCATCAATAATTTTTGAACTCTCACTGTAGGGGGTGCATTTGGAGTTTGAGCTCAGTGAGGGCCCTTCCCTCTCTCAGGGCAGATATGACTAATCCACGACAGCATACCTCCGAACTCACCTCAGGCAGCCCGAGTGCTTTTCTGTCTGACATTTTAAGCTCCCGCTCCCACTGTCCCCACCATACTCAAGACTCATCTCATGAGAGCTAGCCCTCCCAGCAGAGCCCCCAAAATGGCAGCTCAGGCTTACGGCCATCCATGCCCCAAGCCAGAGACCACCAGGGCCACACCTGGAGTCAAAGTCGGATGTGTTACCTGCTGCAGGTTAGGAGATCACAGGCCATGGAGAGCCGTGGTGCTCCCAGCAGGAGGATGTGGAGGTGATGGTGATCAGGCCTGGGCTGGGGTCGGATGCTCTTGGGAGGAGTTAAAGAAGCAAGGGCCGTTCTAGATGACTGAGCATTTGAAGCAAGCTTATCCTGCAGACCATAGTGTGGGTAGATTTGGAGACGTGGAGGCATTGTCTGCTGTGCATGGCTTTGCTGAGGAGACCAGCACCAATGAAGTATTCATACTCCAACTGTTGCCCAGAGGCCTTCTTTGCCTGTCTCTATATACCCAGAACAGCTGGAAAATGCTTTATTAGGCCATGCTCCCCTCTCACTGAGACTCAAACAAGCCTTCTCTTACCACACAGTTTACATTTTTAAAAAAGGAGTGAATTATGCAAAATGCCAGGGAACAATCGACATGTTATTTCTGCTCCACAATTATTTTAGATATTCTCTGATAGGTGGGCGCTGATATTTAACATCTTATCTATATTTACTTACCTCCTACCTGTTCTTTTGCTTGGATTAATTCAGAATATAATTCACAACCCCAAATCTGCAGGTCTGTTACTTACTATGCATTCTTTCTAAAACTTACGAGGTTGCCCCATACAAACACGGTCTTGGCTTTTAAAGCAGAAGTTTTACACAGAGGGAAAGTGAGTTTCAGGCAGAGTGACTCAGCTACGGGCCACTGATGTACTTGTTAATCGTCACATGGAGAAAATCACCAAGATTAACTTGGGATGATGGCAGGGCTTAAGTCTTTCCTGGCTGCTGGGGAAAGGAATTAAGCATGAATGAGGACTCCATTGTCTAGGCAACCAAGCCTGATACTTCCAAAAAAATCTTCAGCCAAACACAGCCTTTGCAGTCATAGTTAGTGTGAATTGTCTTCAAGCTTGTCAGACAAAAAAAGTAACTTAAAACAGAGGTCTTTCGTCTCTTTCTGTATGTATGTATATATGCATACATGAGATGCACACACACAGAGGAAGATGTATGTGTGGGTTTCTTAAGTAATTGATGCTCCAATTAAATGATGTAGTTGCCCACTTTCCTAGAATGAAAAATGGAAAAATAAATATTATTTCTTACATTCTTAAAAGTTGTATTGTCATAAAAAATTAGCCGGGCGTGGTGGCGGGTGCCTGTAGTCCCAGCTACACGGGAGGCTGAGGCAGGAGAATGGCGTGAACCTGGGAGGTGGAGGTTGCAGTGAGTCGAGATTGTGCCACTGCACTCCAGCCTGGGCAACAGAGCAAGACTCCACCTCAAAAACAAAACAAAACAAAACAAAACAAAAACAAAAAAAAGTTTTATTGTCATGAAGAATGCTATTATTCAGCCATTCATTTTTCTATCTAATGTTGTCAGAATGATCTCAGATCAATTGTACTAAAACTAATGTCAATGATTTTGAAATATGACCTTCAAAATTTACTTTATAATCAATAATACCAAAGAAAAGCAATTTCTTTAGTTACTTTTGAATACATTTTACAACCAACTCATTCTGGTATTTCACCAGAAACCACACAATTCAAAATAAGAAAGGCTTCCTAGAGCTTTTAAAAATATTGCTAAGTTTTGTTGGCCTTCATAAGGAACTAGAATTCCTGCTTTGAAATATCCCTAGGTCATGACCATTTCAAACATGCTCTACGTGTATGAGTTCAATTTTCATTTGTCCATATAATGAAGAAGATGCCAGATTAATAACACCCTTCATCTTGCTTGAAGGGATCCTCTGAGTTCGCCTGTGTGCAGAGGTGAGAGCCGCTGCCCAGAAGCTTGGGTGGGCCCCTCACTTTCTACCAGATGAGGACAGACCCAACTTAGTAGTCACAGTGCTCACCCTGCAGCAGAGCCCCATCCCCACCCCAGCAGGTCAAGAAGTCAGGGCCCGGGGAGTGACGTCTTGCAGGGGTGCTGTGCAGGGGCTGGTGAAATGAAAAGAGTGTGACTATTTTGGAGAAAGTTCAGGTCCCCCTTACATTAGAGGTTGTCCTGATGGCTTCTGTGGGTACAGGCAGCAGGCTTCTGGGACAGCACCAGGGATCTCCTGCAGGTCAGATACTGGCAGACAGCTGACAGGACAGGCAGACTGGGGAGGGCTTTTATGTGAAGGTGGTGGCTGGTGGCCGGTGCCTCCCCGTCCATGGCTGTCACGCCACTGTGAGGTGGACGGAGAATGCCCACTGTGGCAGCACAGTCCATAGGACGGGGAGGCGCCATTCCCATTGGATTTATGGGAAAGTTGAGGTGCACAGCATAATAAATGGCTTATTCTAAAGATGAGGAGCATCTTCTGCCTCATCTCTCAGCCATCGGCGGTCCGGCAGGTTCTCCCCAGTTAGAGCTGCGCATCCACCCCAGGGCTGGACCCGCCACACAGACTTCCTGAGCCTCCAGTTTATTGCTCAGCCTCCAGCCTCTGGGCGGCAGCAGGCGGCACTGGAGTGGCTGAGTGCTGGGTTTTATTATGCATCCTGCAACCCTGCCACGTGCTGGGGAGAGGGGATAATCCAGAGAGGAGTGATGCCCTCTTTCGCACTCACAGGGGCTGTTGCTTTAACACCTCAGGGTGGTCGCCCTGTTCCGAGTGATTCATAACTAGTTACAGGATGCAGTATGGCCCTGCCTAAGGCATACTTCCTCAGAGAATCCTTCTCTCTCTGCTGTCAAAGGTGCAACAGGTGAAGACTTCGACCTGAGATGCACTGCTGTCCACAGGGTGGAGGCTCTGGGGGCTGGACCTGAAGCAAGGAGCTTCCAGGGTAGAGCCAGGAGATGAGGCAGGAAGCACCTTCTTGTTCCCAGCCCTCTCCTCCTCTAAACATGCTCTGAAAAGGAACTGTCACTCTTGGCATTTGCTAGAACCAAAGATTCTACAGCATTAATTCTTTTTCAAAACCAGCCCCCCAAAGGGGGCTCAGAGTAGAAAAGGTAAAGAAAGTCATTGGAAACACATTTGTACTAAAGCCCCATCTCATGTCTGGTTGTCTTCACAACAATCGGGCCAGCATTGAGGAAGACCGCCTGTGTTTGTCATGACAGTGGGATAGAGTGGGCAGGCTGGTGTTCTCCTGAAACAGAGCAAGTCCCCAACCTGCAACTGTGCCCACACCCATCCTCCTGTCCAAATGCGGGATGTGGGAAGCCCGGGGTGAGTGGCAGCCTCCCCCAAGTTTTACACATTGGGCATCTCAAAATACACAGAGATAGGCATTTTACGGGAAGCTGCATCCATACTCAGAGGTGTTTTATTTATTTTGGAATTTTAAATGCCATTAAAGAAGAAAGAAAGATTAAGTGATATGGTTTGGATCTGTGTCCCCACCAAATCTCATGCCAAATTGTAATCCCTGGTGTTGAGGGTAGGGCCTGATGAGAGGTGATTGGATCATGGGAGCGAAGTTCTCATGAATGAGTTAGTACCATGCCCTCAGTGCTGTTCTCGTGATAGTGAGTGAGTTGTTGAGAAGTGGGCAACACCCCCATCCTCTCTCTCTTCCTTCTGCTCTGGCCATGTAAAACGTGCCTGCTTCCCCTTTGCCTTTTGCCATAATTGTTTCCTGAGACCTCCCTAGAAGCTGAGCCTTTTACCAAAAAGCTCCCTAAGGCCTTCCCAGAAGCTGAGATGCCAGTCGTGTTTTTTTGTAAAGCCTGCAGAACCGTGAGCCATAAATCTCTTTTCTTTATAAATTGCACTGTCTCAGGTATTTATTTATAGCAATGTGAGAAAAGACTAATACATTAGATTGTTCAAAAAGAGGCCTAATCGAGTTTAAAGAGCATTGAATAAACATGAGTGTGGCATGAGTTACTGAGGGTCATGCTCTCAGGGTGAGACAGGTGATGGTTCAGTTCTTAAATCCCAGAAGTTGTACAAAGCACTTCAGATCTATCACTAGATGTTTTCTCTGGCTGCAATGTATTTCCTTACCAAAAGATTTTAAATAACTGACTTTACATCTTCCTGTTTGAATAATGCACAGATAATCACTGTTTAGATAACTCATGAATTGCACTGGCCTTTTAAATAATTAAAATATTTCTACCTCAAAATTAGTTTGATGCAGACCCACATCTATGAATGGCAAAGCCAAGCTACTAGGAGTTCACAGAATGATGGGGGCACCCAGGTCTGTGTCAAATTTTTTCCCCAGGCAGAAGTTACTAGAACATGGTTCCAGCACAGTCGGCTCAAATGAGGCTGGTATTCAACATGCCACATGCCACATCACACTCAAATCGTGTTTATAGATTTGTAGTGTTCAGCAAATTAGGGATGCCCTTCTCTGAGTTTTACAAGGAGCACCAAAATGTGTGCATAAGCATCATAAAGACCCCGCCAATGGAGATGAGTGGAGGAGGAGGGGGCAGGTTGGGGTGGGGGAGGGCGGGCTCTGCAGCAGCCTCTGCTTACCCGGAGAATCGGCCCATCCATCCTCCTTGATTAGTCCCTAACACGACCTGAATTTGTTTTAAAGGAGAGGAGGATAAAGAATCTAAATGTGTGATGGTCCATGCATAAAAAAGTGAGTAATGTGAGCACTTATGGGAAGATGAATGAAATCCTGTCCCAGGACAGAGGAGAGAGAGAGAGAGAGAGAGAGAGAGACTGAGACCAAGAAACAGAGTAAAAAAGACAGAGGTGAGGACGGAAGGAGAGAGAGAGAGAGAGAGAGAGAGACTGAGACCAAGAAACAGAGTAAAAAAGACAGAGGTGAGGACGGAAGGAGAGAGAGAGAGAGAGAGAGAGACTGAGACCAAGAAACAGAGTAAAAAAGACAGAGGTGAGGACGGAAGGAGAGAGAGAGAGGGAGCCAGTGGAAGGGAGGGATGAATGAGGAGAGATAACCTGGCCGTTTAGGAACTGAAGCATCGTCCTCCCCCTGAATCTTTTTCATTCTGGTTCTCATCAAATTAATCCACACCCCACCCCTGCAGACCCCAGACTGCTTCTCCTCATTGCCTGTGTCCCAGCCTCTTGTACAGGAGCCCTGAAGCTGGCCCCTGGGAACACCCACACAGATACTGGAAAGCCACGGTGTTCTCATTGTTCCCACAAATGGTCCAAACAGGAACATGCAGCCCTGTTGGGACCTGGAGCATTTCCCGGGCCTCCAGGAGCGTATTCTGAGACAGGATGTGCATGCAGGTAGTGACCCCAGGAACACTGCTGGGGCAGGGGCAGAGAGTCAGGGACCTGAGAAGGTGACTGGGGGCCTTCCTGAGCAGGGAATGCCAGTCATGCTGAGGATCCCTGGGAGACAGCACAGGCTTCTGCGTCACCACAGCTGAAGAGAGGGAGAACTGGCATCTTTATTTATGAAGCTCTGTGGGTCACCAGTTGATGGCTGCTCCCAGGGACATCATCCCCTTGGCACCTCGCCCATGGCCACCCCAGGTGGCCTGCACCTGCTCTTAGGTAAGCAGCAGCAGATGAGGGATGCTGGAAACCATCTGGCCTGGGTGGATGGAAACAGCAAGTGCTGGAGGCTTATGGAGGGGACACCAAGAGAGTCTGTAACAAGGAATAGTATCCAGCTTGTGCACACAGAGTAATCTTCCTAGCATGGAGTACAGTGCTTCAGAAACCCAGCTTGATGCACGGAGCAACCATGAGTGGTCACAACAGACGCTGTCAAAGTGTTGTTCCGTTGCATACATTTTCATTTAGTTAACATTTGTTGTTAAATAGGATGCCACTCACCACTAACCAGGCACAGGGTAAGGAAACAGGATGGAAAGAGAAATTCAAGCTGCTGGATGCCATGTCGAGGCTCAAAGGTCAAGGCCTGGGAGTGAAGTAGAAGTCAAGGAGCCGTCTCTGCTTCTTATGTGCTCTGCAACTTGGGGCAAGTCTAAGCCTTCATTTCTTAAATAAAAGTTGAACACACACTATGGGATTAGTTTGAAGATGAAGTAAGTTCATTCATGTACCTGCTCAGCTCAGCACCTAGCACAGGTTAAGTCTCACCAGGTATCAGCCCTTTCACTTGCAGAGGCATCAGCTTCTTCAAGGCTTCCTGAGAACAGAGAAGACGTCAGAGACCAGGCTTGGTTTCACTTGTTTGTCAGCAAGTGAAAAGTTTTCTTTATTCTCAAAGGGTAGGTCAAATATATCATCCAGAAAATATTACTCGGCCCCTGCAATACCTGTAGCGCTGACCTAGAGTGAAAGGAAGTACAAAATGTCAAGAAGATGGTCCCTGGCCTCAAGATGTTTACAATGCAATTGATACAATGGTTTGCACAAGTAATCTCAGCCAATAGTGCTCAATGAGCTGTGGATAGTGACACATTCACTGCCATCAAGGATAGAGACATAAAGACATATGAGTGTTTTGCAGGAAGAATTCACAAAAGAGGGGTTTGAATTGAAAGCTCAGAACGTCTCTTTGCTTAGAACTTCTCCTGTCACCCCAAAGCATATAGTGTGTGTGTGTGTGTGTGTGCGTGTGCATGCTTGTGTGTGTAGCACGTATGTGTGTGCACAAGTGCGTGTGTGTGGTGTCCACTCATGACAACACTGCTAAACATGGAGAAAATAGTTGATATACTTAGGAAGTGGTTAGATGTAGGAGGGAATTCCTCTCAAGGAATAGGGTCAATCAACCTTCCACTTTCTAATCTGGGTGACTGCAGAGATGGTAACATGGTAGGCAGAGGCTGGTTTGGAGGGAAGAGGCAAGGCAACTGAGGAGCCTGCTTTTAATATGGGCTTCAACAGGCAAAATTAAGCTATCTTCAGAGGCTCCTTGAGAATGGGGTAACAGAGGAATTAGTGAATGCAGCATTAGCCCTGAAAATAAATCCTACTGCATGACACCAGCCAGGCACATCTCAGCTGCGGTGGAGCAGTTCTCAGATGAAATGCACATCTGGCCTCTCCCTCCTTGTTGGAATCATTGCCATGAGATATTGGGTTGTTTTGTTCCTCAATCTGCTCAGTGTTTACAGTGCTTTGGAAGGAGAAGCTACGGTGTGTAAATGTTTTAATTGCTTGGAAATCTGTCTCAAAATAAAACTTGAAATCCTCAGGCTAAGTTAGAAGCAGAGGGTAAATAAAGCACCAATTCGAGTGGAAAACCAAGAAGTGGAAACAGAGACGTGAGCATTCCACTGAATTCCATGTTTGTTCAGGTGTGAGGGTGACCTGCAACCCACCGCTCTCCCAGAGCGAGCCGGGGTGGCTCTCTCTACAGTCTTCCCTGCTGGCAAATACATTTGAGGAGTCAGGATTCAGGGTGCCTTGCGAAACCACCTCAGCAGCTACAGCCCTGAAGAACAATTTATGAAATGCATGCAGAGCGTTGTTCCTCCTCATGACAGAGCCGATTCTGAAAGGCCTCATGGCAGCGGGACCATCCCTGCTGCTGAGACCCAGGTGGAGTCTTTCACGGGTCTTATAGACATTCCTGGGCATGCAGGACAGAATTTCTCAGTGCTTAGCTGCTCCAAACACATGAGTCTGGCCAGGCGCAGTGGCTCATGCCTATAATCCCAACACTTTGGGAGGCTGAGGTGGGAGGATCACTTGAGCCCAGGAGTTTGAGATCAGCCTGGGCAACATAAAGAGGCCCTGTCTCTACAAAAAAAAAAAAAAAAAAAAAAAAAAAAAAATTAGCTGGGTGTGCTGGCACATGCTTGTGGTTCTAGCTATCTGGCTATGTGGGAGACCAAGGCAAGAGGATCACCTGAGCAGAGGAAGTTGAAGCTGCATTGAGCTGTGATCACACCACTGCACTCCAGCCTGGATGACAGAGGAAGGCCCTATAAAAAAAAAAAGAAAGAAAGAGAAAAAGAAAAAGAAAAGGAAAAAACAAGTAATTAAATCACTAGGGTGTTTTTATAAAGGATAATTTTGGAGGAGGATCAAACTCTGAATCTCTTGACATGAAATACTCAATAATAAAGCTTATGCTTATAAAAGATATATTTAACAGGGTGAATGCTGGTGGGCCCCAATGGGCAATTGCTTTACTTTTCTTTAGTTTCTGCTTATACATATTATTTTTCAGATCGTCTTTTTCTACTCCTTGACTAAAATTCAAGAAGATTCAATTTCCTGTTACTTTCAATTATTGCATCAGACTCATTTTTAGATACAAAAAAGTGCAGTCCAATCTAACTCAAAACTGCAATCTCTCACGTCATTCAAAGATTTCTTCTCTTTCCAGCTTGAGATAGATGAAGGAGGGAAGGAAACAGCATGCGGTAGGTGAGGCACATGGCAGATCCTCCTGAGAACTGTGGCCCATCCCATAGAACTTGGCACAAGGACACAAGCTCTTGCAACTTGCACATATTCATCAGAACAGTGGAGGTCTGCCCTTCCTGCAAGCTCCCACCACTGATGGACTCTTGTCATCAAAAAGAAAAATGCTGCCAACTTAGGCTACAATCAGCTCTCTGCAGTGTATACCCCAGTAGATTTAACATGCCTAATCCATCCTTTCAAGGTGAACACAGTGCTTTGACAATGAGTGGGAAAAAAGCTATTTTTCAAAAGAACTCACAGTAAGAAGAAAGCATCACGAAAATAAATATTTGAAAATATTTTCATTGTCACATAATTTTATTAAGAAGAACAGAAATATGTCACCTCAACATCGCTCTCATCTGTGCACTATTCAAATTTGAAGGGAAAAGAAACCATTTTCCAAATGAAAAGTTTCCATAGGTTATGAAGTGAATCATTAAAAACAACAAAGACAATGAAAATTTACAGCATTATATACATATTTACATAATTGGTAAAGGAGATTGAAAAATGGAAATAGGATTTAGAGTGCATAAGTGATACTTTGTATCTGCCAGGTATATCTGCTATGGCAGCCCTTAAAGCCGAATATCAAAATTAATCAAATTTCTGTATTACAAAATATTTAAAACAATCCTCAAGCATTTTGAAGCATACTTTATTCTGTTGTCTCCACTAAACTATTTTTGCTAAAATTTTTTATCATTGATAAACTGAAGATTTAAAATGTCCTTATGTTATATGAATTAATATTCTTGCATAGTTTAAAATGTAGATATGAGTAATATGCATGTACACATGTACACGAGACATATTAATACATGTGTAAGTATTTACAACACATATTTACAACTTATATTGGTTGGATTACATGATCAGAAAGTTTGGAAATGCTAACATTCTTAAGTTGAAAGTCTTGAGGTGCGTATGGACTCGCACATCTGTTGGACTGATCTTGACCCTGGAATCAGGGCCTGCGGCTGTCCTCCGCCTGCTGTGGGAATCAGACAAGCTCAGGACACAGCAGAGTCACAAGGCTACAGTCCCTGCAACCTCTACCAGATGCCTCCTCCAAGCTGTTCTTCGTTTTCTAGAAAAGAGACGGGACTCTGGGCTTAAGACTAATCTTTTTTTTTTTTTTTTTTTTTTTGAGACGGAGTCTGGCTCTTTCACCCAGGCTGGAGTGAGTGGCGCAATCTCGGCTCACTGCAGGCTCCGCCCCCCGGGGTTCACGCCATTCTCCTGCCTCAGCCTCCTGCGTAGCTGGGACTACAGGCGCCCGCCACCTCTCCCGGCTGATTTTTTTGTATTTTTAGTAGAAACGGGGTTTCACCATGTTAGCCAGGATGGTCTCGATCTCCTGACCTCGTGATCCGCCCGCCTCGGCCTCCCAAAGTGCTGGGATTACAGGCGTGAGCCACCGTGCCCGGCAAGACTAATCTTTTAGGGAGTTTGAATTCATTAAAATGAAGCAGAGAACATGGCCCTGGCTTTGTGAGTACAATTGTGAACTCAGCTCCTGCAGTTAGTCATCTGCTTCCTTCCTGTCTGAGGTCAGGTTCCCCAGGAGCAGACCCTAAGATGAATATTTGTGTGCAAGTGGCTGATTTGGGAAGAATAAGATGAGAATCCAGAAAGGGGTGGGGAGCAGGCCTGCTAGAGAAGCAAGAGCACGGCGTTGGGCAAAGGCAGGCGGTCTCCAGCTCAGCCTGAAGGGGCAGGGAGCTCTGGAGCATAAATCGCAACTCTGAGTCTCCCCTTCCCAAGCAAAGAGTCTGGGCTTTCCCACTTCTGCACCATCAGGCATGGATTGCAGGCCGCCCCAGGGGACAGGAAGTCCAAGGCACCCCCAGCCCTCTGAGCTCCTGCAGACGCAGTAGTCCAATGGTAGTCCTTGAAGGACGCTACAGGTACAGCGGCTAGAGGGAAAGCTGGAAAAGGGGCACGCAGAGCTGGCCAGAGAGATCCCAGGAGATCTGGGGCCACCACCCCTTTTCACCCCCCTGCTCCACTAGAGAACTACCACTCTAAAGCATCACCAGCAGTACCAGATTCAGTGTCATCAGTGTGCAGAGCAAGTCTGCTTTCCTGGGCCTTTAGGGGCTCACTGAAGCCACATTGTCATGTAGAGAAGGATGGAGACCAGATGCCATCAGCCCAGTTTTTATTTTATTAATAGCAAAACTGAATCATGAAATATCATATTCAGCATCAGCAGAGAACTAAATGTTCTAGATGATGTAAACTTACTTTAATGCCCAGCCTACATGTAGCACATTAAATAAAAATTTTTTCTAAAATATGTAATATCTTTATTTGCCTGCTTAACTAAATGTTTCTAAATATAATCGTTGTTTTCCTAATAACTCAAGACCATAATTACAAGCATCAGGTATTATTCAGTATTATCATACAGACAAACATTATACAGAACCTATTAAGGCATGAGTAGGTACTCGATCTTGCATTCAGAGGCCGTTGAAGCAGTTTCTGGCATTTTCTGCCGTCTCCACACCCTATGTTCTGCTGATGCTTACTGCTGTTGGTGTTTCTCTTAGCTTGCAGCCTCCAGCTCATGTTCTAAGGACCATGATAAATGAGCATGTTAGATCTGTCTTTGAACTAAAACTCGCCCCAACCTAAGGAAGGAGTAATTCTATGGATGAAGTGCATCAGCATCAAGGTATGGAGCTCACGCCATCTTCTTGCCTCTACACAGATTCTATTTCTTTGTTCTGGCTTGAACTTCAAATTTTTAGGCACAAGAATGAAGAACTTTTTACACCAAGTGCTGCAGCTAAACCTAAAACCTTGATCTTTCTCTAGATAATTAAATCCTACCATTGTTCTGATCAGGACAACAGAGAGAAGGCAAGCATATTTATTCTGTAATTTGACGGCTGCAAACACACACAAACACACACACTCACACACATACACCAAAGACCATCAGTTCAGAGTTCAAAGTGTTAGAAAGGGAGCTCATCTGTCAAATGTTAAAATTAAAAATGATGTTTATACAGGTTTCCAGGGCTTCAGATAGCAATATATTTCCAGTGGCTAAGCTAAAATTTCACCACCCAAGACAAAGACTATCTTAAAATGTAAGAAAGAATCTGCTTAACTTTAAAAATCAGCTTTTTGGTTAGGCTGATAAAACAGACCTGTAAGAGATAAAGCATTTGTCCCCACAATCGGCAGTTTATTTTTCCTGTTTTCTTATGCCTGCTATGTGCCCAGAACTGAGGGAATTCCTCCATGGGAAGAATCAGGACCCCGGGGATGTGGTATAACCCTTCACCATGGGAGACATCATCGGAGACGGGACTCCTCCGATACCACTTTTGCTCCTCCGGCCACCCAGCTTCCCTTGCTGGCAGGTTGTGGCCACGTGACTCAGTCTGGCCCATGGACGGTCTGTGGCAGTGGCCAGTGGTCTATGAGACTTCAGGGCTGAAGCAAGTGAGAGTGGGTGCCCTTCCTCCATTGCTCCCTGGCTCCTGCCACAAGGACCCACAGGGACCCACAGAGCCCCACAGGGATTCACAGGGATCTACAAGGCCGTGTGTTCCAGATGGAGCTGTACAAGGTGTGACTGGCTGCCAGACCTGCTTCGACTCCTTTCGAGCAAGAAATAAATCAGTGTTGTGCTAAGCCCCTGAGAATTCGGCATTTTCTGCTATGACAGCTATTGGTTATTATCCTGTCCTGTGCATTGCAAGACATTTAGTGTCATTGATCTTTGCCTATAAACACCACCAGGGCTCTGACAATCACAGTGTCAAGCAAAGATGACCTCACAAATTCCCACAATACCTCAAGAACCACAGCTTTAGATTCATGACAAACTAAACGTTTTCACTAGAGTGATTCTTCTATCATTTGCCTAGGAACAGATTTCTGGCATTGGCTTGTGTTGATGCTTTCGAGTCATTTAAAATAAAGAAACAATCACCCCCATCAGTCAGGGTAATGGAACAAACACACCCAGGCAGAAAGCAAATAGCTTCTACTTCTGACCTCTGCCACTTCCCCTCCAGGGCTCTCTGCGTTCATCAGGGCATCACATAGTTTGGCCTCCATGTATCATGCGATATGATATTCTGCATCTCTGGAATAAAGTACTTTGTGTGGGATGACTTTGTCCAGATCGAGAGACCTGTGATGGAAACTGGTGTGCTCTCTTGATTGGGTGCCAGAGAGGGATTTGGTGCCGTTAAATAAGGTTCCCTCAGGGAAGCCCCACCAGAGCACAGCAGGTTGGGTGGTGCATTCAGCTGCAGCCACCACTGGCTCCAGGGCTCCCTGTGCCTCCATTGTTTATGTAATTGTGTATACATGGCACTTGTCTGTAGTGACACTGAATCTGTGTCACTTGGTGGGTGATGGTGATGGCAGCATGGGCCCCTCCTTCTCCTGCCCCTCGTGCACCCTCCTGAGCTGGCTTTAGAGGACTCTGAAACATGATATGCCTCTCCACAATGCCTGGTGATAGCTACTGCCATGGAGAAAGCCTGTGCCCATTGTCTCCACAAATGCCAGGTTCAGCCACAGCCCATTAATAGTAAGGAAATGAAGCCAGCAGTCACACGTTATTTCTAGCCCCGAACCCACACTCTGTGTCAAACCCACAATAGCCATTGCTATGCTAGGTCAGCTCTGTGGGACACCGGGGATTTAACCATCAGGTCTCCTGAAAGTCTTCAATTAATATGGCTAATTATTACCAAGCACTACATTGAAATTAGTAGAAGAAAACACGGCCAGAGGTTGGATTTTGTTTGACTAGGTTTAAACTACTTTGGCTTTTACATACGACTGAAAGCAAATAAGCTAAAATTTAGTATGATATTTAGTATATCTCTCCTAGTCAGCTGGTAGAAAACCATTTGCGAATTCAGTGTTTGCCGTTAGTTTTGGGACGGACTTCGTGGAAACCAGTGATCGCCCACACCAAATTCTATGGGATGAATGATCAGATATGAAAGGGAACACCAGTGCTGAAAAGACACAGCTTTTATCCTTGCCGTGATTTGGTAACATATTCAAACACAAAGAGAAGGCTCAAAAGGAACACACCAAACAGCTAGGCTTTCCCCATTCATTCAACGGGCACCTTGGAACACCTACTTGGTATCTGACACTGTTACTTTCTTGGGGAATGCAGAAGTGGGGGGAAAAGACAAAAATCCCCTCACTTGTGAAGCTGATATTACAGTGGGGGCAACAGATAACAAATCACTCAGTAAAGTGCATGGGGCCTAGAAAGCGGGTGGTATGGGAGAACCCAGTGGGGCAAATGGGAAGAAGAGATGGGTGTGTGGAAAGAAGGCAGAGAGGACAGGAGCCAGGCTGATGGCTGGTGGGGACATTCTCGGCAGAGGAAGCCAAGAGGGCAAAAGGCAAAGGCTGTGAGGCAGAGAGGTCAGCATGGCTGAAACAGAGTGAGAAAGGGGTGCGAGGGAGGGTTGGAGAGTCACCCTGGGTGGGAGCAGATGGGGGGACTTTAGCTTTTACCCTGGAATGGGGTTTTGAACAGGAGAGTGAACTCTAAAATTCACATTACAAAAGGCCACACTGGCTTGGCTGGGAGGAAAGGGTGGCAAGGGTGGTGCAGAGAAAGCAGCTGGGAGGCCTTTGCCATCGCCCCGAAAAAGATGGCCTTGCTGGATCCATGTGGTGGTGGTGGAGGCTCTAAGGAATGGCCAGAATCCACACCTGTGCTCAAAGGCAAGGCTCTAAATTTGCTCTTAGGCTGGCTGTGAGTGTGGAAGAGGAGACGCATAGCCCATCATTCCAACATTTCACCCTGAGACACTGCAAGGATAAAAAAAGTCAAAAAAAAAACAGAAGAAGCAAATATTTAATACAAAAACTCAGTCTGCAACCAAAATAACAAGATAAGCTTTGGTCTCCAGGCACCTCTCTGGAGGGCATGGAGTTGTCACTATGTGATTTCCTTGAGGAGATGGAATGAAGATATCATCCACCAGAAGTCAATTCCATGTTGGCTGGGGGTAGCCAGGAGGCTGGAGGCCTTAGGAGAGCCTGACCAACTGGGCGGATCCCCAGGGGTGGTAGTGCTGCCCTTCTAACCCAGGAAATTAGCTCCAAGGCAGGAAGCTAGCTCACATAATGGCTTGACTACTGAATTCACCCTAATTGTTTTATCTATTAATTGCTTAATTAACTTATTAAATGGGAATAAATGTGTGGTTAGTTTGCAAAAAGTGTTTTGTACTTCTTGGTTACCTCTTCCCATTGACTTCCTACTCCTGGGAGCAATTGCATATAATAATTGCTAGTTGGCTCAAGTACAACAAAAACATTGCAGGAACTTCAAGGAAGGTGAGAACTGAGCATTCAGCCCTGTATTTTGGAGTGTGGCCATCAATAGTAGCCTGAAATGGGCAGTTTTGGTTGAACGGAGGGCATGGACACTCAACTGGAGTAGATTGAGGAGAAAACAGGAGGAGTGGGTTGGGTAGAGGTGGGGGAGGGTAGAGGGTGAGGCCTGTAGTGAACCCAAGGGGCCCCTGTGGTAGTCGTGGGCAAAAGCAGTCAACACTGCCAAATTTTTAGACCTTTTTCTGAAGTTACAAACTTCTCATAAAAAATAGGTTTTTATGATAAATGAGTTGGTCATAAATCAAAATTTTTTTAACAGTACGGCCAGTGGCCTCAGGACCAACATTGCCACTGAGACTTCCCTTCTCCAGGATCAACTCACCTCTCCCACTAGGTATCATGGACGTCTTCACTTCCAACATTCCTGAAGAGGATTCACCTCAATAGTCTTACCAGAAAATGGGCATGGTGCTGTGTCCCGGCCTCCCCAGTTCAGCTACAGCAGGATTTCTGTCTTTGCTCCAATATTGAAAATTTCCATTAACACAACCTTTGCTTATTTCAGCTTATATAATTTAGATTTCTGTTTAGCCAAATCTATCCTGCCCTGTGTGTGTACAACTAATTTTTTTTTAATTTTGGTGTGGAGGACTTTTTCTGCAACTATTAAATTGTGTTAAGATAAGAGGTGGTAAGGATGTGGGCTGCTTTGAATCCAGATGATAGAAGTTTCCCTGTTTTGTTTGCTAATGACAAGGTCTCGGGGGTGGGCAGCATGAGTGGCTGCAGTGAGCGGAGGGCAAGGCTTTATTATGGAGGCGCTAAGGAGCTGCGAGGCTAGGGCACTGGACAGAGCCTCTGCGTGGTCTTCCATGTGGAGAACTGGATGGTCAGGGAAGCTGAAGCCTCCAAGGAATAAAGGAAAAGGGCCCTAGGGGTCTATAGACAACTGTCTACAGAGGGGCAGCAGGTGGTATGACTCATGTCATGAGCCTCAGGGCTGGGATTTTAAGAAGGAGGGAGAGTGGTGTGGAAGCGGCAATGAGGAGAGAGAAGAGCCACTGCACCCCAGGTTCAGGCCACATGCTAAGAGGCCTGCAGGGGAGACCCATTCAGCACAGGAAGCTGCAGAGGAGCAGTGTGCTCAGTAGGAGCTGGGAGGAGAGGGGTGCGGACCTCGGCTCTAGGACAGCCCCTAGGACCGAGGGGACCCGGTCCTGTGTGTGTCTGCACGTGCATTTCTTACACCCTCTGGAGTTGTTTTCCTCACCTCCTCAGCAGGCATGGAGTGTGTGTCTAGTGGTTTCCATGTGGGGGCAAAGGAGGAGTATCTATGCATGAGTCCAGCCCAGTTCCTGGACTCTGAGGGAAGGCTGCCCACATCTGAACATGCATTTAAATATCAGTTTAAAGAGTGAAATGCTTCAGATGAAAATGATGGTTTAAAATAGCCAGTGACTCCATCAACCCAGTAAGTTACTGGAACTTGGTGCTTAGTTGGGAAAATCAATTCACACAGAATGGAATAAGGAGTCCCTGTTTTCCCTCCCTGCAGGGCCCTCACCAGGGGCCAGCAGGCAAACAGCACCATGGAAAGAAGCCAGCAGGCGGGGAAAGATCTCCTGGGGACACCCAGATTCCAGCTGCTTCAAGGCACCACTAATGAGCTGCAGCCCCAAGCAATCCTTGTGGGTGTCAGGGCTGCCACCCTGCCTGCTGTCCAACCAGGGGTTTGTGCTGGATGATTTATGAGGCCCTGTCTCCATGCTTCCGAGTGGTTCTAAGGATGATGATTCCCCTGTTCTGGCAGAACATGGTGGACCAGCTTCTGAGGCTTCAGCTACATGGGCCCTCAGTGTCTGCATCTCTCTGCGGAAGCTGCTCTTGCATTTCACAAGGTCTTTGCAAAGGGCAGGGCGTTCATTTTACTTGGGCTTGACCTGTAGATGAGGTGGGAGGAAAGACACAGCATCTGAACACAGCTTGGGAGCCTCAGAAGCCTCATGCTGCAGCCTATTCCTGTATGGCTTCAGGTGGAACAGGGAGCACACTCCAGGCTGACTCGTGCAGCTGGACAGTCCTGGGGCATGGGGGCTCGAAGCCACCCAAGAAAGCACAATGGTTAGGAAAAATGCTTCTCATGCCTGCAGATGCAGAACTGCCTGGAGGCCAGAATTGCATTTTCTTTGCTGAATGGTCACAGATGGATATTCTTTTTAGAAGGTCAGAAAGGATTGAAATTTCTGGCATTCAAAATTGTATAGATCTAGAGTTCAGCTAAAACTCTTAAATCTCACTGACCTCTTTCGAACACCAGGCTTTGCAAGATTGAGTGTTGATTAGAAATAAAGCATTTTATTTTTCTGCATTATTTAGAGTTTCTTGAAATGTCCAAAAAGTTATTTAGTTTGAGCTTTGCTGCTACAAACTTGGAATTTTCAAATGTTTGAATTAAGGAGTCACTAGTATCCTCCTACCACTCCAAAGAAAACATGTCACTCATCCCCAGCCTCCTCTTTCGTTCTGCTTGTGACTAAATGTAAAGGGCTTAAGTGTCCTCATAATTTTGGGTAAAAAAGCAAGTGAATATAATCACTAAAGTTCTATTTTCTGCAACCAGTGGAAACCAACTGCTTAACTTTAACTGCAATATCTAAGCAACAAATAGGATCTACGAAAAGGTGAGTGGACACCTCATGAGTTCCAGGAAGGACTGAGCACCCCAGCAGTGAGGTGGAAAGCAACCAGAAAGCTCAGCAGAGAAAGGAAACCCTTCCCTCCAAATGCTGCCATCAGCTTAGCTATGCTCCAGCCACTCCAGTGCCTGCCTCAGTTAGTTCTTCATATTAAAATTTCTGCTAAACAGGATATGATAGGCCAAGTTCAGGTCACATGACTAGCCTAGAATCAAACACATATGACTGCAGGTCAAAAGTCACACTGTGCCAGCCAGGCTGCTGGGGCTATCCCTGTGAATAGTTGAGGATCCCAGGGAGAGGTGTGTGGGATGACGAGTCCACATTATTGTGCTGAAGATGGAGCTCAAGCCAGGTTGCTCTGTCTGGCAAAATGGAACTTTAGGGTTGATACTCAAGTGAAGGAAAAGGCAGGCTCTAGAGCCCAGGGCTGTGCTCTCTGCCTGCCACCATGCTTTGCTCAAAAGTCCACTGAGCAACTGCAGTCCTGTGAGGAAAGGAGAATGCAGGTACCTGTGGAGCAGAACTTGTTCTGACCAAGTCGCCAAGTGCCAGTGGTCACTCAGTTCTCAATTTATTGGAGTCCTTAGTAACAGAAAACATGATGGAGCCTCCCTATCTAAGGTTCCAGAATTTCTTTAATTCTTTACATCCTCCACCCCACTTGATTGTCTTTCTCTGCCTCTTTAGGATCCTTTCTCACACATTCCCAGCATCCCTTTCACTCAAGAAACTCAAGACCTCAAAGTTAGGTGAAAAAATCATTTCTCTCCAGCATGCCTGGAGTCAGGATTTGTTCACTATACATAGCCAATATATAATAGAAAAGCTTAGCTGGGATGCACGTTGACTGCCAAAACTCATAGTTCAGATGAGTTTTGTTCAGATTCCAAAATTCAAATTTTCCAAGAAAGAGAATCTGATAGACCCAGCTTGGGCCATGTGTCCCTCCCTGGGTCAGTTAACTACCACTTGGGGTCCTGCATGATGTCGCCATGACTGCCCACTTTGGGAGCCCAGTGGGGGCATTGCTGAAAGAGGGAGGGGCCGCTGTGAGCCAGGAGGTCCCCAAGAGCCTCCCTAGAGGGTGAGGGCACAATCAGGGCCTTATGCAGATTTCCCCCTTACAAATGACCCACTCCTCAAGCAGAGGACTCCACACTTTTATTACATAAGTAGTCCTTTGTTGCTACATACAACAAGTTGGCTTTGAAGGTGGGAAAGGTGGAGGATGAAGTTGTGAAGAAATCTTTTCCCTGATCAATGAACAGGCTGTCTTCTCAAATATGTATTTTCTCTTGGATACTTTTGAGCTTTTATTCACTCTGCTTCTCTGTGCTCTGCAGGGCCCCCTCCAGAGGATGGCCAGGAGGTCTGAGGGGAACCACTAGAGTTTGAGAAATGTTTTCTTACAAGCCAGTCATCTAAAGATGAAAGCTCCTCTAATTAGCACTGCTTCTGTTTCCACTCCAGGTAAGGTACCTCCCTTATTTTTGGAAATAGTGTCCCCAAACCCCTACAATAGCATAGTTCCAAGGAAAACTATCATTCATAATTCACTCATCTCCCACCCCTGACTTCCATTGATTTCAGAGCTGGGCAAGTGAGCCATGCTGTGTCAGTCTGAGTGATTCCACAGAATTTTAAAACTTAGAAGTTCAAATTCATTTTTGGTAGCAACGCTTGGATGATATGAGCCCTGAGAGGCCCTCAATCACATTTCCATACTGTGGAGAAGCAGGTCTGAGAGTACTGCTGAAGTGTAGAGAAAGCGAGAAGTAAGAGACAGAAAGCGTGAGAAGCCTGACAGTAACGGATTTCTGGACCCAGCTGTCCCTGATGCCTTCTTCTGTCTCTTTCCTTACTATGGTTTGGAGACATAAGCCAATATTTCCCTATTTTTATCCTAAGCTAGTCTGCCTTTGGGTCTGCAACTCGTAACCAAAAAGTTCTGTGGCAGAAACAATAAATGGTGAAACTGGAGAATCCCAAGTGATAGTTTCCAAAAGGGGAGAACAAAGTCACAAAGGGAAGGAAGAAAATGTTAAGAAGTATCGTAGGTACTATTTTGGTAGAGAAACCACTGGTTCACTAGGGTGCAGATATGGCCGGTGGCTTATCAACATGCCCCAACCCAGTGCTGCCAACTGAAAGCTTCCAGCCCTAAGCCTGCCTTCTCTCCACCTGAAAAGCTCCCAGATCTTCTCTGCACACACACGCCAGAGTGGCTGGAAGTTCCAGGGAGTTAACATCTGGAAGCAGCAGTGGACAATCCCAGCTCCCACACACCTCTGTCAGCATGACTGCACATATCCACATATTGTCTCAGTTCCCTACTGGGATTAGCCCAACTCCTATACTCAGTCACCTGCTTGATAATGTACCTTTCATTGGATCTCTTCCCTCCTCTGTCTCACTACCCTGCTAGTGTTTCCATAGGCAACATTGAACTCACAATCTTTGCCTCAGTATCTCTTTCTGGGGAAGTCCAAGTTAAGACAACAGATAACAGGTTTTTCTCTTGGGACTTCAACTCTTGCGAACAAGTAGAGGAATAAAGATACTTATAGATTTGTTGATATTCCTTCCACTGGAATGTGGGGTCTATGTTATTCTGCCCTTGAATCTGGGGAGACTCTGGGATTGCTTTGAACAATAAAATATGGTGGAAACGGCACTGTGCTGGATCTGAAAGCTCTCCCCTAAGTCCAACAGCCAGGCTGTGAGGAAGCCTGAGGTGGTCACTTCAAGAGGCTGCATGGAAAGAGAGATCTGATGGCCAGCTCCTGCCAGTCAGCCATCTCAGCTGGGCACCTGACATGGGACAGAAGAAGCCACCTTGAACTTCCAGCCCACTGAGCCTTAAGATGCTTCTTCTCTTAGCCAATATGTAAATGCAATAACCTGAGAGACCCCACGTGAGAATTCATCAGTTGAACCCAGTCGTGAGAGATAATAAATTATTATTTGAAGCCACTAAACTGGAGAGTAATTTGTTACACAAAAAATGAATAATAAGAACACTGGACAATCTTGGATTTTTGAAAAAGACATTTTAAAGTTTTCTCATTTTTTTTGTACTGCTGTTTTTGAGTTTTAACAAGATGCCATAAGAAACAAACTGTTTCAAATGGGGCTATCGGAGTGCAGATAGAAAAGAGTAAGATTATGGTGCAGACAGTGTTCCTCAGGTCATGACCATGGATGCAAAGATACTTGGACCTGACAGCTGTCCGCCTTGCTGAGTCATGGGGCTGGATTCTGTGCCTCAGGGTGTAAGCAAAGGTTCAGCAATCATGACATGACTTGATTTTTGGCATTGGTTGCAAGCCAACAGTCACTCAAGGCAAAATAAATACGCAAAGTTCAAAGGGATAGTATTACAGGAAAATCCCCATGCCTGTGATGGCCCAATCTGAGTCCAGCTTCAGGGCTCGCGCCAGCACAGACCGGACCTGGGCTCTCACTGAGATGCTATGTGGTTTTATCCTGGCTTCATAGTAGCATGCAATAGCTAATGACTGGGGAATGTAAACAAACAAACAAAAACGTGTTCTGGAAAGCTCACTGAAACTTGAAGGAGACAGAGGAGCCAGGCTAGGAGGCAGTGCAGCCATTAGCAGACCAAAAACTGGCCTGGTGGAAGCACCTCTGCTTCAGCTGCTGGCTGAAGATGCACCTCTGACACTGAACACTGGGTGCTTTCCTTAGAAACTCTGCTGCTGACCCCCACAGAACCCAGGGCCAGCTGCCCAGGACTACCATCATCAACAGAATGGATTCCCAGCAGCCATGGCCACCTCACATCACAGGTGTCCTATAAGCTGAGGGCAGGTGCCTGATTGGCAGAGGCAGGTCACGTTGACTAGGTCCCAGCTGCAAGGGAGGCTGGGAAGGCACTATCCGGGCTTTCCCATTTACATAATGGGGGCCAGATTCTGCCACAGTGGGTAGAGGATCCCCAAAATACAGGAAGGTGGTTCAGATTCCAGGCACCCGGAAAGAAAAACAAATTCCAGACAGGCATGGTGGCTCACTCCTGTGATGCCAGCACTTCGGGAGGCCGAGATGGGTGGATCGTGAGGTCAGGAGCTCAAGACCAGCCTGGCTAACTTGGTGAAACCCCGTATCTATTATAAATACAAAAATTAGCCTGGCGTGGTGGCGGGCACCTATAATCCCAGCTACTCAGGAGGCTGAGGCAGAAGAATCACTTGAACCCAGGAGGAGGAGGTTGCAGTGAGCCAAGATCATGCCACTGCACTCCAGCCTGGGCAACAGGAGTGAAACCCCATCTCAAAAAAAAAAAAAAAAAAAAAAGAAAAACAAATTGAGAATATAGAAAATACCCAATGATTCTTTTTTTTTCTAAGAAATAAAGGTAAGATGGAAAATAAACATTACCTGGGATGAATATTACATGTGATAGTTCATTCTCATCTAAAAAAAAAAAAAAAAAAAAAAAAAAAAAAAAAAAAAAAAAAAAAAAAAAAAAAAAAAAAAAAAAAAGGACATAACACCAGGAATATATACATAAAAATATGATTTGTCTTTGTACATATGAAAGGAAATCATTCCATAACTACCAAAAAAACCAAACTGATCATCATGGAATTAACATGAAAAAACAAAAAAAAAAAAAAAAAAAAAAAAAAAAAAAAAAAAAAAAAAAAAAAAAAAAAAAAAAAAAAAAAAAAAAAAAAAAAAAAAAAAAAAAAAAAAAAAAAAAAGGTTTCCATCACACTCAACTGCACTGAATCTGAAAGAGCAAACTTCAATGCGGCTCACATTCCTGGCTCTAGTCAACCAAGAGTCCCCAGTTGCACTCTCGTATTTGCTGCAGCATGGTTCTGTGAACCAATAAATTCCCCGTTTTAAGTAAGTCAGACTTTATTATATTTCTGTCACTTGCAATTTAATTATGATTCTGAGACTAAGTAATGTTACCCTGGGCACAGTTGCCCTGTACCTGCCAGTACCCTGATTAAACCAAGGAGGTTTCAGAGTTGATGTGTCAGTTAGCTTTTGTGGCATAACATACCACCTAACAATGTGGCAACTTCAAACAGTACACAATTATTATTGGTCATGATACTGTGTGTTACTGGGCAACTCTGCAGACCTGTCTAGCGTTGGTTGATCTTAGTTGGGTTTGTTCATGTGTCTGAGGTCTACTGAAAAGGTTGGTTGGAATTTGGCTGGTCCAAGATGACCTCAGTCACGTGACTGGTGATTAGTTGACTGTCATCTGAGATGACTGGAGCAACTGGGCCTCATTCTCCAGCAGACTAACCTGGCCTTATTCACACAGTGGTTCAGTTGATATCTAAAAGGGGTTGTGGAACTTGCAGCCCAAACTTGTAACTGGCACCTGTCACTTCCTCTGACTTCTATCGGCCAAACTTGGTCAAACTCAGAGTAAATGAATGGGGAAACTGACCCTGCCTTTTGATGAGTGGAGGTGCATAGAACTGTGATCATTTTTCCATCTACCACAACTGAAGAAAATAAAACAAATGAAGTACTTTCAGTTTCCATTGGGGACATGCTGCTCCCGGAAAATCTTTTGAAGCTTTTCTCAGGAGGCCCCAAAGAAGAGATTTTCCTTCTTGCCTCCAATCATTGGATGACTTTTAATACGAAATCCTTGCCCCAAACCCAGAAATCATGAACTCCATTTCCTTAGTATGAAGTGTGATAAGGACTATTACACATATACCTAAATTACGCAAAAACAACAAAAAATGAATGGAAAGTAAACAAGGAAGAAAGGAAAGGGGGAAGGAAGTCAGGCCAGCCTGAGCTGGGTTGGCAAGATGGAAACAGAAGCAAATATTGAAAAGGACTACCTCAAATTGTATAAAGTTTAAGATGTTCGTTATAATCTTCCTTTCGCCTGATGAAATCACTCAAGTATATGCATGAGGGAAAGCATGCACTTGGTTAAAAGGAAGTAGGTTTGGGGAATGAAGCCTAAATCTGATGGGTGAAAACATAGAGACTTTAACCCCAACTAATGCCCTGGAATTTTGCTTTTTCCACCTTTATGCACATCTATTTAAGGTGCTAACAAAAAACCATGAGCTCTGTGGAGGAAAAGTTGAGAACTTTATTTTTTACTAAATAGAAAACAATCTAGATATCTGGAAGACACAGGCTCTGGTGGAAAACAAAGGCACATTCTGGAGAACAAAGAAAGGGTCTGGCTTAAATAAGGAAAATTCCTGTCACAGTCTTCAATAAGGTCTGTATATGTAAATGAAGGATTTGAACACATTCAATTCTGATTGGTTGAAAATAACTGAGTCCTAACTAGGTAGTTTCTAAACCCCAAACCAAAAGTGTCTATTGGATGCCTTTTCAGACTGGTGGGAGGAGATTTCCAGCCATGGTGCCTCAGCTCCTTTTAGAAGAACTGTCTTAGCTCGGAGGCACAGACAGCTTGTTTTTTTGGAACTGCCCTCTTCAGAAACAAAAGGCACGTGATCACCTTTCTCTAACTATGGCCACTGGGTTTCCATTATTTTAATTTGGGTGTTTCTATTAGCCATAGAGAGTCCACCTTGTCTGGAGAGTTTGGGGTCTTATTAACAGTTTTATTTCACATTGGTCAGTTCTATCAAATTATGTGAAAAGCTGATTATAGGACTACAGCTGAGTAAAGCACCCATAGGAAATTTCCCTGCCTCTAGGACTACCCAAAAACCTTTCCTGGTGGTGTGCTCAGGTGGTCCAGCTGAGAAATGTATGGCTCCCTAGGAAACTCATCACAAGCCCAGTGCAACCCAAACTTGCCACCACCCAGAGCGTTCAAGAGCTTTAGTTGTAAGAAAACGCACTAATGAAAAACATCAATCCTGATTTTTCTCTAGATTCCTTAAAACCCTGGATTAAGTGAGAACACAGAAAACCAATAATTGTATTAGTTTCCAAACACAGCAAATTCCATCTCCCCATCCTCTAGTTCTCTATTTTTGCTGCTTGGTGTTATGGCCTATATTAAAAGATTTTATGAGATTTAGCCTTTAAAACTTGCATAAGAATGTAGTTAATGCTGTGCCCTACATCAAAGAGTGTCTTCTTTATGAAGACTCAAAGGAAAACTCTCTCTGAATTCCTTACCAGAAATAGCTCTACTTTCCCTAAGCAACTGTTTAGTTTATTTCTCATGGACTCTGAGGCCTATTGCACTGATATTGTTCCTACTACGTTGCTTACTGGAAAGCTTAGAGGCGAATGTTTTGGCCATTTCTAGTAATTGAGTAGGACCTCGAGCCATCTGTGAATGAAACTCAGCCCCGGTTTTAGCTCCATCTTTCCTACCCCATTGTCTGTTTGTGTAGATGTCTTCACTTTGTTAAAATATATTTAATTTTGATAGATTTTTAAACTCTGCCTCAAATCGTTAGAATAAAGCTGAGTAGAAGTGATGTTTTATGGTGATGAAAAAGTCCTTGGGTAAAAACATGAGTTACCATTACATCCCATATCTGATTGCACAAATCGTGGAAGCACACTTTTGGTAGATAGATACACTCATGTAACACACACCATCATAACATAGGATGCCTTCATATCCCTAGAAAGTTACCTGGCAAGCAGGTGGGCTTTGGCCTTTGGAGTTGGCACACCCACTTACTGGCTGTTGATCCCTGGATCTACAGCCTCAATGTCCTGAGCCACAGCTTCCTCTCTGGCCATCATACTCCTGATGTGTTTGTGATAAGGATTTGGGGCAATGTGTAATACATGCCTAGCACAGTGTCTACAACGAAGCACAATGTCTGTCTACCATGCATTGTGTCCAGGGCACACTCACACCCAGAGACCAAATCCACACTGTGCAAAATATCTGCACATAACGGAAAGATGGAGGCAAGCTTTCACATTTAATTTGGCAAATAATCGGATTCATAGAAATATCTGGATTTTTTTTTTATTCCTCTCTGTGTATCTTGTCGGTTCTGTCTCTCTGTAGAGCCCTGACAAAAATGGAGCCCAGGGTAGGAAGTAGTCAGCTCTCTGAAGCTTCACTCCATGACCCCCTGGTAACTTCAATGGAGACAGCTGTCCCAAATCATATTAGTTAATTGCATCTTGTACCAATTGAACATGGTGACTCTTCTCCTGTCTCTAACAATCTCTTCATTGAACAACTCGCTTGTCAGATGCTTTGTCTGTTTGTGTTGCTACAAAGAAATACTCAAGTCTGGGTAAGTTCTAAAGGGAAGAGGTTTATGTTGTCTCCCAGTTCTGCAGGCTGAACAAGAAGCATGGTGCCAGCATCCGCTCTCTTTCCAATGCGGTCCTCGGGTTGGTTCCATACATGATGAAAAGCGAATGGGAGTTCGTGTGTGCAGAGACCACGTGGTGAGGGAGAAAGCAAGGGGATGGGGAGTGCCAGGCTTGTTTTGACAACCAGTTTCTCAAGGGAGCTGATAAAGTGATAACTCACTCTTCACTGTGAGGACAGTACCAAGACATTCATGAGGGATCTGTCCTCATGATCCAAACACCTCCCCTTAGGCCCCCCTCCAATATTGGGGGTCAAATTTCAATATGGGGTTTGGGGGACAAACATCTAAACTATAGCAGATGCCTTTCCTGCTACTAAATGGCACAGTTCAGCTGTGTTTGGCCACCCTTCTAGAGCTGATTAGAAATCTACTCACCACACAAGTATACACTGACAGCTTTCTGGGGGAGACCTTGGTTATCGCATCCAGAGTTTATATGATTAAACTATAACCCTTGTCTTCTGTCTTCTCTTCCACCCCACCCCACCAGTTTCTATATAGCATCTGTCTGTTTCTATATCCTTTGTAAAATGAGATGCCTCAAGACCATTTAAAAACAGTGCCTGTCTGTGGCTGGTAGATCTTACGCATTGGTAGAAAAACATTCAGCTTGTGGAAAGGGGAGAGCAAAATTAACTTAGATGCTAGATTTTATCAGAGCTAAATTCATATTCCCCTAGGGTTGGGGCAGGAAAGTCAGGTACATTTTACAAGTTCAGAAGGAAGAAAATTATTTGTATTATTGCCTCTCAAGTTAAGTCAAATATAGGTAGCCTGGACTGGCTACATAAAATAAAATCGCATCAAGCCAGTCAAGAACTCTGAAAATAATGCTCCAAACACTACAGTTATATAACAAGAAGAATCCTTGTGTATGAACTGAATCAGACTTCCTTTCTCCAGGGAAATGTAATGGAATTAAGTCTCCTCTGTTCCCATTTAGAAGTTCATACATAATCATAGCATGTTATTACACAGACAGAAAATGAAAACTTCAAAGCCAGAGCTGGTACACAATGCAATTTATTTCTACTGGTAATAAATTGCTCCCTAGGTTATGGAAGAAGAATATGACGATGGAGACTAAGAAGAAACTAATGTCCTTTCTCAAAACATTGCAACAGCTGTGCCCATCTTGTGGGCCTCTCCAGAACTGACAGCATTGTTGCTGTTTTATTCCTTCAAGTGGTAAGCTCACCAACATTTGCTGATGGAAAGATGACAAAATACCTCTTGATCTCTGCCAAATTGGCCTGTGGATAGACACTTTTTAAAGTCATAAACTGTTTATCAGCCTACGCAGGATATTATTTTAAAATTTATTGTAGGCCGGGCATGGTGGCTCACGCCTGTGATCCCAGCATTTTGGGAGGCTGAGGCGGGTGGATCACTTGAGGTCAGGAGTTCAAGACAAGCCTGGTCAACATGGTGAAAACCCGTCTCTACTAAAAATACAAAAAATTAGCCAGTCATGGTGGCAGGCGCCTATAATCCCAGCTACTCGGGAGGCTGAGGCCGGAGAATCACTTGAACCAGCAAGGCAGAAGTTGCAGTGAGCTGAGGTCATGCCATTGCACCCCAGCCTGGGCAACAAGAATGGAACTTCATCTCAAAAAATAAAATATAAATAAATAATAAAAATAAAATTTATTGTAATAATTAAAAATTTGATAGAAAGTATTAGCCAAGACAATAAGCCAGTCCATCAACCTGAAGAAAATCAGGCAAAATCTTTTGAATTTCTTTAATACACTTGTCATGATGATATTGGGGATACCTGGCTTGAAATCCAAGTGGCCTGCTCCAGTTCTTAGCCCTGTCACTTTTTACCAGGGTTTGGGCTTTGATAGTTTGCTTAACATAACTGAGTCTTGATTTCATGGAGAAACTGCTACATGTTTGACAGAGGTTTCATAGGAATAAATTGAAATACTGCATGCATGACACCCAAAGGGCATCCGACACAGAGAAAATACCTGAAGCTTAGTCCTCTCCCCAACCCCTCTCTTCCCTGTAATTTGCTTTATGGTATTGAGTCTTGAGTTTATCTCTGTGAAACACTGTTACAAATAGACTTCTAATTCCAGATAGTTGCCTAAACTCAAGAAATCCTATTCTTTTGTTCCAAAAAATTATAATGCTTTAGATATATCAAAAAAGAAAAATAGCCCATAGCCCAGCTATGATGAGTAGGAACACTCAATATTGTAGGGATAAGCTCCTCAAATGCAATCACAACCAAAACCCCAACAAGCTTTCCATTGTGTATGTGGTGTGTAGGTTTCTAAAACTTAATGGGTGAGTAAAGTAAGGTTGGAAAAGACAGTCCTGAAAAAGAAATAGAAAGTAGAGAGAGTTACTACACCAGATACTATTAAGCTGCAGTAATGAAGACTACAGAGGTGTTTGTTCAGGACTGATGAGCTGATGATGGAGCAGAAGGAAGCCCAAAACAGGCTCACACAAATAGACGCACTGCAGGCCCCCGGGGGGGAGGAAAGGACTGCTTCGTAGGTGGAGGTAGACAATCAGTGATCTGTATAGAAAAGTGAAATGGAATTCCATCACTGCAGACGCAAAAATGAAAGGAAGGAAAAGGTATGGTAGATTATCCTGTGCTAAGAAATAGCTCAAAAATCTTACTGATGTGGCACAGCAAAATGTAGTTCTTGCTCATGCCACTTTTGCTTTGGCTCCCAGAACTCTCCATGGCCTCCTCCTCCGGGCTGCAGCCCATCACTCCAGGAGGTGCTGATTTTGTGGCAGCTCCAGGTCAACACACGCTTCCCCAGTTGTGGCAGCTGTGGGCGTGAGCACAGGAAATCACGCGCTGACTCGTAAATGCTTCCTGGAACTGACACATGTACCCTTTCACTTGTGTTTCACTGGCCACAGTAATTTACAAGAGCTTCCTGTCTGAAAATGAACTACTGCTACACACAGCAAAAAGGACTGATCATAGAAACACTTTGTTAAGGGAGGAAAAATAAAAAATAGGTCCCTGGAGAAACATTCTTTGATTGTATTTCAATATATTTTTAAAATTTAAAATAAATATTACTCATACATACATATATGAAGGTTAGACTTATATATTCAAAAAAGAGAATGGCGAAACGAAAATTCAGAGAGATGCTGACCTCTGTGGCTGGAGCGAGGGGAGATGCACACAGGTGGAGATGAGCTATTGGAATTGTTTCAGTCCTCAAGGAAGCACTGCTCAATGAGGCAGAGGAAAGGCGACAGTTCCAAGGGGAACAGCCAAAGCCAACAAAAATAGCGTGTTTTGTAGGAAATTGAGATAATTCAAAAGAGATCACTTTCAAAGCTCCAAAATGTCATCACAAGTATTTGAGAAACCATATCCTTAAGACAAGGACAGGCTGCGGGGAAAACAATCAAGGACAAGAAAATATTCTTGGTATTTAAAACTAGTATTTCAGAAGTTCAGATAAAATTATTGGTAAGGCTGAAAGACAAAGCCCTCTAGGACTATAAATAAAAAGGTAAAGATGATGGAAAATGGGATAAAATATTTGGAAATCCCAATTCAAAAGATTCAAAAACCATAAACACTGAAGTATAAATACAGGGACTGATAAATGTCCCAAGAATTAAAGGAGAGCACTCATCACACATTTTCCGGAGTATGCGTGTTGCCTGGAATGGTGTGGCCTTTCAGTCTACAGACATAGCTGTTCATTTCAACAATATTTTGTTTTACTACCATTCGGATACATTATTTCTGTTCTATTTCTTCTGTTCTCATCTTCGTGAAACCCGATCAGTGCTTTTATGGGTCTGTCTCTGATATTTTATAGTATCTACCTGAATTTCTATTTATCTTTTAACTTGTTTTTTTTCAGCTGATACACATTAGCTGTAAGTATTTATCTTTTAACTGATTTTATGGAGTAATGATGTTTGTGATTTATTGGGCATCTTGGAGAACTGCGTGTTTACGTTCATTCTCCTTTGGTTAATTTCACTTCTGATGTAGGTTTTTATTTGATTTTCTGTTCATTGTTTTTTTTGTTGTTGTTGTCTGCAATATGTATGTACAGATCATTTCAGCTTTTTCTCGTTGCTGAACAGGGAGAGAGGAAGCATGGTGGTATGGAGAGAGGGTGAGGGGGTGGGCTAGGAGCTCACTCTATCTGGTCTTTTTGATTCGTATGTGGGAAGACAAACATCAGTATACAGACACCTGCCTGGGATTCAGCACTGCCATTTCCACCAGCTTACCCACCTTGGGGAGTGCATTGCTCCTCAATTTGCCAATACAGACACTGATAAGGCCTCAAGCTTGTTAGTTTCATGTTCTGTCCTTTTTCCCCTTCAATCATCTCTGTGGGAAGGGAGGTGAAGTCTGAATTCACAGAAGTGGCATTCTGCTATAGTTCTTCCTCTTTTTGTTCTTTTGTGTAAAATTGGGTCTTTAAAATGTATTATCTGAATTTTCCAGGGCCCTCTAAGCCCCTAGATCATGTCCCTGTAAGTAAAGAACTTTTGGACATGTCTTAGGATAGAGACTCATACATTTGGGAAAATGTGGAACCTGCACAAGATTCAAGAAACAAAAGGCAATTAGACATTTCAGGCAAAGCAAAATATTTTCAAGAACATTATGGTTCAAATATGAAGCAAACTAAGATGTTGTCTGCTGGGCAATGGGGGTATAAGTTGATTTTTCTCCTAGAAATATCTGCCTGTGTTGTTCCAGGCCACGATACTGGGCTTGGAGAAGGAAATGTAAGTCAACCACAGTACTTGGCTATGGGGTAAACCACACTTACTTTGCCATATTTTATTGAGTATGTTCATTAGTTTTGAACTTTTAAATCACCTATGGTACAGAATATAAAATAGATGTTATCTTCCCTAACAAAGATCCAATTGATAGAAGTTTGGGAGTGGGTGCAGAAATAGAGATGAATCCAAAGATACTTTATAAATTGATAGAAACATAAATCTATATTTAATGATATTACTTGTATTTACACAATGGAGGGCCTGCCTTCAATTGGGAAGAGGTAGAGAAGAGAATAAAATGACTTAGGTGAGCTAAATTTTTTAAATTTTAAATCAGAAATTTACCAGGTGATGTCTGAAAATTATTTTAGAATGAATGAAAAAGCATAATGGGCACATTAGTTAGTGCTGTGGTGGTAGCCACCAGAAGGTAGAACAAGTTGCAAGTCTGGGGGAAGGCACAAGGGTGCACAAGAGACTATGCTTTCATGGTACACCTGGGTACCTTTTTATTTTTATTTATCGTATGTGCATATTATATTGATAATTATTATGAATTTTATAATTACTTATTATATAAAAATATTCCTATTTCCACTCTACTTCTCACATTTCTTAATAGGTAGGCTCTATGATCCCAAACATGATACAGTCATGTAACTATCTGGCCCATCTGATCTAATTCTGTAGCAATAATACCAAATTCCCTCCGTCTCTAATCCCTCTCTAGCTGAAAATAGGCACATTGATCCCTCACATCCTGGAAAGAAGGTGGTAAGCATCACTGGTCTGAATCCCTATAGGGAAAACTAATAAAAATGAGAACAACAGTTTCTGCTTGTATGACGGCTTCCCGGGACAATTAATGAGAAGGAGAAGCCACTCCACCTTTGTACTTCTAAGAGTCAAGAGCCATCCCCACAGCTAGGTTGACAGTGAGGGTAATTTTGCTTTACTTTTATGCAGGCCTAGTGCCTACAGCTATGTGATGTTTTAAAAGTACCTCACATGGTATCTGAAAAGATGCATGCATGCTACTTGTGCACCATAAATAATAAATTACAGCAGCATCACAGGTGCTGTGACAGAGTGGTTATCTCTGCTGCAACTCAGCCAGAGTGGGGGCAGTTCTGCATGTAGGCATAGGAGTGTGATTAATCCCTTCCCCTCTCTTTTCATGGCTTATTTTTTATTCTATTTAATAATGCAGTACACTAGGTCCCATGATGGAGTGTCCTGTGTGTCTTATGCCTAGAGAGCCAAGAAGCATTTGTTGGGCACAGAAGCAGTCCTGGAGTACGGCTAAGACACCTAAGATTCTAGTCCTGGGACAAGACTCATCTGGGGCCATATTTCTTCAATCACTGCATTGCAAATGTCTCTTGCGATAATAAAATATGGCAGCAGTTTATTGGTGCTTTATTGAGAGGTCTATGAGCCTCCCGCTTGAATCTGGGCAGACCATAAAGAATTACTGCAAGGACAGGCAGAATGGAAGGGCATTTTGTGACTTCCATCGGCAGGTGGAAGGGCATAAACTTTCTACCTGATTCTCCTGGGATGCTCACGCCAAGGGAGGCTGGATGCCCAATCAAAAATGTAACTCACCTAAGGTCCCCATGCTGGAGAGGCTGAGGGGGACATCAGCTGAGCAAGCTCTTGGACCTCCAGCGCAAGTGCCTCAGCTGAGGGCAGCTCCAGCCAAGACTGATTGCAACAAGCATGAGAAATCCAACCAAGAATTGCTTAGACCTTCCTAAACACCTGACCTGCAAAAATTATGAGCTGAATTAATGGTGTTCTAAGGCACTAAGTTTTGATATGTAAAGATAGTCAGCAAATACCTCTCAGCCCCTACAAGAATTGCCTGGACCCCTCATTAGTATCATTTCTTACATAATCTTGACTTCCTTGGGGTCTGTGGGATGACCCAAAGAGGTAACCTAGATGAAAGAAACTTGTGCACCAAAATTATAAGATATCATCACAAATATTTCAGAGAAAATTAAACACTACAAAAAAGCAAGTTATCTGTATTATAATTACTGAATTTTTCAAATAGCAAATTTAAGAATACTCTTGGCTTGGTTAACAATCGGCCTGGTGGGGAAAAATGGAAAGTGCACCTGTCATTGGCACTGTGGACAAATAAGTCATCTTTCTTGCCCTTCTCTCCTTCCTCCCTCTCTCGTCCTCTTCCTCTTTCTTTTTCTGCCCCTGTCTCTCTTGGTCCCCTTGTCTCGTTCTTGCTCTCAGTCTTGCTTCTTCCTGGGAGTATCAGTCTTCAGGCCCCATTTTCCTGTGGCCTCAATATTTCTCCAGGGGACCAAGCAGGTGAGCTGGGCACCTTTGCTGGTGGAATTGGCCTGTGCTGAGACAGGTGAGAAGAAAGGACGAAGAGGACACCTAGGCCCCCGCTTAGTAATATCATGAGCAGTTCCTCTCCTGAGGAGCAGCTTCTGTTGGGATCATTATCTAAGCAATTAGGGGTTTCCACTCAATTTGCAGGCTCACTGCTTGTTGTGCATGTCTCAAAGCATCAGGCAGTAGAGGAACTAATCAGCACTTAATTGCTGATGATAAAATCCAGAGAATAAGGAAGAAAATGCAAATAAAAACAATTCTCTCATTATTTCAACTTTTCCACACCACTCCCAATTACACAGTAAGTCACCTCTTTTCATAGCTGCTGTCATGACATCTGTGTGGGTCTTGGGGTCAGTTAATTTCAAGCTACCTTTAAAACCAGGTCCTCTGAGGAACAGATATTTGCTTTATGCTGATGCAATTAAAGAAGCTAATTTCAATTTTGGAGCACACAAGATGTATGCAAGTTAATAGCTTTGTGGCTTTTGGCCTCCAAACAGAATGAAAAGCTTGTTGTTCAGCTTTAATAACCTGTGGGACAAATCTGAGTGTTCATATAAATTGGAAACCTTGCTCCTAACTGATTTTTTTCATACAATTGCTTCCTGATACGAGGATCCTTATCTTAAATCCTGTAAATCTTCAAAAGTCTTTTGTTTCCTTTGCATCTGGCTGTGCCATTTATTTGGGGTGTCATAAAAGGAAAATGAAGTAGAAACAGGCACCTCCCAGGACAGCCTTGCAAGCTGGAACTCAGAGCACTTGGGGCACTGTGGCTGTGATGACCCACCTCAAGTTTGTTCTCCATGCCTGCCCCATGTCCTTTGCCTTCCTTGTTCAGAGTACACGTTCATGCAAGTGACAGATATCAGCACTCCTCTACATCATGTTAGTTCAGTTGCTTGCAATTTGCAAGTGGCCCTGCTTCTCTAGTAGGTATCCTGCAATCTCCCTTCACGTATTTTTATGTGCAGCATAAAACTGCACAGGTGAAAAACTGGAATGAATGTATTGGGAGCAGGAAACACATTCATTAAGAACCCACGGCTTTTAGGGATATACACCTTGCACAGTGGGGCACATGAAGCATAATAAATATTAACTTAAAGTTTGGTTTAGGTTCATTCCCCCAGAAGCAGACCTTGAGGAGAGGATCCAGAGCAAGGAATTGGTTTGAGTGGCGACTTGGAGGGAGCAGTGGTGGGGAGCACAGTGGAATACTTCTCTTCCCTTCAAGGGAGAACTTGCCCAGCTGCAAGGAAGAAGGTTCCTGCAGCCTTCAGTGGCTGCCACCAGGATCTGCCCCTGCTTTTTTGCTCAGACAAACTCTTTGCAGGCCATCCCTGCCACGGCCTGCACTTGGCTGGTGCTGCAGCCCAACTCGATGCGCCCAGCATCGGACCCCTCTAATGGGCAATCCCAGGGTTGGCGGAGCCTTCCTCAGTCAGCACCACAGTCCAAGGCTCCCCCTGCCCAACCCTGGCCCTGCATTTGGTGTCAGGTTTTCTTCCCCCAGTGTATTAGGGTTTTCTAGAAGGACAGAACTAATGGGATATATACACACAAACACATATATATATATACACGCATATATACACACACACACACACCATATAAACTCCCCTTTATATATATAAAAAGGTCTGATCACATTTCTGGTCATGTGGTCATAGCTGGTATTGGTAACTACATTCTTCTACCCATTCTGTATTCCCTTTGCCTTTAGCAAGTGCCTCAGCAGGTTGTGTTTTTTTCTCCTGGTGGAGTAAGCCAAACCTTCATTCCTAAAGGGTCTGGGCAATTTGTAGTCCAGCCTGGATTGGGCTGTTGTAGTTTCCCACTGTGAGATCTGAGACGAGCAATTACAGGGCTCTTCAAATATACAGGTGCTGCCCTCACAAATCTATTTTGCAAGGCATTGGTCAAAGGTATATCTTCTGGATGCTCCCAGTTGAGATAAGTAGATCTAAAGTGACTAATCCACTCCACCATCCCAATCTCCCAATGCTTTTGGATTCTTCCTTTACATTAAGCCAAGGGAGATCAGGCATTTCCAGCTCGCTCATAGTAGGCCATCTTTTCGTCCATATTTCAGCTGACCAAACAAATAAACATTAGAACCCTTTTTAACTCCCCAAGCTGCAATATTAAATGCAGAGTCCCTACTTCGTGGGCCCATATCAATAAATTCAGCTTGATCCAACTCTATGTTCCTTCCACCGTTATTCTACACCCTTAATATCTATTCCCATGCCTGTTCTCCAGATTTCTGTTTATATAAATTAGAAAGCTCAAGCAGTTCTTTTTAAGTGTACTGCAACTCCTCATGGGTCACACTCTCAACCTCATTTCTAGGGGCCCACTGGGACTTTAGTCTAGTTATAGGTCTAGAAGCAAACAGGGGTGTTGAGGGTGGCTCCTCAGGAGAATCAACACTATCTTGCCTGGCAACTGCCTCGGGGGAGGCCATCATCACTGTTGCCTCAGGCAGCACAGGGTTTAACTCCTCAGACAAAAGTGGAAAGGCTGATGGCAGCATGGGTCGGGGAAGGGATGTTGCCACTGCTGGGGATAGGGAAGTTGTTTCTTCTGGCAAAAAAAAGCTTCATCAGAGTTTACAAACTCAGTGTCCCCAGCGTCATCAGGGTCCTCCCACACATCCCCATTCCAAGTTGCGGGATCCCATTCTCTTCCTATCAATGTCCTCACTTAAACAGTAGACACCTGGGGAGGCTCTGCATGCACCTTTAGTTGCAGGTCAGCCACTCACATGATAAGAGCTTGTGTCTGTTTTTCCACAATTTTAGTCCTTTCTGTACAGAAGATAAGACTCACTCAGGGCAATCTTACCTGATTTGAGCCTCAGTATCTGCTTCTGAAGCTGGGAGTTAGAATCCCTGAGTTCATCATTTTCTTTTGTCACTTTTTCCACCAAACTTAAGAGCAACCAACCAGCTTCATTATGTTCCTTGGTTCTCCACATGTGGTCAAAGGTATTATGTACAGAGTCACTGAACTCCTTGCCTCTCGTGAGTGGTGAGTTAGGAGTGTCAGATGTATTTATTTTGCATAACTCTCTAAACAGTTCACACCAAGGATTATCAGTGTTCTCCATACTATTAGAAGTAGGGTCCTTATCATTTTTGGATCTAATTATATTAAGCAGCCAACTCCAGAAACCCAAAACCAATGGAAAAACTCCATTCTTAATATTCTGTTTCTCTAGAACCACTCCTGGTACCAAAATCTGTATTAGTCAGGGTTCTCTAGAGGGACAGAACTATATCTATAAAGGGGAGTTTATTAAGTATTAACTCACACAATCACAAGGTCCCACAATAGGCCATCTGTAAGCTGAGGAGCAAGGAGAACCAGTCCGAGTCCCAAAACTGAAGAATTTGGAGTCTGTTTTTTGAGGGCAGGAAGCATCCAGCATGGAAGAAAGATGTAAGCTGGGAGGCTAGTCCAGTCTAGTCTTTTCACGTTTTCCTGCCTGCATTATGTTCTAGCCTCTTTGGCAGCTGATTGGATGGTGCTCACCCAGATTAAGGTGGGTCTGTCTTTCCCAGCCCACTGACTCAAATGTTAATCTCCTTTGGCAACACCCTCACAGACATACCCAGGATCAATACTTTGCATCCTTCAATCCAATTACGTTAACACACAGTATATTTTTTTTCTGAATTTTTATTTTTTTTAATCAAGAGGCCTGGCTGCAGTAAGTCATGACTGTAATGCCAGCACTTTGGGAGGCCAAGGTGGGAAGATCACTTGAGCTCAGGAGTTCCAGACCAGCCTTGGTAACAGTGAGACCCTGTATCTACAGAAAAAAAGAAGAAAGAAAGAAAAGAAAGAAAGAAAGAAAGAAAGAAAGAAAGAAAGGAAGGAAGGAAGGAAGGAAGGAAGAAAGGGAAGGAAGGAAGAGAGAGAGAGGGAGGGAGGGAGAAAGAAAAAAGGAAGAAAGAAAGGAAAGAAAGAAAGAAGAAAGAATGGAAGAAAGAAAGAGAAGAAAGAAAGGAAGAAAGAAAGGAAGAAAAAGAAAGAAAGAAAGAAAGAAAGAGGGAGGGAGGGAGAAAGAGAGAAAGAAAGGAAGAAATAAAGAAAGAGAGAGAGAAAGAAAGGAAAGAAAAGAAAGGAAAAAGAGAGAAAGGGAAAGAGAGAGAGAGGAGATAGAGAGAGAAGGGGAGCAACACACAGTATTAACAGTCACACCCAGTTTTCTTTTACAGGTATTATCCACCTCAAGGAATTACTTGTACTTCTAACTCCTTCCCAGTATCTGCTTCCAGGAAGACACAGATGGCTTGTGAAAGAGCGAGACAGGAAGGAGGGGAAGCAGTTAATGAGCAGGTCCCTGCTGTGGGCACCTCATATGCAACCTGGGGACTTTTGGTGTGGAACTTGTCTCAGACTTGCCTGAAAAGGTGAGAACGAGGGCAATTTTGTTTTCCACCCAGCACCCCATCCTCCTTGGCTGAAGGCTGCTCCTGAGGAAACGGGCGCTGGCACTTCCTGTGACTGGGGAGAGCAAGCCCTGAGGAGTCACCGGCAGGCACCCTAGGACTCCACATGAGGGTTTGAGAGCAGCCAGTGTCCAGGGAACGTGGGTGTGGCTGTGAGAGCAGCTGCCACAAGGCTTTGTTCTTTGGCTACTCATTCCCCATTCCAAGTCATAGTGAAAGAACAGCCAGGCTAAAGGATGCAGGGTTGTTGGATCTCCACCACCTCCAGGGGATGGCCCCTGTTGCCACATACACCCCCAGGAGCTCCTCTCATTCCGCGCTCACCTGGCCTCTCCAGTCCTTTAGTAGAACCTCCTCACCCCTACTAAACTTGCTAGTTTACAGAGCACGTGCCCCTGTGCTTGCGCATGCTCAGCTTGTAAAGGATGTCACGAAGGGCTCAGTATTATCCACTTCCTTTATTGAAGACATCTTCATTCTTCTGTCTTGGAAAGAGCCGGCTTATAAGAGAGAGCCATGTACTCCAGCCTGGGTGAAAGAGCAAGACTCCGTCTCAAAAAAAAAAAAAAAAAAAAAAAAAAAAAGAGCCATGTTACACAGAGCACCTCATAATCCAACTAAAGGGCAACCCAGAATGAATCAGTAGTGCTCAACAGAAAAGCCCTGAGCTGTGATCTACAGTGGGGATGAACTGTGCAGCTACTCACAAGACCTTTCTTTCTCATGGCGGCTTAGCCGCTTTGCCAAAGGATGGGAAGATGGTCATTAGGACTGTGGACTGCACAGACAGTCTCAGGGAAGGGAAAAGAGAACACAAGCTCACACACCCAAAGTTCTGATATTTGTAGACTCAACCGTGGAATCCACTGAAGCAAGTATAACATTTGGGGGAAACTTTAAAAAGTTCAGATTGGTTTTGCCACTTTAGTCCTTCCCCAACTGGCCACAGCTGTCACCAGCCAGGACCAAGAGAGAACCAGCCAGGGGAGAATATTAGAATTTCCACTCTCATGCCAATCTTTTGGAGCAGGCTGCTCACCTGTCTCATCTACCTGAGTCCTTGAAAACCATCACCTTTGCCTGGGTTCTTGGTCCCTGTAGAGCCCTAAGCTGTTGTCCAACTCTCTGGGGACTTGCGCTGGGAATGAGCCTCATCTGGGTCCCTCACACCAATAAGTCACCGGCCACGGACCCTGACCCATTTGCCTTGACTCACGAGTGCTGTGTCTTCTGGCTGAGTCTGTGGACTCTCCCCCTGCATTTACCATGAGTTACACGCCCTTATATCAACTCCGTTGCCCTGAGTTTTCTCTAAGTAGCCCTGGTATTCTTTTCTGTTCCTTCAGAAGAATTTTCTTTTTCAGGCTCAGCATTTCTTTACCTTGTTTTTTGATTTCACTTATAAGCCAAGGTCTAAAATACCTCAAAGGGGTAAAAAACATGTAAATCCTCCTTGATTTGTGTTCCCTCTAAAGCACACCCTGAGCTAAGAGCTTGGGTATAGATGTTAAGTGGGAAGTTGTTTCCAGGAAATACAGGTAGAGAAATAAGACAGTATCCAAAATGTGGCATTTCCATACAATGGAATAGTGTTCAGCTTTAAAAAGGAAGGAAATTCTGACACATATCACAAGATGGATGAACTCTTAGGACATTATTCTAAATGAAATAAGCCAGTCACAAAGATTCCACTTATGTAAGTGGCTAGAGTCATCAAATTCATTGAGACAAAGTAGAATGGTGGCTGCCAGGGGCTGGGAGTGGGAGAGTGGGGAGTGTTTAATGGGTTTGTTTAATGGATACAGAGTTTCAGTTTTGAAGATGAAAAGTGTTCTGGAGATGGGGCTTGTGATGATTGTGCAACAATGTAAATGTACTTAATATCACTGAACTCTGTACTTTAAAAGGGTTAAGATGGTAAATTTTATGTTATGTATATTTTAACACAATAAGAAATGCATTGTTTAAATCAGAAGACATACTGTTTAAAAAAAAGCCAGATGCTGATGGCAAGGTAGGGCTGGTCCAGAGGAGTGAAGGGAGGAGACCCATCAGAGCAGCCATGCTTCTAGCATTTAATAAAGGCATCAAAATAAAATATATGAGCAGAAAATGAGACTCATACTCTTGCACTCTCTTTATCATAATTGGGCTACTTTAGCAAACACACTGGGGAAGGGAACGGTCTTGATTTTAGTGGTTATGTTAATTTCTGTAAAATAAATCAGATTCCTGAATCAGCAAGCTTTACAACCCTTTGCATGAGTTTAGAATATAAATGAAAGCTATTTCTCTTCCAAGATGATCTGGGTTAAAAAGCAATAACACACAGGAAATATGTGAGCCATTTCTTGAGCCCTCATTCTGCGATCTCCTACTCGGCAATAATTAGAGGGACAGCAGATCTGCGTTCCCACCATCATTGTTGTACTGAGTGGCTGAGTGATGGGTGAGGCTGGTGTTAACAACTGACTGGGACTCTGTGGGAGAAGCAGTGAGGATGACAGCCAGGAGGTGCCAGGATTCTGGAGTGTTACAGAAAAGTGCTACAGGGTCTTAGGTAAATACCAAGTCCTTGCAGTCCTGCCTGTCTCAGCAACTAGCATTCTTGCGTATTTAGAGGAGTTTGCAAAGCATAAAACATCAAGCATAGGAGGTTCTCCAGCTTCAAGTACACCTCACCTCCATAGCTCCAATCAGCTGGGAACATAGAACAATCATGGATGGTGTCTTCCTTCTAAGCTAACAGCAGAAATCGTCAAGGAAGGTGATTCAGATAGGAAGGGCACAAAATCAAACACCAGAAGGCGGGTCTGTCCCTCAAGCGAGACTAAATTGCTTGTTTCATATTCCCAACAGTTACAGAGTAGTGACTTTAATAAGGCTCTGTTTAAGGAATTTTTGTTTGATTGGGCTGCAAGGCAATGGGAAACAAAGGTGACAATCATTACATGATTTATTTTTGGATTCTCTGCATGCATGGGTTATATGAAGATAGGATGAGAGAATATTTTAGCTGGAAGGAAATACAGCTTATCTAGTTTAAACTGCTTACAGTCTGAAAGTATTTCAAACTAAAAGGAGCAGTGCATAGATCCCTGCACAATTTCAGAAAGCAATAATACTCATAGAACAAAGCATCCCCACTGTGTTTTCTGGAGAAGGTGGTAGGTGGACTGCAATGGACAAGCCACCTCTTGGACCTACACCTCCCCTGTGCTGTTTTCTGGCACAGCCTGTGAGGCCAGTCCTTGGGAACCAGGACTCAACACCACCTTAGTAAACTCACCCTGCTGTGGGTCCTGGTGAACACTGCACAGGAGACAATGATGCTTAAGTAAGGGCACAGAGTCCACTCTTGTATAGGGAGTGGGCATGAGGACAAGGGGGCCAGCTGCTGCTGTTGTCACTAGAGCAGAGTTAGGAACTGTTCGATGTAACTTATTTACTACATTAGTCTCTGCAAAGACCCATGACATGCCAAGGATGTTTCCTCTTATACAGATGAGTTTATTAGAAGTTCCTATGAGAAGGTAGAGTGGCAAATGAGCCTTAAGGTATATTAATAAAAGTTAGTTCTTGAATTTTCTCAAAGGCCTTTTCTGCATCTATTGAGATAATCATGTGGTATTTGTCGTTAGTTCTGTTTATATGCTGGGTTACATTTATTGATTTGCATATGTTGAACCAGCCTTGCATCCCAGGGATGAAGCCCGCTTGATCATGGTGGAGAAGCTTTTTGATATGCTGCTGAATTCGGTTTGCCAGTATTTTATTGAGGATTTTTGCATCAGTGTTCATCAAGGATATTGGAAACTCTCAATAAATTAGGTATTGATGGGACATAATCTCAAATTAATAAGAGCTATGTATGACAAACCCACGGCCAATATCATACTGAATGGGCAAAAACTGGAAGCGTTCCGTTTGAAAACTGGCATAAGACACGGAGGCCCTCTCTCACCACTCCTATTCAACATAGTGTTGGAAGTTCTGGCCAGGGCAATCAGGCAGGAGAAGGAAATAAAGGGTATTCAACTAGGAAAAGAGGAAGTCAAATTGTCCCTGTTTGCAGATGACATGATTGTATATCTAGAAAACCCCATTGTCTCAGCCCAAAATCTCCTTAAGCTGATAAGCAACTTCAGCAAAGTCTCAGGATACAAAATCAATGTACAAAAATCACAAGCATTCTTATACACTAATAACAGACAAACAGAGAGCCAAATCATGAGTGAACTCCCATTCACAATTGCTTCAAAGAGAATAAAATACCTAGGAATCCAACTTACAAGGGATGTGAAGGACCTCTTCAAGGAGAACTACAAACCACTGCTCAATGAAATAAAAGAGGATACAAACAAATGGAAAAACATTCCATGCTCATGGGTAGGAAGGATCAATATCATGAAAATGGCCATACTGCCCAAGGTAATTTATAGATTCAATGCCATCCCCATCAAGCTACCAATGACTTTCTTCACAGAATTGGAAAAAACTACTTTAAAGTTCATATGGAACCAAAAAAGAGCCCACATCACCAAGTCAATCCTAAGCCAAAAGAACAAAGCCAGAGGCATCACACTACCTGACTTCAAACTATACTATAAGGCTACAGTAACCAAAACAGCATGGTACTGGTACCAAAACAGAGATATAGATCAATGGAACAGAACAGAGCCCTCAGAAATAATGCCGCTCATCTACAACCATCTGATCTTTGACAAACCTGACAAAAAAAAGCAATGGGGAAAGGATTCCCTATTTAATAAATGGTGCTGGGAAAACTGGCTAACCATATGTAGAAAGCTGAAACTGGATCCCTTCCTTACACCTTATACAAAAATTAATTCAAGATGGATTAAAGACTTACATGTTAGACCTAAAACCATAAAAACCCTAGAAGAAAACCTAGGCAATACCATTCAGGACATAGGCATGGGCAAGGGCTTCATGGCTAAAACACCAAAAGCAATGGCAACGAAAGCCAAAATTGACAAATGGGATCTAATTAAACTAAAGAGCTTCTGCACAGCAAAAGAAACTATCATCAGAGTGAACAGGCAACCTACAGAATGGGAGAAAATTTTCGCAACCTACTCATCTGACAAAGGGCTAAAATCCAGCATCTACAATGAACTCAAACAAATTTACAAGAAAAAACAAACAGCCCCATCAAAAAGTGGGCAAAGGATATGAACAGACACTTCTCAAAAGAAGACATTTATGCAGCCAAAAAACACATGAAAAAATGCTCATCATCACCGGCCATCAGAGAAATGCAAATCAAAACCACAATGAGATAACATCTCATACCAGTTAGAATGGCGATCATTAAAAGGTCAGGAAACAACAGGTGCTGGAGAGGATGTGGAGAAATAAGAACACTTTTACACTGTTGGTGGGATTGTAAACTGGTTCAACCATTGTGGAAGTCACTGTGGCGATTCCTGAGGGATCTAGAACTAGAAATACCATTTGACCCAGCCATCCCATTACTGAGCATATACCCAAAGGATTATAAATCATGCTGCTATAAAGACACATGCACACGTATGTTTATTGTGGCACTATTCACAATAACAAAGACTTGGAACCAACCCAAATGTCCAACAACGATAGACTGGATTAAGAAAATGTGGCACATATACACCATGGAATACTATGCAGCCATAAAAAATGATGAGTTCATGTCCTTTGTAAGGACATGGATGAAGCTGGAAACCATCATTCTCAGCAAACTATCACAAGGACAAAAAACCAAACACTGCGTGTTCTCACTCACAGGTGGGAATTGAACAATGAGAACTCATGGACACAGGAAGGGGAACATCACACTCCGGGGACTGTTGTGGGGTTGGGGGAGGGGGGAGGGACAGCATTAGGAGATATACCTAATGCTAAATGACGAGTTAATGGGTGCAGCACACCAACATGGCACATGTATACATATGCAACAAACCTGCATATTGTGCACATGTACCCTAAAACTTAAAGTATAACAATAATAAAATAAAAAAAAGAAAAAAAAAGTTAGTTCTTGTAGAGGTAAATAATGACCTGATTTAGTTATTTTTTTAAAGAAGGTCTTTAAGATATCTACCTTATAATACAAAGCCATAGACATCACTTCACATTTTTCTTTGAGGAACTTGCTGTAATAGGCAACCATAAACAGAAATGAGAATGGGAAGGAAGGCATATCATTAAAACAACAAAAAAGAAAATATAAATCAATAGCTCATCTTTTCATACATGATTCATGTGAACTTGGAGTATTAAATGTAGCTTTTGAAGTATCGGAAGGACAGGAGAAGTGGAGAAAGGGAATCAGGACAGGTTAGGTTAGCACCAGGTATATGAGAGGAAGCAATGGGTTTGGTTTCCAATAACAAGTGCTGCAAGAGAGCTGAGGAGCCTGGGAGCCGTTGCAGGGTGCCCCAGGCTGCACAGGGTGGGTCTGGGTCTGAGCCTGGGCTGGAAAGGGGAAAGGGAGACAAGGTCTAGTGTTGTGGGTCCTGAGTCTGGCCAGAGAATGGCAGGGAGCAGTGGCACCAATGGGCAGGGCAGCAGGGACCCTGCCTTTCATGGTCAGCAATAGGGGAGGAGAAAATCCATAAGACACTGGGACAGAGAACCCAGGAGATGTCATTGAGGCTGCATACACATAGAGATGCTCCCGTCAAGATGCCAAAAAATAAAGTCAAGGACAAAATGAGAACGAGCTGGTTTCCCAAACCCTGACACATATGTGTAAAGCGAAACGTAAGATGTGAGCAAAGTACTCATATAGCATAGGAGGGAACGCACTGCTCACACAGCAAGTAATCAACACTGTGCTTCCCTTTGCTTCCAGAAGAATCCCAAAAAAGGGTTTGGACAAAGTTATGAAAGACAGAGCAGTAAGTGGAGCTGAAATGTCCCCAGTCATTAAGCCTGAGATTGAGGAAGACCCTAGTCCATTCCCCACTCTGATCCTAGGGCCGCTGGCAGCTCACTTAGCTCCGAGAACATCCCAGGTTCACTAGAAGTTTGGCCTGAAATTGCCTTCATACCTTTATGAAGATCAGGGTCAAATTGACTATGGAGACCCCCTGGCTGCTTCCCTCCACTAAAGAAAACCACAACTGGACAATAGTTAAAGCCATAAAAATAGATTTGATTCAGGAACGATTGCAGTAGGGTAAAAGAGGCCTCAAAGTAGAACATGGGTCACTTCTGAATAGAGCATGGATAGTGGGGACTTTCACCAAACAGCAGGGTGGGGTCAGTGGATGCTAAATCAATAAGAGGAAGCATCCGGCCTGTGGGTGGGGGAATCTGGCTAAACTGACCTAGTAGGATTCTTGCTGAAAGCAGGCAGGGTTCAAACATCTCCTGGGGGATGGTGGAGGTGGGAAGCTTGATCAGCTGTCAGGAGTCAGGGATTCCCACTAAACTGCTCCCAACACAGGCACCCGCCCACACATATACACACACACCAGATCACACACAGGCACACATATATCATCTATCACACACATCCCGCACACATGCACACTGCATGCACGTCACACTCCCACAAACATGACGCTGTGCATTTCAGCCCCCATGCTGCTCCATGTACCCCACTTTTCCCTCAGATGCCTTGAATCCTCAGCTCACAAATAACCTGCCATCATTTAAGCCAAATGAGCTGTAAGTGTCCACCCATGTTTAAAACAGTACTAATGCTTTGTTCCTTTGCTATTTCTAGGTTAAAAATAAGTGTTATAAAATGTTCTTTTGTAACCTTGATGGATTTCCTTGCAAACCCACAGGACCACTAATATGAACAAAATATCACCAAATGAAACAGAAATTAAAATTCTTACCTTAAAATAAAAAGTAGTTAGATTAATAAGGCCTCTTTCCAAAATGTATACTTTTAGATACAGACATGTAGGACAAGAAGGGCAAGTTTCATTTCATTCAGCCGATGTGTGTGGCTCATCTGGGTAGCGAGCAGGCCCTGATGGAGTGATTGTGACAGAAGGCAAGAAAAACAGTCAATCAGAAACTCTGAAAACCAATCTTTGTGGCTTTGTGGCTTGGTCCAGCGCTTACCTGAAAGGGTCAGAAATTCAACAGGATCAAATCATCATTGACAAAAACCAAGCTATTAGTTCTAAAGGGATAAAATTTCAGGTATGTCCTTGAGAGAGCTTAAGTTTTCATTTTCTGGACAAATCAAGACCTAATGCCAGGGAAATTGATGCTGTGCTAAAATGTTACTCAGCCGCAGCTCTCGAGTAACATGGTAGGAAAGGATGCAGAAAAGTGTGATTTGCACAAGAAATGAAAGGTTCTGGGTGAAAGTCCATTGGGTCACAGTAGACACAGCTATGCAAAGCCTCAAATCTACTTCCTACATAATTTTCTTGTCAAGATTCAAGAAAAGTGCAGTAATTTGAACGAATGTGTTGGCTTAGAAAACATCCTAAGAAACATGGGGAATAATGAACAAACACAGGACAGTAACAATGAACAGAACAAAGAGATCTTGTTCTGGAGCCGATGGTGTGTGTTGTCCGCTCCTTTCCTGGGGCAGAGGCAGGAGCTAAGAGGCTCCTTTCCTGAGGTCGTCCCCTCCCTGGAGTCTTTGGTCGCCCCTCAATGTCACAGGATGAGAAGCAGGAAGGCAGTGGGATTGAGTGATAGGTTTGCTTGGAGGACAATTTATGTCTTCGAGTGTCTTCAAAGAGAGAAGAGGGACTCCATTCAGTCACACTGAAGGACAGTCACAAAAAGACTTGAGTCAAGGTGCAGGACTGAGTCGGCCATGGGTACAGGAGTGTTAAGAGGAGAGAAGGTGGATGCACTCATACGCAAAGGAAATCAAATCACTGGCTAAGTAGGGAAGCCTGGGCAAGGGGGGATGAGGGGATGAGGAGCGTGCGGCAGGGTTGCCCTGCCAGGGGAAGGGTATGCAAGGCCTACCAGAGACAGGTCCATAGGGAACGGCCATGGGCTGGACCTGGAGGCTGACAGGCTGTCCTGTACCTGCCACACCATTCCTGTACCCTGGGGCATTCATTCCTGGTTTTTAGGAGTTCAAAGCAGGTGTAGTCACCATCTCCAAAACTTGTTACCTGGCAGAACCTGAATCCCGCCGGTGTCACCCTGGACCTGCCGTCTTACTTAAGACCACATCCATTCCCAAGAACCTGCTGTTATAAACATCGTTCCTCTGCAAGGAGGCAGGGGAAGACACTGGCTTCCCTCCTCCCTCCCGCTTCCTGCTCAACTAGCATGGGGAGTCTTCTTAGAAGCCCATCTTGATGAGGTCTCTTTCTTTCCCCAAATTCTCAAATGCTCCTGATGCTTTCCAAGTTGGACCCGAGCTCTGTGGCTGGTGTCCACAGGCTGCTGTGATGCTGTTAGGGTCCATGTGCTGTCATATTCTCCACCTCACTCCACTCTCCAAAAACTCCAGCCTGCGTGGGTTTCCCTTATCCCTATCTCTGTAGCTTTTCCCCTGCCTTCTTGATCCTGCCAATCAAAATGCCAGAGATTAGCCTCCGTGAATACCTCCAGCCAAAAATCACCCTAACTGCTTAGCACCCAAAGGCACTGCCTGTACCACTCTCATGGGGTGTCCCACCTTGTCTCTCAGTGCCTGGATAGGATAGTATGTGAACATCATTTTTCCAGGTCATCCTCCAGCAAAGGCAGACACATATAAATTGGTTTGCACGTAAAGTCAATCTTTCCCCCAAGAGAAACATTCCCAGCTTTCCCAGACTTCTGTACCCACTGGGGGCACCAAAGCCCTAATGGGCATGATGCCCCCCCTCCAGGCTGGTGCATCACAGGGCAGGCCTTTGATGTGACTGCTGCCCCAGTGGGCTGGGGAGGCTCTGGCCAGATGAGAGACTCACCCTTGTGCTGTGCCTGTCATTATGATGGCTGCAGAGGAGTTTGCTCCCAGGGCAGCCCTCCTCACCTGAGTCACAATGCAGTGAGCTTCCTGGTGACACAGATGTATAAGCCACCTTTCCAAATCAAGGGGCTCACAGAGGTGGGCTCATCTGCGCTGACTGGGCTGAATGTCTTTCCAAGTCCCTTGGAGCTTGAATAAAGTCTGCATTTAACTTGCTGTGAAGTTTGTTCCACTCCATCAACTACATAGTATGGGAGTTAGTGGAGCTCAGCATACAGTATTGAGAGGGTCAGTGTGGGTGACAGAAAGTCAGCTGGCATGCAGCATTCGAATTCTCCCACCCACAGAGCATGTTTATGAGGCGTGCTCACCACCATCCCAGCCCTGGGCAGCACTGCGTCTCACCTCCACCTACAAAGCACAGTGATGACAGAGATGCACGCAGGAGAAAGTGGCTGGTAGGTGCATACTGAGTGACTGAGGCCATGACCGTCCTTCAAAGGCTTGGTCTGAATGACTTGGAAATGGCAGCTTTCTATCCACCTTGTATGCCACCACCGATCCAGCCCTCTTCCCCAAGCATTGGGCTACGTGGGGATCCTTGAAAGAAGAAAGCTGAGTCTGAAATTGGTTTTGCTTCTGTTTTTCTTGCATACCCTTTAAAGTATGATACATGACAGTACTTGGAGCCAAACCAGCAACGGCTTCGAGAGATCCCTGGGTTGCAGTTAAGTGTCAGCAGTCCCAGCCAACTGCAACGCTCCCATTCCTAAGCCAAGGGATCCATGCAGGTGTGCGTTGCTCTGTCAACCCTATGCTGCTGTGAACCTCAACAAACATGGGCCCTAAGAACCAGGAATCCCAGCAACTCTGTTGTGAAATTTGCAGTACAGCACCACAGTTCTGCAATAATTGTATTTCCTGTTGAGTTACTTCCTCAGACAATCAACATAGCATGGCAAATAAAAGTGGCCCCCAAAGGAATATCAGAACCAACACCTTGGAATTGAAATGGAAAGGATACCCTTTGGTCAATCCCAGAGTTGTCTCACTTGCCTGTCTGTGAGAGAATAGAATGATTTATGTTTGAATAAAAGGTGTCAGGGCCTTGGGGGAAGGAACGTACCCATTCCTGCCAGACGTACTCTGAAAACCCCCTGCTCTAAAAATCAGTGATTTGACAAGCATCACCTTTCATCTCTGTTGATATCTATTAACACACTTCTCCAACTGCTACAGAATATTTACTATTACACACAATCAGGCAATCACAGCCACTGGATCCCTGGGTTTCTGCTAGACTGTTGCAATTTGAAAGCAAATGAGATCTCGGGCAAAATGACAGGCAAAAATTCTGTGCCACAATGAGCAGATGACCTTCAACGACATTGCCACAGTGGATAATGCATTTCTCTTAGTCAAAGGAAGGGCCCACTTCACCTGGCTGTAAGGACATTGTCTTAGCCTATTCAGTTTTCTGAAACAAAATATCTTTGACTTGATAATTTAGAAACAATAGAGATATCTTGCCCACAGTTCTGAAGGCTGGGAAGTCCAAGATCCAGGCGCTGGCATATTCAGTGTCTGCTGAGGGCTGCTCTCTGCTTCAGAGATGGTGCCTACTTACTGCTTCCTGACATGGCAAAGGGGTGAGGGAGCTCTCTGGGGCCTCTTTAATTAGGGCACTAATCCCATTCTCGAGGGCTCCACTCTCACGATGGAGTCAACTTCCAAAGGCCCTGCCTCCTAATATAGTCAACTTGGGGAGTGAGGATTTCAAAACATGAATTTTGAGGGAATGCAAATATTCAGTCTATAGCAGACATCTATTTTTAAAAGGAACGTTGGCACAAGACAATGAGAAAGAGAGGGCTTTGTTGGTAAGAGGCTGTGCTGACCTGGACTGTACAATAAGATAGCCACCAGCCATGTGTGACTATGTAAATTTAAATTAATACAAATGAAGCCAATTAAAAATTCAGCTCCTCAGTGGCACATGCCACACTTCAAGGGTCTAACCCCACTCAGAATATAGAGATCACTGAGAGGAAGCAAATGTACACAGCAGACAGGTTGAAAATTCACTGAAATTCAGAATGGTTGCAGCTCTAGAATTAGGCTTTCAGAGGTGCATCTTAGCTTCACACCCACCCACCATTGGCCTTGGGCATGCCAGCTATGCTGTGCTTCACTCTCCTCATCAGCAAACTGAAAGATCTAAAAATAAGGCCCTATGACACAGAGTTATGGTGGGATTGAACGGGAATCTGTATGCAAGATTGTTGGCACTCAATAAGTGCCAGCTGTTTTATATTTCATTTAATCATTCAATTAACATCCATTATTAACTGCCTACTGTGTAGGCAGTTAAAACATGGCTCTAGAGGCTGGGATGCAGAAGAGAATAAAGTACTCCCTCCACCTACTGCCTTCACCAAGCTTACATTATAGCAGGGAGACGGGCAACGAACAAGATCAGTAGCCAGTGTGATGTCAGGTGGTGACAGCTGCTATGGAGGAAGGGAAAGCTGGGTGAAGAGTGGATGGCCTGGGAGCAGCACTGCTAAGTGGAATAGGGAACCAGAGATGGCCTCATTGGGGAAGAGACTTTCAGACAGAGGAAACAGTACATGCAAAGGCCACAGGCCAGAGCCTGGCACATCAGAGTGTGTGCAGGAGATGACTGGAGACAAGAAGAGGGGGCAGAGGTGAAAGGTGAAGCCCTGGAGGCCACTGTTGTGGTTTACATTTCACTTCGACCTGGAGGCCAGTGGAGGATTTGAGCCCTGGGTCTCGTGCTTTGCCTTTTGTGTTCATAATAATAGCAGTGTTGTAGAGCCCTCGATATGAGCCAGACCTAGGTTCAAACTCTTTACCTACATGAACAACTCTGAGGGGCAAAAACTAATATCAGGCCCATTTTCCGTCCACAAGAGTCTAAGTGACATCCTCATAGAAGCACAGTTACTCAGAAGCAGAAGCAAAAGTTGAACTTCTAAGTCAAGCTCTAGACCATGCTGGGGTCCACATCCCTGCACACTACCAGGGCCCTGTGTGGCTGCAGCAGGAATGCCAGGAACAGGAAAACTGGCTGCTGCATCAAGCCTGCCTGGAGGCAGCAGAGCTGGGACCAGGGTGCTGAGAGGCCGTGCTGGGCACAGACAGATTCTGGGCATCTTTTATAAACAAAGCAAAGAAGGCAATCAAGGATAACACCAAATGTCTTAGCATTAACAACTGGAAGGAGAGAATCACCACTGGCAGGATGCAGAAGGCCAGGGAATGAGGTCAGTTTGGTAGTAGGAGGGGAGGGGGGACAGGAGCTCTATCTTGGGCAGATCACCCTGGAAATGTCCTACTAGACATCCAAATGAAAATGCTGAGTATGTAGTTAGATTTGCTGGTCCTCCAGGGTTGAGGGAGAGGCCAAAACACAAGGTAAACTGGAATAATCACCGTATAGAATTATTCAAAGCCATTAGATGGGGCGAGGTCATCAAGGAAGTGAGCACATATAAAATGGCAAAGAGGTCCAAGGAGTGAGCCCAGGACAGTGAGGTTTGGACGTTGGGAGACAAGAAGGAACTAGGGGAACAGTGCGCAAGGAACAGAGAGGTAGAAGGATAAGCAGTAGGATTTGGTTGCAGCCACGCGTCCACAGTGCTTCAAGGAATCAGCTGTGTAAGCTGCAGATGAGTTCAGGAAGGCCAAGACTGAGAACAGACCCCTGGGCTTAGATCATGAAGGTGACCTTGACAAGAGCAGTGTCTGCGGGGCTGTGGGGACTCAAGTCTGACCAGATAAGAGTCCAGAGAAAACCAGCGAAGGATGAATTCACATTCCCCTGTTATGAGCTGAGCCCTGGAGTCTGTCTGCACATCCAGGTCCTGACTGCACAGCATATTAACTCATGACTTTGAATTCACATTCCCCTGTTTATGAGCTGAGCCCTGGGGTCTGGCTGCACATCCGGGTCCTGACTCCACAGCATATTAGCTCATGACTTTGGCAAGATGTTTTCACATCATCTATGCTAAACTTCTTCATCTGTAAAGTGGAGATAATAATGAAAAAATTGTTGTGAGGATTAAATGAGTTGATAAATGTCAGTTGCTTAGAACAATGTCTGACTCACAGTAACTGCTCCTTAATGTTAATCATGATTTGTGATTGTTAAGATTATTATTATTCATAGCACATATCATAGTATGTGATGTATTTTCCTAGGATTGTTTAATGCCCGTTGAGGACAGAAATCAGATCTATTTTGGCCATAATACTAAACAAAGTTGAGTTCTCCGAAGTGGACAGAGAAGTGAGTGACTCTCAGAAAGTCTCTCTGATCTATTTTTGGCTGAATGTGCTGTAATTCACAGTATGTCCGGGCACAGGGGATATTTTTCAGCTTCAGATATCATCATGGAAGGCACTAAGTCTCAGGCAGAGTGATGCTTAGCTTCTTGTGTCCTCAGCACATGCAAAGAAGTGGGTGTCAGAGCAACGTGCGCCCCCCGTGCATGTCAGCAGAGACATTGCCAGTGCTCCAGGAGCACTTGCTCTCTATTTAATTAAAAACAAAAAACTCCCAATAGTAATTTGTTGCTGTGCTTTAGGAGGTATGGAAGCTGTGCTCCAAACCACTGCGACCCGGTTGTTTTGCAGCAAACCTGGTCTGGCTCATTAACAACTGGAGGCATAGTCTGTGCTTCATGCTTCAGTTCCTCAGTTACTCCTGTGAGCCTGGGGTTGGGTGATATAACAAACATGAAGAGAGACCAGTGGGAGGAAAAATCACGGCAGGGGCTGTCCCTGTTCTCCAGGCTGGAGCTGGCACTGGCAGCTGCTATTGCAAACTCAACCTTACTACTGCCAATCAGAAATACTCACTCAATCCACTGGGAAAAGCAAGGCATGAAGAAATCTCATCCCCACAGCCAGCGCACCCCAGGCTGATTGGCGAAGCTGCTAATTGCTTAACACAAGCAATTAGCAAGGTAGATGACACCGGAGAAATGCAAAACAGTTGCAGTGAGCATTTTAAATATCGCCTTAACTCACTGGAGTAGCTGAGAGGTCCGGATGAGAGCAGTAGCATATCAATCACCTAGGAGCTGCAAAGACACTAGCTCTGTGTTAATCAAAGAATCTGTCTCTGCTGAGAGGAAAGAAGCCAGGAAAACATCTGAATATGTGGCTTTTGGCTCCTGTGCCCTAGTTTCTTCACCAGAAACCAAATTCCAGACTCAATCCAATTCCTCATCAGTGATCAATATAGGTAACAAAATGCTGGGCTGTGTGTGGATCTATGAGCAGATGCTGGAGGCACTGGTGCAAAGACAGCTGAGCCTGAGGGATCAGCAGCTCCCTGGGACCTCTCTGCCTTCATCAAGGAGAAATGTTTAATCACAACAGAGCAAGATATACATTCTTCCTGCTGGGGGTGGAAGCAACCTGAGGGCTGTAGTTTAATGATTGATGAAGTGGCAGAAACGCAGATCACATCTCTGCTCTTGCTGGTCCCTCTCGCCGAGGAAAATCCAACCCTTCCAGTGCCCCAAGTGCCATGCTTGCTGGCCTCCCTCAGGAGGTGCACTCAGTGCAGTCCTGACTTCTGACCAGGAGCAGAAAGGAATTCACCCACCTCCTCAGTGATTGCGCTCTTCAAGGTGAACGGCCCAGATCCTTCTAGGCTGCCTGTCCTCCAGCCCCCAGGCTCTGTCATCACTTCCCAGGAGAGTTTTGGCAGATTGGATTTGCCAAAGATGACGCCATTCCCTACACTCTCCTTACACAGTGACTCGTTATCTGTGACACCAAGAGATCAGGGCTGTGTCCCCTCCTCTGAATCAGAGTAGACCTCTTTGACTGCCTCAACACAGAGTACAGCAAAGTGAAGCCCTGTGACTCCTGAGACCAGATCATGGAAATTCTTGGTTCTTCCTCTTTGTTCTCTTGGGATGTTACTCCTGGAACCAGACACCGTGCTGTGAGAAAGCCCAGGCAGACCTTGGAGAAGGCCCCGTGTGGGGAGAAACCAAAACCCGGGGCCCACCGCCCTTGCTGCCCTCCCGGCCAACGACTGGAACCACACTTCAGCCCCGGAGTAAGCCAACTCCAAAGCAGGTCCTCTACCCTCCCAGGGGCTGCCCCAGAGGGTGCCCCAGAGAGCAAGGCAAGCTCTCTCCACCAAGCCCTGCAATCTTCAAATTCACGAGCAGAATAAATAACCAAAGTTGTGTCAAAAGACAAAATCACAACAAAGTTGGTTTAAATATCTTAATTGGCTTTTATGTGTGATTCATGAATCAGGGCAGCCTCCATCCTACAAAATAAAATGAAAGCTTGAAAGCTTCCACCAACCAGTAGCAGAACAGTGGATTTTCTAAGGGGAAAACAAGGAAACAAAACCATAGAAAAATAACTGATCAGTTAATATCATTAGGTTACTTTTTTGTGAGAGTTAACGCAGGACGGACTTCCTTATTGTGCCAGCTAAAGCTGGCCTGTTTGGTTATATTTCTCTCTCCTGATTTCTCAGAAGGTCAAGTAGCTTAGTTTTGGTTTGGTGAAATGGAACTTTAGCATGAGTGACTTCATTTTGCTTTGGTCTGCTGGGGCTAGTAAAGGGGCCTACTTCCAGGGGAGAGTATTTTTAAGGCCACCATCAGGGCCACAGGAGGCTCTTGTTGACAGAAATGACTGCAATATAACCAGGTCTGCTTGAGCCCTAAGTAGGCACAGCTGATGGAGGTCCTCTACCTTTCTTATGTGTCAGCCTGTTAGAACATCCCTGTGGGGTTAGATGTTTCTGTAAGCCACCCAAAGGATGACTGACAAGCTTATCTATCCTAGTGGGAGGGATGAGGAGATGGTAGTATGACATTGTGATTTATGATAATAAATACATATTTGGTCTTTGTCCTGCTCCCTGGCACACAGCTCCTAAAAAGCTTGGAGTCTCCAAAGTGACAAGTGTCTGTTTCTATGCGAAAGTGGTGACTGACCCCGGACCACCTCAGGAGGGGGCCTGGTTGCCAAGGGGACGGATGGCATACTTAGAGGGCCAAAGGGCCTGTTCAGGGGAGGCGGTATTCCTCAGGATTCTTTTCTGCAGTGGATAAGGAGATAACAGGGAGGAGAAGGAAAGCAACTGTTCTCCTTGGGGGGGTCTTTATGCAGATAAGGGAAAACTCTCGGCCTCTGTTGATCTGTAAGGACTTTCAATTCATAATACCCACTATACTAGGGAGCCATATTTTTGGATGAAGTTCCCTGGGTTCCTTCAGTGCTATAGGCAAGGAAATGTAATTTCTTTTCTTTCCCTTACAGATTCTTAGTTTAGACTTGCTTGAAAACCAAAGTCAGATTAACAAGAGAAAACCCAGCAGGAGTTTATTAACGCTTGCTGTACCCATCACCTGGGAGAGGCTTCGGTTCAAAATTATTTCTCTCTCAAGGCAGTGGCTTAGGGGCCTTGCTTAAAAAGTATTGGCCGGGCGCGGTGGCTCACACCTGTAATCCCAGCACTTTGGGAGGCCGAGGCAGACGGATCACTTGAGGTCAGGAGTTCGAGACCAGCCTAGCCAACATAGTGAAACCCTGTCTCTACTAAAAATAGAAAAATTAGCCAGGCGTGGTGGCAGGCATCTGTAATCCCAGCTACTCAGGAGGCTGAGGCAGGAGAACTGCTTGAACCTGGAAGGCAGAGGTTGCAGTGAGCCGGGATTGTGCCACTACACTCCAGCCTGGGCAAGAGAGACTCCATTAAAAAAAAAAAAAAAGTATTTTAACAAAGAGCCATAAATCCTATTTAGTGACAAGACAAAGAAAAGAGCATCTTCAGGCTTAAAAAAGGCAAGATACATGGGAAAGTAATTGTGGGAAGAGTAAAGCCAGCTCCTAGATTCTCTGGCATGGCTGTCTCTGAGCTTATAAGCAAGTGTTGGAAAGGGGCCTGTCTTTAGGTGGGAAAGACAGAGAGGAAGGCAGAATACCTTGGTTTTGTAAATTGCTGTCCTGCTACCTGGCAAGCAGAGGCAGGGTGGAGTCTCCCTGCATCTGAACCTTCTTAAGCTCCATAATCCTCAGTAGGTAGGGGAGAATATTTTGGTTTCTTTCAGTGCATTAAGCTAATACATGTCACCTGAAATCTGCACCCTGCCAGAGCAAAAGTCTTGGCATCCCATGGAACAGTAGCCTATCCTCTCAGGGGCCATACTTTTGTAATATGAGTATGTCCAAAGCGAAGGTACAGACTGTTTTTCTCACACTTGCTTCCACCGTGAGACCCACCAGGATAATCAGTCTGGCCTCTCATCACATACACTTAATCTTCGAGTGTGACTTTTATTCCATTGGTTCTTTTTTGTTTACCATTTTGAAGGTCTGTTATTCACATATTGGGTATCCTGGATTTGCCCTTCAGGTCTCTCTATATTGCCTTGTGGCTTTTGTGTCTGTGTGTGTGTGTGCATGTGTGTGCATGTGCATGTGTGTGCACGTGTGAGTGTGCGTGGGGGTGCATGTGTGTGTGCATACGTGTGTATGTGCGTGTGTGTGCATGTGCATGTGTGTGTGTGCATATGTGTGCACATGCATGTGTGTGTGGGTGTGTGTACGTGTACATGGGTATGCATGTGGTGTGGTGGTGTGTGCGTGTGTGTGCATGTGTATGCATGTGTGTGGGTGTGTGTGTGCGTGTGTGCATGTGTGTGAATGTGTGTGTGCATGGATGTGTGTGGGTGTGCATGTGAGTGCATGTGCGTGTGTGTTAGTGTGCGTGTGTGAGTGTGCGTGTGTGTGTGCATGTGTGTGCGTGTGTTCACAGGATTGCAGAATGTCTACCTGGTCCCCCACATCTGTATATCAGTTATCCGCTGTGACCATCTCTCACTTCATCTGTTAAACATTTTCATTTAATTGAAAAGTCCATTCTTCTGTCTACTTTACAGATCCTGAGAGTATTTTGTGTTCTAGCTACATCTCCTAGGGCCTGTCATTTGTGGTTTTTGTTCAGTTCTCATGTAGCTCTCTCACCAGTTCAGGGGGAGCTGAGTGTTGCTTTACTTGCTTTGGACTTCCTTGCTCTGTACGTATTCAAGGGCTCCGGAGGAGCTGAAACTTTTCTTTGCCTGCTCGTCCTGGTGTGTCCCCTCCTCATCCAGACCCATCAGGCTTTTAGGGCCTCTGGAGCAGGATGACTTCAACAGCAAGGGAAGATGTATGACTCCTGCTCCCTGAAGATGTGCAGGGAGTGGGCTGGCAAATCATTACCTTCATTTTGGAACATGGAAAAGACGTTTTTCTGCTTCAAAATGCTAAACACAGTCTTCACCCATCCAGAGAAGCTGCACACAATCCAATCCAACATCAATTTTCTCTTTCTCCAGGGTCATCAAGACCAGAAAGCTCGAACTGCACCTGCACACTGCAGCTCTTTCCTGGAGAGATTCATAGACTTCTGCTGGTCAAGCCACACTGGGGTATAAATAACCTTCACAGCCCCCAGAATAGCTGTGTCTTTCAATTATATGCGTGACTCCCCAAGAACCATGCCCTCAGGTGTTCATACCCTCGGGTGGCTCTCTCTGCTCAAGTCTGGGATGATCTTGTAAAAGCTTTACCCAATTAAATCCAGAAGAAGTGATGCTGTACCCATTCTAGGCTTAAGCTTCAAAAAGACCCAGCAGCTTCCGCTTTTCCACTTTGGGAAGCCCCAGGGCTCAGGTACCATGATGGACAGACCCCTTGGAGAGAGCAAGACTGTGAAACTAGTGGAGAGAAAGACAGAGGCTGTTGCAGCATCCCAGCTGAGCCCAGCCCAGATGACCTGTCAGCTTGACCAGTGTGAGATCAGGAGAACTGCCCAGCTGACCCAGCCCAGACTGCAGAATCATAAGCAAATCAAATGGCCATTGCTTTAAGTCACCAAGTGGGGGTGCTTTGCTACACAGCAGTATATAAGCCTTAAGTTCTCCCACAGCCCTACAGGCTCTCCTGTCTGTCAAGGACAAAGTCCCACACTTACTCTCTCTCTCTAAGAAATCCCACAGGACATGGAAGTCAAGAATCAGCTTCAAATCAGTCTTTCCAGAAGTTTTCATCATTTACTAGGATACAGATTATGGAAGTTATTCTCTGTTAATATCATCATTTCTCATATTGGGTTATTTTTTGGTTGTTATTTTTATCTTTCCTTGAGATTTGCCAACAGCTTCACCACAGAACTAGATTATGAAAATCTTATGAATTAATTTATTATTATTATTTCCTTTTTTTGCTTCCCAATTACTTTTTTATTTTAAACTTGTTATATAACTTGTTCATTATGTATTTTGTCTGTAAATTTGTACTTGATGCATGTTTAATTCAACTTTAAGATATATAGTATTCTAATAACCTAAAATTGAAATTTCATTTCTCCTTTGACCCAATAATTTTATACAAGTACTTTTAGATATCTGGTTAATTTTTGCAGATTTTTTCATATTCATTTCTTGTTTTACTGTAGCTTGATGGGAGTATGACAAGTGTTTCCCATTTAAAAATTTGTAGAAATTCTGACGATTTTTGTAAATGTTTTATAAACATTTTTAAAAGTGTGTTTCCCGCACAAAAGGTAATAATTACTTCAATCTGACTTTAATTCTTTACGACGTTTTTTTGTTACATTTGCTGGGCTTATCAAGGGCTCAGACAGCTACATTCCTAACTCCTGTAAAGATCATCTCTCAATTTCTCATTTTATTTGGATAATTTTTGCTTTGTATATTTTGATGCAATATTAATCAGTATATTAATGTTTATGAATGTTTATGTCCTCTATAATATTTTCTCAGTCAACCTATTTGTTTTCATCCTTGAGTTTTACTTATTTGAAAACAATGTTGCCATCTATGTTGTCGTTTTGTTTGTTTCTTGACATGCAAGCTAAATTTTAAATGTTTTATTCATTAAACTGTTCTAGAACGTAAGCACATACGTGGATACTGAGTTTTAATGCAGCTAGAAAATGTACATCTTTTTTCACAGAGCCCAGCCTACTTACATTTATTGTAATCCCTGCCATATTTGTTATTTTATTATATTGGAATACATGTTAAGAGTATTATGTTTCACTTTATTTTCTCAAATGGTTTATTACATTTACATCTGGTTTAATTGTTCAACCTGTAATTCCTTATTCAAATCAAGAAAAAATGTGCCAGGTGCATGGCTCACACCTGTAATCTCAGCGTTTTGGGTGGCCAAGGCAGGAGGATTGCTTGAGGCCAGGAGCCCAAGACTAGCCTGGGCAACATAGTGAGACCCCATATCTACAAATAATTTAAAAATTAGCTGGCCATGGTGGTGCATGCCTGTAGTCCCAGCTAGTCCCCTTGAACTTAGGAAGTGGAGGCTGCAATGAGCCATATTTGTACGGCTGCTGTCCAGCCTGAGTGATAAAGCAATACCCTGTCTCAAATAAACCAACAAGCAACACAACACAACACGACACAGAGAGAGAGGAAATGTGTCTTTTGACTCTGCTGCCTCAGATATACAATATTTAGAATTTAGAAAGATTTTCCTTCTTCATGTTCTACCACCTGACTTTTGATTTTTTTAAATATATAAACCAGACCTTGAAATTCTCCATGTAATTAATTTTTATACTTTTCCTGGTATCAAATATTAGTTGTAATATATGCTTCTAGATTAACAAATGTATGACAGTGCTTTAGGTTAATTCTACCTTTCACTATTCATAATCTCTTTTTTAACAGGTGCATACCACCACGCCCAGCTAATTTTTGTACTTTTAGTAGAGACTGGGTTTCACCACGTTGACCAGGCTAGTCTCGAACTCTTGACCTCATGATCCACCCACTTTGGCCTCCCAAAGTGCTGGGATTACAGGCGTGAGCCACCGTGCCCGGCCCACTTTTTTACTATCCCACCCTCCTCATTCTCTCATCCCAGAGCTCTTCATTTCTATGATATCAGCTTAACTTCTTTGTATCAAAAATAAAATTTGATACACGTCTTTGAGTGTCTATTTCATTTTTAGATGTGAATGAAATTTGTTTGTGATAATCTTCTCTCGCCAAAAACTTTAAGTATTATTTAAACCTTAGTGCAGAAGTATGAATTTGATTCTTTTGTTAGTAACTTCTTTTTCTCTCTGGATGCTTGTGGAGTGAAGGGATTTCCCTTCATCCTTCTAAATAAAACTTCTAGGACTCCAGGTATTATTCCATGGGGATCACTGTCAAAAAAAAAAAAGGAACCATTTCAATCCACACGCTCAGACACTGCTCGACTCGATCTGGACATTTTTCTTGAATTGTGTTAATTCAAGAAATCCTTCTTTTGATCATGGTGACTGTCCTAGTTGCCCATGCTACCTTGTCAGGGGCACCTATGTCCTTAGCTCGCAGTTCATTTTCTTCACCTGTCATTCACCCTTTTACAGATCATACCTATTTGTCCGTATTTTATGCATTCCACGAGGTCTTCTCAAAAATTTTCCAACAGGGATTTCACTTCCTGCAGTTCAATGCATGTTATTTACCAAGCAAAATCCTTCTTTCAAAAGGACCTTTGTTGAAATCTGTATTTCAAGCAGATCATTTTCCATCTCATTGCATTGCCTTTGCATCCTATCCTCTAGTCTCTTTGTACCACCTGCTATCTTTTCATCTCCATGTGTCTTTCTGCAGCTTTCTGCTCCAGGCTTACACAGCCATGCCTATTTACACGCTTTTGAGCATGCTGGTTTTCTAGTCAAGGAAATGCCAGTGCATGCTCTTATTCTGTGTATCTGCATGATATTCTCTTTGCCCAGATCTGAAGTGTGTTTTCTCAGGGGTGCAGGAAGGGAGGCAACATTTTGGTTTTCTTGATTTACTCATTTTCTAAGGGATGCAGAGTTAACTTGGTATTTCTCCAAACTGTGACTACATGGCTTCCTTTTGATTCTCCCCCTCTCCCCCACTGTAGGTCAGCTGGGAGCATGGCGACATGCAGTTCCCACTGTGTGATGAGCATCTTTCTGCTCAAGGGGCTGGATTGTGTGGATGGGAGATCTTCATCCATGCCCATCTCATGCCTTGACACTCTCAGTTCAGAGGATGGAAGGACACTGGACTGCCCACACACTGCCTCACAGAGGACTTGCATAGGGACACACCTTCAGCACCTCGCGTGCCCCACAGGGGGCTCCTCTGCCCATGCCATTATACTTTGTTTCCGGTGGTCTCTGGATGGATATATTGAGAGAAGCACTCACACAAGGAGAAGATTCTGTCTTGCTTCTGCTGTCTTAGCTCCATGGCCTCTGAGCTCGGCCCAGGCCGTGGGACTGGGACCCTGGGCCCACCTGCCTTATCCTGCAAGTTCACAGACTGTGTTCAGTGAGGCAGAGCATAAATAGGTCACCAAAAGTTCTTTTAATCTAATTCTGTCAGACTTTTCCAAATTTTTGGAAAAATTTTGGTTTTTACTTTTGTTCTTTTTAAAATCCGATTCCTAGCAGGAATTCAAAGGAAAATGACTTCAAGGATCATGGTTTAGTGCGAAACAGAAAACCAAATACCGCATGTTCTCACTTACAAGTGGGAGATAAACAATAGGTATTCATGGCATAAGTTAGCAACCATAGACACTGGAGGCTCCAAAAGTGGAGAGGGAAGGGAGAAGGGCTGGAAGGCTACCTATTGAGTACCATGTTCTCTACTTGGGTGATGGATTAAATCAAAGCCCAAACCTCAGCCTCACATCAAAAATCTGTACGTGTACCCCCTGAATCTAAAATATAATTAAATAGGCCCAGAGCAATGGCTCATGCCTTTAATCCCAGCACTTTGGGAGGCTGAGGTGGGTGGATCACTTGAGGCCAGAAGTTCGAGACCAGCCTGGCCAACACGGTGAAACCCCGTCTCTACTAAAAATACAAAAATTAGCTGAGTGTGGTCACGCATGCCTATAATCCCAGCTACTCGGGAGGCTGAGGCAGGAGAATCATTTGAACCCGGGAGGCAGAGGCTGCAGTGAACCAAGATCACACCACTGCACTCCAGCCTAGGTGACAGGGTGAGACTCCTTCTCCAAAAAATAAAAACATAAAAAAAGAATAATAAATAAATAAAGTATTTAATTTTTTGTTTTAAAAGCAGACCACAGTTTAGCATCCTGAGAAATCCAATAACCATGAAAACCTCCCTAGTTTGCTACAGTCTGAGGACACTTCCCAGCACTGAAGCAGAATGTCATAAGGACCTCAAGCCTGCTGTTTTCTTCTGTCTCCCATCCCAGCTCATAGTGGAGAAATCTAAAGTGGTACTTCTGTTGGTAACTTGTTGATTACCCCTGGATGCCAAGGTAGAGGGGCTGTCTTCTGATTCTTGCTCAGGTAGCACACAGGTAGGCTTGACCACTGACTGCTCTTACAGGACAGCAACAATATTCCTGGTCTTTCTAGACCAAGGAGGTCAGCATTCAGGTCACCTCTTCCTCATCGTTTAATAAGGATTTTTCCGCGCTTGTTGTCAGCTATAAATGTGCTCCAGGGCTCAGTAACATCAACTCAAGTCATGAAACAGAATTCCCCTGCTTAGCATTATATTGTTTGCTGCCGGAGAAATGAAATGATGGCTAAGATCCCCTGCCTGGAATTGCTTGCTATTGGGAAAGGAAGATTCAAGTTGTTACAACCTAAATAAAGTAAAATGTGTGTTATAAATTACAAGCCACATTCTAGAATTTACAAAGAGGACTTCGCACTACTTGCCTGCCTATGTGTAAGCCTGCTGTGCTTCTTAGTATCTCTTCAGATAATTCTCACACAGCCCTGATAAATTTGTATGGATGCAAGTGATTTCATCTTTCCATAAGCAAAATCCAATTTGAACTTGGGAAGGAAAAAAATGAAACACCTTAATTACAGAGATTTATGACATTTTTAACCTGAGAAAGATTAACTTTTTCTATCATTTATAATTCAGCTCCCCTAGCAACCTTATTTACAAGCCAGATCCATGTTCCCTTACGAAGCTGGCTCAATTATACAGCAGCATGAAAAATCACTGGGCAGAGAGTATTAGCTTAAACAGAAATTTGTCTTCCACGCTGGAGTATAAGCCGAATTCTGTGATAAAACACATCACCTTTGTTCTTTAATTTTTCAAAGTAGAAATGAGATGACTCTGTGAGGAGGCTGGGGAGGGGAGTCTCACTTCATTCCAGGATTGACAACAACAGCACAGAATTCATTCCCAACAGTCGCTGCTAGAGATGAGCAAATGTCTATCAACGTAAATTTTTTAAAGAAGAAAAGTGCCAACCAAGGAGAGACGGAAAATGGAAACAGGTAAAGCACGGTGTTAGTGTCCCAAGGTGGCCAGCAGGGGGCAGCATTTCCCGTGTAAATAATTCACGAGCACCATTTCAGAATAATGCATGGTGATTATTTTTAATTACATTAATTTTCCCTTTAATATTACAAACAGGGAATGAAGTTCATTTCGCAGTGCTCTCATCAGCTGAAAGGTCCAATTAAAATTAAAAGGGGAAATTGATTTTTCTTTGGGTTCAATTAAATCTTTCATTTGGTTAGTCAGAACTGAGGCCAGAAAAACGGGCTAGCCTAGAATTCTGCTAGGGAATTGTCCAGGGGAATGACTGGAGAGGGCTGCGGCTGCTCTCATTGTCTGGGTACTACCATGAATTTCATCTCCAGTTACAATGTGATTCTAGGGGCACTTCTGATGTCAGCAAGGGTCCAGCCTTGGTTCCATGGCTGCCCCAGACCCACTTTCTAAGACCCAAATGCAGTGACAGTCCCTTTCATATCATCTGGTCTGTGTTTTGGAAGCAATATTATTAAAAACAATTACTTAAAAAAAAAAAAGGCCACGCAATGGCACATGCCTGTAATCCTAGCACGTTGGGAGCCTGAGGCAGGCAGATCACCTGAGGTCAGGAGTTCGAGGCCAGCCTGGCCAACATGGTGAAACCCCAGCTCTACCAAAAATACAAAAAAATTAGCAGGGCGTGGTGGCTGGCGCCTGTAATCCCAGCTACTGGAGAGGCTGAGGTAGGAGAATCTTTTGAATCCAGGAGGCAGAGGTTGCAGTGAGCCAAGATTATGCCACTGCACTCCAGCCTGGGAGACAGAGCAAGACTCTGTCTCAAAAAAACAACAAAAAAAATACATTTTAAAAAGATAAAGAATTATCGAAATGTGGCAAAAGGAATGTGCAGTATACCATATATTCAAAAGTGAAAGTATTAAACATAGAATACCAGGGATCCTGGTCATGAGGTCCTGCAGGTAGGTGGCATCCTCTATGTGCCTGTGCCCCCGCCCCCGATTCCTGGTGCTGGCCCTCACCCCTGCCTGGGACCACCCTTCACACTGCTGCTGGAGTAGTTCACATTTTGAAAACCTGAACCTGAATAGGTCCCTCCCCTGCTTAAAACCACTCGCCTCTCTCAATTGCCTTCAAGACAGTCGAGAATCTGGCATCTCTGTCACTCCCAGCTCCCAGGGGCTCCGACAGTGCAGCACCACGCCCCCTACATGCCCAGTGCTCCCCAAGACCCGCTCAGCCCCTTTCTACCTTCCTCACCACTCGCCTGTCACTCCAGGGCAGGGTTTCTCAGCCTTAGCGTTATGGATATGCTGGGTCGGATTATTCTTTTCATTGTGGGCTTTGTCATGTGGCCTCCATGCACAGCTGTGGATCCCATCTCTTTAGCTGTGACAAGCAAAAAATGTCCCCAAGCATTGCCAAATGTCACGTAGGAAGCAAAATCATCTGCAGTTCAGAATCACTGAGATAGACTTAGATGACAGCTCCTGTAAAGAGATTTCCTGGCTCCCCACCTGTGCACTTCCTTGTGCACCTGCTTGTGTGCCCTCCACCTATGGCGCTGCACTGCACTGTGTCTGCTCATCCACCTCCTCACAGGAGCAGCCCCAGCAGAGCTCATGGCATGTGATAGATGAATAACTCGTGTTGTTGGATGGGTGGATGGATACATAGATGGATAGATGGGTGGATGGGTGGACAGATGGACAATGGATGGGTGGATAAATAGGTTAGTGAGTGGATGGATGAATGGATATATGAGTGAATGAATGAGTGAATGGATAGAGAGCTGATTTCTATGAAGCATCCCCATTTATGGGTGACAATTCCAGGCTTCAAGTTTAAGAGGCATCTCCCTAGGCACAAAGTAGAAACCATTGGTCAGTCAGGCAGAGAAGATGAAATGAGGGATGGAGAGGAAGGCCTCAAGCAACACTCCTCTGCAGCACAGAGTTGGACCATTTCATCCTCCACGCCAGGGGGTCACAGAACTCAGGATGGTGATCTTTCTCGAACCAGGGAAGAAAGCCAGGCACTTCTGCAGCTACTACAGTTGAGAAGATTCATGCTTTAAAATAATGCCAATCAATTAAGCCATACTCTGCTTTAGCAAAGGTGATACTTGTATTTGAAATTGCTACTAGGCTTCCCTTGAATTCTGTGCATAATGTACAGCCTGTAACCTTGACCCAGAGAACTAATCAACTCCCACTGCTGCCCTTCTTGACACCTGCCACTAAGGTCTTCCTCACAGGAGTGAACCCATTGTTGACTGGCAGTCAGATCCTCAGAGCTGCTTTGAGGGGATCGGAGCTGGGAGGGCAGCATCCCTGCCCAACTTGGACAGTGACCTCAGGGTGAAGCTTCTCAGAATCTCCATGCTGCCAGGCATTAAGGAAGTACAAGTTACACCTCTGGACATGGATCATTGGCACAGAATCCTTGACATTAGTCATTGTGTCACCCAACAGCTTTCAGTTCCTGCAAGACCAAGCTTCAGAAGCAACTTCAAAACTTTCTCATCCACCCTTCATTCTTATAGCCGACAACGGTGTCTCACAATCTATAATTTTGCTCAGACTTCTAAATTTTGGCTTCCAGGGGCTCAGCCCTTGGTCTTCTCTCCTTTGCCCACTTGCTGCCTTGGGAATCTCTTCCAGTCTCTGGGCTTCAAATACCATCTATTTGGTGATGACATCTAAATTTGTAACTCTTGTCCTCATCTTGCCCATAAATTCTAGCTTATACTTCCCAAGAGCATCTTTGTTTTGATATTTAATAGGTGTCTCAAATTTACACATCCAAAGCCAGCCTTTTGGAGGTCCCCTAAGGCTACATCTCCCACAGTCTTTCCCATCTTGGCAAATGCACTCTGTTTAAAGTCCTTCTGCTCACGGCTTTCCATATGGACACCTGCACAGATAGAGAACAGCAAACTTGTATTCCAAATAAAGGAAGGAGAAGGTGTAACTGCATTCTTCCACGGACTCACAGTTTCTACTTGGAGAAGTAATAAGCACATGTGGAGATGCCCTCCCCTTGCTGTAATGCACAAGAGGTCTAAGGCTCCACTCTAGCCAGAGCTGCTGAAAGCACCTGAGTTCCTAAGAACAACAGCTACCAATTTGGGACATGTCCTGTGTGCCAGGCGCTGTTCTAAGTGCTTTACACGTATTGCCTCATGTGCCCAATCTACACAGACACTTGTGAGACAGGTATTATCATTGCACCCCTTTTACAGATGAGGAAACTGAGACACAGAAAGCATAAGTAATTTTCTTAGTAGCACTACTGAGCGGAGCCAGGACTCAGCCCCCGACAGTGCATTGCAGAGCCCATGCTCTGATGCCCTCTACTTTGCTCTGGGACCTCACTTTGTCTCTGCAGGCATGCCAACCTTTGCACAGAACTGGGAAACCCTCTGAGCAGAAACCACATGCTGACTTCTCACGGCAGTCAGGATCCGAGCAAGCAGTAAAGTTAGAACATTATCAATGAATAATAAAACTACTGGATTAAAGGTTGATGAGGAGCAAGATAAGTTACATAGTCTCCAAACATCTCCCTGCTAGTTCCTTACTAATAATAAAGAAGAGATTGGTAGCCTCTTATTGGAGAACCCCGGGAGTCACCATCTTAACCCAGGGATGAAGGTTAACATCACTAACGTGCGGGCGGCCATGGTCATGCGTCTTCTCATGTGTGCACTGGGAAGGACAAAGTGCTCCCTCTGTGGCATTCGGGCCAAAAAATGCGTCATGTGAATTTAATCGTGAAGTTGAAAAATCATGTCAAGGGCATCCTACAAAGCAACTGGCTTTACTCTGTTTTCTTTTAAGACAAAATCCATGATCAAGAAGCCCACATAAAGACTGTGAAGGGTGATTAGGTTTAAGACAGACCAAGGAGATGCATCAGTCAATGGACCATGTAATCCTGTATTGGATTTTAGAGAGGGGAAAAGAAAACTTTGGGGACAATTGATGAAATCTGAATATGGGCTATGGATTACATAATGGTATTATATCAATATTAAATTATTTGACTTTGAAAACTGTACTGTGGTTATATAATAGGATATTCTTCTTCTTGGGGAACACATGCTGAACTGTTTAAAGATAAAAGGGACACAATGTCCCCAATTTACTCTCAAGTAAATAGATCAATAGGTAGCAAATGGGGCAAATTGTAAATCATCAGTAAATCTGAATATATATATATTCAGCTCATATATATATGAGCTCCTTCTACAACTCTTGCAACTTTTCTATACATTTTCAATTACAACAAAAAAAACTAAGCAATAAATTGGGAGCCAATCTCTATTGTCCTATAGATGTCAAAAGTAAATCCTATAGGTAGGTGAATCTGAAAAGCAAGCTATCTCTTTGTGAGCCATTGAGGCTACAGTGGTAAACCAACAAGGTTTCTGCCTCATGGAAAATGGTAAAGTTGGGCCTCCAGGTGTTCCCCCAGCTACTGCAGGTGCCCTTGGCACCCTTCTTTCTGAGTGGATGCTCTTAGCAGCAGCAGCTCCCAGCACCTGCTTCTCAGCAGCAGCAGCCTGGCACAGCACCTTGCTCTTGACCACTGCTCCCTCAGAAGGGCCCTCTCCTGAGGGCAGAGTCAAGAGACGGTGGTCAACGTCTGACTCCTACTATTAGCAGATGGCACTGAGAGAGTTACCACCTACTAGGGTGGCTCCCAGCCTCCTCCACAGTTGCTCTTCCTCAGCACCCCAGATTGTAGACCAAGACCATTATTACATTATCTAGAGTCAGCTTTAGGGCAGCACAGTCCTACCGTGTGTACTAGTTATCCACTGCTATGTAATAAAATACCCTGAGGCATGGTGAAATTCATGACCTCACAGTGCTATCGGTCAGAAGTCCAGGAGCATCTTAGCTGGATGGCTCTGGCTCAGGGTCCATCGCCAAGTTTCATCCAAGGTTGCAGTCATCTGAGGTTTTGATCAGGGCTGCAAGATCTGCTTCTAAATGCTCTTGCATGGCTGTGGGTAGGAGGCCCCAGCTCCTCACCATGTGTGGCTCTCATAGGGCTGCTCACAACATAGCAGTTGGTTTTCCCCGTGGACAGTGAGCTGCGAGAGAGCTACCAAAATGCAAGCCACAGTGTCTTTTATTGCCTCATCCCAGAGGTACCACAACACCAGTTCTGCCATCACAATGCTGGTGCACTGTAGGAGGAAACCACTGAAAGATGTGACTATTAGAAGCCTGGGACCCATCCCAGGGGCTGTATACCATCTTCCCTCTGGCCTCAATGAGTTCTGTCCATCAGACATGCAAAATAACTCACCCCTTCCCAAGACTCCTATAAAAGTGATCCCATCTCATCAGCTGAAATCCATGGTCTGTTATAGTTCCTCACAACTCTTGAATTGAAAAGATCAGATCTTCCCCCCCAACATAAAATGGGGACAGGAGTAGATGTAGAGTCCCCAGATACCCCCTCTTCCTTCTGTGTCTGGACAGAAAACCACAGACTGTCTTGACCTCTCTGTGACTCAGACAGCTACAGGTTCTTCGAAGCAGGCTCAAATCAAACAAAGGTAGGTCTTGAACATTTTCAGGCACTGATAAGGGTATCTAAGTTGTTGCCTCAAACACTGAAAGAAACTGGCCTCATGCCCTGACCCCTCACTGTGGACGTGTGTAGGCAGAGCAGCCTTTTCTCACACCGTGTATTGTGAGGATTGCTGCAGCCCTCTGTTAATTAAGTTCCCCGAACAATGCTCTGGACTGGAGTTTAGTGCTTCTTTCTTTGTAATCCCAACTGGCCCCATCATGGGAGGGTTTGGGGCTCTCTGTTGTGGGACCTCCTCTGCCGCCACTTTTGGGGTGATGCCAGCTCTGGGCTCAGCAGAATAAAATAGTAAGAACCACCTTCAGCCCTCCTATTCAAAAAGAGGGAAACAAGAGGTGCACCAGCACCCCTGGCTGCAGCAGTTCTGGAATCCATCTTAAAAAATGTTGGATGTTTAGGACTCAGTCCTACTCACGTCCACCTGTTCTTCTCCGTGCCTCCTCAACTGGTCCTTGAGATTCTTGGTTCCACTATCTGAATCCTTCTTTTTCCATGAAAGTTAGCATGCATTTGCAGCTGAGTAATTTTCTCAAGGGGCTTCCTGCTAGGAGGAATGGCCCATCTCATTATGCACTGTTTCGATCCTTTCACACACTGATGGTGATTTGTCAGATATAATTTTTTAAAAAAGTATGAATCTCATTGAGTGTTATTCCATTAGACAAAAGTCACACCCACAAACCAGTCTGAAACAAGCCCTTTTCTACCTTAAGCTTCTGCTCAGAGACAATGCCTTAACCTTCTTAAAAGTCCTTTCGTTTGATTGAGAGGATCTATGAGTAAGTCACCTTGTTAGATACCTGAGAGTCTTTGGGCTGATTGAATAGTACTTTGAGGCACCACTCAAATAAAGCATTTAAGAGTCATACTCTTAGCCTCACCTTTAGACTATGCTTTCCTGAGAGTGTCTTGGATTTGATCTTTGTTTAGAAGATATGTCTTAATTTTAGCATTATTTGCCATTGGGGAAGGTTGGGAATCTTTACCAGCAAAGCCTGGATTTTTTTGTTGTTTTTCCTACAGCTTATATTTCTCCACTTGCATATTATCCTAAACAGCAAGGAAACAAAACAAATGACACTGTCATCACTGGCTGGAAATTTCCATAACTAGGTCACCCAGTTCATTAGGTACCTTTCTGACTTTCCACATCACTGCAGGCTACTGTGTTGCTAAGCTTTGTGCTACAACATGAGGAGGTTTTAATTTTCCTCTTTCCTTTTTGTCCATATGGGCATCTTTCTTAAAGTCTAAAATTCTAGTAGCAGTCAGAGAGTTTAACCATTCTATAATGCTCTCTGTAAAATCCTTAAAGCATCCTCCTAATTCTCAGTTCCTTAGTCATTCTCACATTTGAGATTCTCTGTTTGGTAGCATCCTGCTTTCAGGTACCAAAATATGTATTAATGTCCTATTCTGTGTAACAAATTACCCCCAAGCCTGGCAGCTTTAAAACAACAAATGGTTCCCAAGTGTTAGGAAACCAGAAGGCTCAGATGGGTGGTTCTAGCTCAGGATGTCTTATGAGGCTGCAATCAAGAATATTTTAGTTGCACACAGATGGCATTTGACAATTTCTCATGGTTCAATCAGCATTATATACTAGGTTTAGTATATAATATGATACATATTCTCAGGTTTTCCAGTTGAAGGAGTTTATTGAATAAATCAAGTCCCAAATGACTTTTGATATTTAAGTGAAGATACCTGTAGACTGTGGAGCAGTGGATGCTTCCCAGAGCAGACTGAATAAATATGTTCTTTCTTTCACTTGATAAAAAAACAACTTGTGCTGCATAGGGAAAAATATAACCACAATTAGATAAGTATATTTTAGCTGTCAAGTCCATGTACGATAACTGACTGTAAGTCTCCGTAAGTAAATAAAATTCCGGGACATATAAAAATAAGATGGAACAATTACTTCTCATTGGGGGCTGAAGTTTCCATTTACTTCATTGATTTCTCTAATTATTCTGTGATTTCACTAATTATTCTACATTTTTTCCTTGGGCGTCCTACTGTAAACTTGGCATTCATTTGTTACAATCCCATATGAAGTGAAATAACTTCAGCAGACAAGAGGCGCATCAGAGGAAAACATGCATAAAAGGAAGGAACTCTAAATATCATTTCAAAAATTGCACGATGACAGTCTTTTATAAACTAGATTTTTTTTGCAAATGACAGTGGAAGAAATCTTGGAAAGCCTCACTTAACCTTCAATATAGCTGTCCAGATTTCAGGTTCAGCACTCTATTAAAAATCAGTATTTGGGCTGGGCGCAGTGGCTCACGCCTGTAATTCCAGCACTTTGGGAGGCCGAGGTGGGAAGATCACCTGAGGTCAAGAGTTCAAGACTAGCCTGACCAACATGGTGAAACCCCGTCTCTATTAAAAATACAAAAATTAGCTGGGCGTGGTGGTGCACGCCTGTAATCCCAACTACTCGGGAGGCTGAGGAAGGAGAATCGCTTGAACCCAGGAGGCAGAGGTTGCAGTGAGCCGAGATTGCATCATTGCACTCCAGCCTGGGTGACAGAGCAAGACTCCATCTCAAAAACAACAACAACAACAACTCAGTATTTGCTCATTTCTGAATGAGAGTTAAGTCTATTTCCACTGTTAATAACTGAAGGGCAACCACCTGTGCATTTCTCCTCCCAGAGAACTGGGAAAGGCAAGACAGAGGATATGGAAGAAAGGCCCCTCCGTGCTTCTGCAGGCAAGTCCCACAGGATTGCATGATGTGTGGAGAATTATAGTCAGGGAAGCCTGTATCCATCAGGACAGTCAGCATCATCTACTGCAATCATAATAGGCCAGCACTACCGTGATCCCCATTTTCTAGATAAAAAAACTGAGGCCGAATGAGATAAACAATTTGACTGAGTTTACAGTGCAGAGGTGGCCATTCTGATTGTAAGATTCCTACTCTTTGTAATGATTGCCTAACTATGAGAAAATATGACATCGTCTGAATGCAGAGTACAGAAGCCAGAGGATCTCAGTGCATGCACTGGAGGACACTTGAAGCACAAGATTCATGATTGTCATGAAGGTCATTGCTAGAGCCTTCCTGGATTCCAGGGACTGGGGTGGCCACTGTGGTGAGGACTTGGCCACTCTGATACCACCACAACTTCCCACTGCTGCCCTATGATTGAGCTCAACTACGAACTCCTTATATTCCAGGTTGGATCCCCACAGCCCCACCACCACACTCAGTTCTTGCACCTCTGGAATGAGCGACATAGCAAGGCATAGCTAATGTAAGATTTCATCTGCAGTCGTTCTGCGGTCACATCATATTTCTGGTTTCTCAAAGGTAGTAGCATGTTTGTTGTGCTTGGTATCTGTTGAACTAATGCACTTAAAACCAGGCCTAACACACAGTAGACACCTGACAAAATCTCGGTGCCACTGGGCAACTGTAGGTAGCATGAACCCAACATTGTCCCAAAGTGAAGTATCCATGCAAACATGCTTTGAGTACATGACACTCTGCTTCTTACCTGCTATCCAGAAAGGCACATTTTCTGACCCAGAGTTCTCAGTCCTAATTAGTATAGAGGGCCACCCCTGTGGGCAATATTGCTGCAGCCCAAGATTGAAGTAGCAGGAATAAGTGTGGGAATGAGGCTAAATAGCACTTGTGGCTTCTCTCCAGGATCGCGGAGCTTAGGTCAGCTACCAGCTCTCATTTTTTCTCCTCCAAGATGGATCACATCATTTAGTGACTGAATGCTTCCTTGGGCAAGATAGGCGTCCTGTGGCGGGGGGAGGTGGGAAACAAGGCAAATGGTGAAAGCAAACAAAAAAAGCAGGGTTGAAAATAAAACCAGAATATCACTGGCTGGGCAACAACGTGCCCATGCTGTGGGTTTCATACATTATTTAATAAGAGTTTTTTTGCCTGCAGACCACAAAGATCAGTTGCCCTGGGACTGTGTTTACATGAGTAAGATAGTTGGTAAGGTCTAAGATCTAAATAGGGCCTCTGTCAGGTGTCCCAGGAGGAAAAGCTTCTGAAGCCCTGGGCTTCTGAAAAGAAGCACTCCAGCTCTGTCAGGAACTTTTAAGTGAAGGCTTGAGCTTACAGTACTACTGACAGACCTCTGGAGGGAAGAATGAGCTTTCTCGTGAACTCTTATTAACATTATTGGGTATTCCAATAAATTATACACAGAGGGAAGTGGAAGGTAGCATTAAGCAGTTAATTAAGCACGTACTATGTGCAGAGTTATGTATTGCACAGGAGGGTAAAGTGTAATAAAACACCATTAGGCAAGGTCAAGAACATTTTAGGACCTAGGAGCTTCTCTTTTTACTCGATCTGTATCTCAACACATGTAATGTATACACACAAATAGCACTAAATATTTCTTTTAAATGTAAGTCTGGGAGCAAAGCTATTGTAGTCTACTCCAGTGTTCTCTGATAGATATTTCTTACAGCACGAACAACTAGAGTAACTTTTATGGGTCTCAGTTTTCTCCACTGTAAAGTGAATAGGTTAATCTACATAATCTTTTACGTTAAAAATGTCTACATATTTATTTAGCAGATAGTGGGTGCCTCCTCATGCAAGCCTTGCTCTAGGCACTAAGGGTAAACAGTCAACAGAATAGACACTTAGAATGGCACTCAGGGCCAGGTGCGGTGGCTCCCCGCTGTCATCCCAGCACTTAGGGTCAGATGCAGTGGCTCAAGCCTGTCCTCCCAGCACTTTGGAAGGCCGAGGTGGGTGGATCACCTGAGGTCAGGAGTTCGAGACCAGTCTGGCAAACATGGTGAAACCCCGTCTCTACTAAACTACAAAAATTAGCTGAGCATGGTGGTGAGTGCCTGTAATCCCATCTACTACGGAGGCTGAGGCAGGAGTGTTACTTGAACTCAGGAGGCAGAAGTTGCAGTGAGCCAAGATCGTACCACTGCACTCCAGCCTGTGCAACAGAGCAAGTCTCCATAAAAAAAAAAGAAAGAAAAGAATGGCACTTAGAATCTAATGATATAAATATTAAAATATAATCAATCAGTAAATCCACAAGGAAGCTACAATCTTAAATGTATACACATGAAACAACAGTTCCCCCCAAAATAAAACAAAAACTGAGACAACTGAAAAGAGAAATACACAAACCTACCATTATAATTAAAGGCTTCAACAACCCTCACTTATAACGATAGAAATAGTAGACAGAAAATCAGCAAGAATATAGAGAATCTGAACTGCATAATAAACAATTTATTTAGTCCAATTTATTTATTTTTTCTTTTGTTACCTGTGCTCTTAGTGTCCGGTTTGAAAACAACACTGTCTAACTCAGGCTCACAAAGATTTACTCCTAAGTTTTCTTCTAAGAGTTTCGCAGTTTAGCTCTAATGTTTAAGTTTATGATCCATTTTGATTTAATTTTTGTGTATGGTATAAGAAAGAAGCCCAACATCATTATTTTTATGTGTATTTATTCAGTTGTTCTGGCATCATTTGTTGAAAAACCTTTTCTTTCTCTTTTGAATTTTCTTAGCACTGTTGCCAGAAAACAATTGAGCTTAAATTAAGAGTTTATTTCTGGGCTCAATTCTATTCCATTGACCTGTATGTCTCCCCTTTTGCCAGTACCACGCTGCCTTGATTCTGCAGTTTTGTAGTAAATCTTAAAATTAAGAAGTGTGAGTTCTCCAATTCTACTCTTCTTTATAAATTTTTTTTGAGGATTCTTTTGGCTATTCTGAGTTCAACAAGGTTTTTTTGTAAACATAGATAAGCTCATTCTAAACTGTATATGGAGTGGCATGGACTCTAGAATAATTAAGACAATCTTCACAATGAATAGTGAAGTGGGAGGAATTATTTCGCCCAATAATAAGACCTATTATATAGCTAAGGTATTAAAGACTCTGGAATATTAGCTGAGGGGCAGACTCACAGGTAAACAGAACATGATAGAGAACTCAGACAGAGATCCATACAAGTATACCCAACTGCTTTTTGACAAAGATGAAAAAAGCAATCTAATAAAAGAAGGATAACCTTTTGAACAAATGGTGCTGGAATTGGACATCCAGAGAGGAAAAAAGAAAAAGAAAAACAACATATTTGATCTAAATCTCACAACTTTTACAAAAATTAACTCAAAATGGATCACAGATTTAAACAAAATATAAAACTATAAAACTTTAAAAAAAACATAAAAGTATATCTGTAGGATCCAGAGCTAATCAAAGACTTATTAAGCTTGACACAAAAAGCAAGAGCTGTAAAAGGAAAAATTAGTAAATTGTGCTACATAAGCATTTGCGCTGTGAATGACCTTGATAAGAGAATGAAAAAGATAGAAAAACCACATATCCTGCAAAGACTAGTATCTAGGATATATATATATAGAGAGAGAGAGAGAGAGAGAATTCTGACACTCAACAATTACAAAAACAAAAAATCGAATTAGAAAATAGTGAAAGGACATGAACAGACATTTCACAGAAATGAATATACAGATATAAAAGAAGCATATGAAAAGATGCTCAACATCCTTAGCCCTAGGAAAATGCCAATTAAAACCTCAAAGATATATCACTACACACCTATCAGAACCACTAAGATAAACAGTAGCAGCAATACCAAGTCCTGCTGAGGATGCACGGAGACGGGATCACCCATGCATTGCTGTTTTAAATGTGAAATATTACAGCCACTCAGAAAAACAGTTTGGAAGTTTCTTATAAAACATGCAATTTACATGTGATCCAACAATTGCACTTTTGGGCATTCGTCTCTCCCCAAAAAATGAAAATGCAGGTTCACAGAAAAGTCTATACACAAATGCCTATAAGAGACTTATTCATACTTATTCATGATACCTCTAAACTGGAAACAACCCAGGTGTCTATCCTTCAAGAGGTGAGTATTTAAGCAAAGTGTGGTAGGTCCATGTGATGGGTTAGTACTCAGCAACCAAAAGAGGCAACTACTGATACATACAACAGCTTGGTTGGATTCTCAAGGAAGTCATGCTGAGCGAAAAAAAAAAGCGAATCCCAGAAGATTACATACTGTATGTAACGTGATGATTCTATTTATACAGTGTACTTGAAATGACAAGATTATAGAAATGGAGAACAGATTCCTGGTTGCCAGGGGTTAAGGAAGAGGGTGGAGGATTGTGGGTTTGGCTGTAAAAGGGCACAGTGACGGATGCTCACTATGATGGCAATGTTCTGTGTCTTGACTGCATCCAGGTCAAACTCTTGGCTATGATATTGGACTATAGTTTTGCAAGATGTTACCATTTAGGAAAATTTGGGTAAAATGTACATGAGATCTCTAGGTATTGTTTCTTACAACTCCATGTAAATTTATAATAACCTCAAAACAAAGGATTAACTGAAAAATATATGTCAACCAGAACAGTCCGTCCGTGACTTTTTTGAAGTGACAGTTCATGCTCATACACTCTGTTCACATTCCTATTATGCAGTTGAGGATTATTCTTCTGAATTTGTTTCTGGGCTCCTTCCAGATAGAAACTATTAAGTCTTTGTTATGTTTTGAAGATATTTCCCAAACATATTTTTATATCTCAATGCTACTGACCATTTGCTTTTTAATAGTTTTCATTGTTCTTTTATGAGGGAAAGGGTTATTTCAGATTTTCTTTGAAGTATAATTGAGCTACAGTAAAATATACCCATGGTAGTCGAGAGTTCTCTGCGTTTTGGCAAATGCATGCAGTGTGTAATCGCCACAGTGCAAAACAACTCCGCCACCTCCAGACATTCTCTCTGGCCCCTGTGCAGGCATCCGGCCCTCCCACAGTTCCTGAAGTCACAGATGTGCCCTCATCCCTGCAGCCTCGGCCCTGCCCGGAAGTCCTGGAACTGGTGGGCAGCCTGGAGTCTGGCTTCCATCACCCCACATCAGGTGTTTGAGATTCTTCCACATTCTGTATTAGCAGTTTGTCCTTTCTGATATTTTAAAGAAAGTCCATAAATAAATATATAACATTTCATAAGAAAAATAAGTGAGGGTTGTGATGAGAGACAGAATTGGGATCCTGTTGCAGGTAGGCCAGGATGAGAACGCTTCCCTGAAGAAACTGTGCTGTCAGCTGAGGCCCCGTCATGAGCCTGTATTGTCCCCATGTGGCAGGCCGATTCTCCCTGACAATCACACAGACAGGCCCACATAGCACTCTAGTTACACAGACAGATTTCCACAGCACTGCATTAAGATTGGACAAATAGCTAAACCTAAGGAAATCAGTGCCCAGACATCAAAGCTAGAAATGAAAAGTGTGGTTGGTAGGAGCCTTGCATGGGCTTCTCCCTAACCTGGAGCAAGTCAAAATAATAGAGACAGTCTTTTATTCCTAGTGCCAGGACCCGTATCTGAGACGAGTCAAGGTAACAGAGGCAGCTGTTTGAATAGATTCACTGGAGGGTGTAAGGCAGCTCTCTGGACCAAGCTGTAAAGGAGATAAGATAGACACAATCACTCCGGTACAACAGTACACAGGCCTTGAAGGTACTGGAGTCCTTTTCATCAGACATAGCAAGCATTTTTGCCTCTGACCTTCTAGTTGAAACAAAATTAGTTACCAGTAGACTTAGGCGAATGCTATTCTGCACGTAGGCACATAACCCCAACCTATATAAGCACTAAGAAAATTGTAACACTTTGAGTTGGTCTGGTGGAATTATCTCTGGCCTGCTACCAGTATCCAGTTACAGCAATAAATTCCCTTTTTTCCTACTTTGTCTGCTTTTCGTTATTGGGCCTTGAGAAAATGCAGCTGGACTGGCTTGGTTCTGGGAACACTCACAGTGCATCAGGAGCCGGGGAGCGGCTCAAAGGTGAAAGCCTCGAGGTAGGAGAGGGGGCTGCATTTGCCCAGCTGAAAATGGGCCACGTGGCCAAAACAGAGCAAGGGAGGAGGAGAGGACTCGTGGGTACAGCAGGCCGGGCCGGGCTGCACCGAGCCTGTGGGTCAGGACAAGAGGATATGTCTTGCCCTGTGTGTGACAGAAGCAGTCAGTGGGAGAAGAGATGTGAGAAGGTTTGTGTTTCAAAAGCCCGTTCTGGCTGCCAGGCAGGGGATGGATGGGGTGACTTAGAAGGGCAGCAAATATCACAGGTGTGAAAGCCGAGAGGTGAGGGAGACTTGAATGAGTCATCTGCAGGCGAGACAGAAAGAAATGGCCACAGTTAAAATCACTGGACAGAAAGGAGGCACAGTTTGAGGAGAGGTGTGGTGAAGGAGGGGGTTGTTCACTGTGCCTCTTTCCCTTCCTCTCCTGCCGTGCATTTGCTTGGTAGTTGCACTTGGCATTGGTCTACAGCCACGTTCCCTCCCTTCCTCTCTCCCTCTCTCTCTCTGCCTTCCTGCCTGTCTCTGCCCCTACAATGGCAGCTCCATGAGGTTCTGGCCACTTTTAACCAGGACTTAGGGCAGCACCTGACACAGAAGAGAAATGCAACACATAATTTTTAAGACATGAATGAATTAATGCTTCTAAGTTTACCTCAATTCTACACTTTGTTACGGTTGAAGAACAAATAAACATGTGGCACACAACAAATGTTCCAAAACTGAAGTGAATTCTCCTTCTCACGAACAACGCAGATAATGTCAACAAGGCCTGGCCAGCTTCAGTTCACACCCAAGAGAGACCCAGACCTCGGTGCCAACATCGAGACCAAGAAGTCGTGACACAAAAATCAAATCTTAAAACCACGAATTGGCCAGGCACTGTGGCTCACGCCTGTAATCCCAATACTTTGGGAGGTCGAGGCAGGTGGATCATCTGAGGTCAGGAGTTTGAGAACAGCTTGGCCAACATGGTGAAACCCTGTCTCTATGAAAAATACAAAAACAAACAAAAAACACGAATTGAGAAAAGTATAAATTAAATGAGGTTTTACAGTGCAGCCTTTTGAGTCAGGTGGCCCCTGTTCAGGCCCAGGCTCTGCCCCGTGTAGCTCTGATTTCATTGCTTGGGGTTGCGCAGTAGGGCGGACATGAGGGAGAAAGGCAGCCACAAAACCTGGCTATAGGTCTTTGGAGGACGAGACCAGTTGAAACAGGCTGAAAATGATTGCAACTCATTAAGGACAGTTTCCCGGGAAGTGGTTATCTTTCCATTCTCTCCTAAGATCCTAGATCAGCAGGCAGCTGTTGCTATTCCCGTCTGAAATGAGGGTGGGACACATGACCACCCTGGGGACCTTCCTGGGTCCTGGCCAGAGGAAATGTGAGGAAAACAAAACTGGCCCGATTTTCCCCACCAAGTTGATGTTTACGTTTTTCTTTTTTATATAGAAATTGATCCTCCTGGCCTTAAAGCTTGAAACACATTTGTCTTATCTGAGTTCCTGTCTCAGGAAACTGACCCTCAGGCCTTGCAGAGCGTATCAGGAAACTAAAGCTCCTCTTCCTTACCCCTCCCAAATTTCTGTTTTCCTGCCTATAGCTACGTTCCTTCCCCATGATTTAAACCTCCAATTTTAGTTCAATGGGGAGATGGATTTGAGACTGGTCTCCCATCTCCTCAGCTACAGCACTCAGTTAAAGCCTTCTTCCCTGGCAGTACTTGTCTCAGTGACTGGCTTCCTGTGCGGTGAGCAACAGGACCTAGACAACCCCCCGGCATTTTGGCAGCAGATTTTGGTTCCCTGACAGGTAGGACAGTGCTTACAGCTCGGCTGCTGGGAGATAGGAGAATCTTGGGACCCCCCCTTAAGCAGCTGCCTGCCCATTTTTGGCTGGAAGTGGGTTTCTCTCTCTCTCTCTCTCAGGCCCCATCCTGCCAGCCCCAATTGTGTTCCTGGTTGCCTAGGAAGAACTACCTTTGAAGTTTAACTGGGCAAGTGTCTTTAGTGGATACTAGAGAGCAGGAATGGCTCCCTAAATTTGGGAAAATCTGAAGGAATTTCCGTTTGCAGGTTGAACAAACCCAACCAACAGAGAGAGGAAGCACCCCAATTGTTTTACTGTGGACACTCTTGGGGGTTGTCAGTAATTGCATGTGTGTGTGTGTGTGTGTGCACATGTGCATGCAAGTGAGTGTCTTTTGTGGGTCCAGACAGTGGGATCTGCTCCTCTCAATTTAGGAAATTCTAGAGGAATTTCCATTTGCAGATTGAACAAACCCAACCTGTGGAGAGAGAAAGCACCCCCATTGTTCCCATTTGGACACCCTTGGGGCTTGTTTGTTGTTGCAGGAGTTGGACTGTATTTTGGCAATTGTGTGTGTGTGTGTTGATGGAGTTCTGGGTGGTTTGGTTCCATTCCAGAGTGCAGCCTGTGTGGGTTTGTTCTTCAAGGTTGGTCTGAGCAGAGTTCTGGTCTGAAGGAGCAAGGGAAGGTCTTCAGCCACACCACCCTGAATGTGCCAGCTCTTTTCTGATTTCGAAAGGTCTGTGAGTTGTAGTCCTATCTCACAATTGGATTCATTTTGCTAGTGAATGGGAAAGCGGGATGGAGTTCCTTGTATCCAGGTTTTATGCTGCTGTTCTGAGCAGGGTTGGGCCTGGTTACTATGTGATGTTCTCCTGGGGTGCAGTTTGGCCCCAGTGTTCTTTAGAGTCTGGGAAGGTTTGGCCATCAAAAATCAAACTGTCATGGAAACTGCTTTATCCAAAATTTTGTTTCACAGTCTTCACTGGATTACCTACTAGAGCAAAGAAAGTTTACCTATGTGAACATGCATGTAAACCACTGAGTTCATACTGCTATCTTGTGGCTAGTGTTCTGTGGTAAAGCTATTAGGTCTTTGTTTGTCTGTGTGTACATATGTCTTGATGTTATGTGTTGTTTTCACAGGATACCAAACTGGCTTATAAATGAAACAGTGCTCATAGATTAAGTAAACGAATACAAGCATTACTGAAGTTCATGTAACTTAAGTAAATCTTTAATAAACAAGTAGGCTTTAAAATTATTGGCAAAATAAAAATAGAAATGTCTTCAGAATTGTCAATATACATTTGTGTGTGTGTGTTTTATATTTGTCTCTGCTACATATTTTGAGGTGTCAAAGTTTGGCACACAAGGTTATGAAACTACAAACCCATCCACAACAAAATGGATCTTTGTTTGTATGACTTTTTTGATAAATAAGACTAATTTAATGTTGTTGGTTTAATGAAAACAGCTGAATATCCTGAGTTCTTGGTGAAAATGTCCATATTTTTAACTTTAAGGTCATTACTTAGGTGAACGCCAGATATTCACATGCTATTAAGATAGTTAACAAGCAGATAACTTGAAATGATGGCTAGCTTTATCTAATATCTCAGTTTTCAGAGGTAATCTAGATAAACTGTTAAAATTGAAAGAATTGAGTACATGCAAATAGGATAAATGTTTGTACATAAACTTTTTGTATAATTTTAAATCTTAAAATTATTTTTGATACTCATTAGATATCTTGGTAATTTCCAATTAGGAAAGCATTATGGTATGGGGAAACACTATTTTTAAAAATGTGGAATGTTTTCATCTATAAAATGCTAATATCTGATAGATAGTTCAGGATTTCTTGCTTCCAATGTTTTCACCAAAATTCAAGGTTACTAAGAATAGATATTATGGTTAATAATTCTATATATAAAATATGCCAAAGAAGATGTATTCTTATTGAAGAAAATAATACTTTTGTCTAATTCAACAGTTATCTAAAGGTTAATTCAAATTATAGACTTAGAAAGATTATTTATAAACCAGGTAAAAAGAAAAGAGTAAGTAAGGGAGAGAGATGTGAGGAAAGTTATGGATATAAAGATGCATTTCTTTGGTAGGGAAGAGAAAAAAGAAAGAATAATTTTGTATGAGGAAAGATCTCATATGGCAAATTTTTGTTCCGAACTAAAATGACTGGTTATTTTAAAAAGAAAATTTAGGACAAAACAGAAAGCCCAAGCATGTCATACATTGTCTGTGTAAGTCATGTGTAGTTATTTTCTATTTCTCTGTATGTGTATCTTGATGTACACACAGAGAAAATCGAGAGTTCAAAAACTTTAGATAAAATATTCTTTAAAACAAGATAGAAAATTGGATAAATTTGGCCAATTTACATTGTCCATATGTGACATTGTCCCACATGTGCTCACTTTAGGCTCTGAGTAACACTAGCCTCCAATGTAAACTGAGTGGAAAAAAATTGTGAGTCATGTTCCTATTTATTTGTTTTTTTTTCTTGCTGTTTGCTCTTCTTTGGGTTTTACTAAGTAAACTGGTTTTTTCAAAGTTTGTAATGGAAGGCTTTTATTTGGTTCTATGGATAGTCATTTTGTTTCTATGCATTTCCAACAATTCATCATTTGCTCTACTTATCTAAAAATCCTAAACTACCTTCAACAAGCCTCTAAAAGTTGATAGAGCATACCAGACACTTAAAATTTGATTGGCATGGTTACCTCTGGTGATCTGGAGAGCTGTAAGAGCTTTAATATTTCTGGCCAAAAATAAAAGGCTTACTTTTATAAGTTCTGAACAGAGATAGTATCTACTTTATCTTACTATTTGTAAAAGTAGGTGAGAGTAGAAACCTTTAAATGGTTTTTATTTTCAAGATAATTCAATTCAATCAATGTTTGAACAGGTTTCAGATATTGCAATGAGGAAAAACTGTGATACGGTATAAGTTTCAAAGTTCAGGAAAGTTTGGTCTTGTCCTTAAGGACAATATTGACTGGGATTTCTCTCAAGCTACTTTAGTTGTTTTAACTGTTATTAAAATTAAGTGGCATTCACCTGGATTAGGTGGCAGTTTAAAAATGTGAGACTTTCTAATGATTTTTGATTCCAAGCCTTTTATCACTGTTGGGGCTTCATGTGTGTGCTTAAAAACAAAATATGTATATAAGTGTTGCACTGATTTGAAGATTTCTAGTGGTGAAAGTTACCTAATTGGCTGTCAGTACTGTATCTAGAAACCAATTTTGTAATTGTGTGATGATGCTCTTTTAAATTAGCTGAAAATAAATTATTGTGTGTTTGTTTCTACTGTATCCTTGTTTTGTGTATACTATTTAAGTGAAGGAGATTATTCATCTCCATACTGAATTTCCAAAACTGGTATTTGCATATTATCATTTTTTAAATGATAGAAAGAAAAGTTAATTGTCTGATTTAGATAAGTTTGCCATAGGACCTACCACATTTTTTATGCTTTTGGTCATAGCCTGTCACTAAAATGCTAGCATTTAGATATATGCAGGGAGTAACCTGGCCACTTTATAATTTTTTAAACATTTTTGTGGCACATATTAGGTGTATATATTTAGGGGATACATGAGATATTTGATACAGGCATGCAATGCATCATAATCACATCATGGAAAATAAGATATCTATCCTGTCAAACACTTATCCTTTGTGTTACAAACCACTTAATTATCCTCTTTTATTTATTTTTAAATGTATAGTTAAGTTACTTTGACTGTAGTCACCCTGTTGTGCTATCAAATACTAGATATTCATTCTTTCAAACTAGATTTTGTGCCCATTAACCATCCTCACCTTTCCCATACTCTCCATTACCCTTCCCAGCCTCTGGTAACTACCCATTTACTCTCTGTCTCCATGTGTTCAATTGTTTTTATTTTTACATCCCACACATAACTAAGAAGATGTGATGTTTGTCTTTCTGTGCTTGGCTTATTTCAATTAACAAAATGGCCTCCAGTTCCATCCATATTTTTGCAAATGACAGGATCTCATTCTTTTTTGTGGCTGAATAGTTCTGCATGATGTATATGTACCACATTTTCTTTATCCATTCATCTGTTGATGGATACTTAGATTGCTTCCAAACCTTGCTTCTGTGAATAGTGCTGCAACAAACAAGGGAGTGCAGATGTCTCTTCAATATACTCATTTCTCTTCTTTTGGGTATATACCCAGCAGTGAGATTGCTGGGTCATATGTAACCTAGCCACTTAATTACAGTGGTTTGAGGTCCTGCAGGCAGTAACTACTCAACACCCCATCACAGTGTTTTAATTTGTGACAAGTTAGAGAGAATGAAAGAACTTTCTCCAGTATTTGTAAATGGAACCACAATTTTAAAATGTTCTTTAAAATGTTTATTAAACATTGGTTTCTGTTCTTAGCATAAATATATACACTATATTTGATCATTTATGTTGCAGAAATTTATTTTATAGCAAAGTAGTCTATCTGCATATTATGGATAAAATGCTTACAATTTTATTCTATGCTTTTAAAGTTTTTTGATGATCACCTTGGTTAAGTAAGTAGCTACTACTTTACAGTGACCTGTGATTCTGTTTTGATCCAATTTTTCAGTCTTTTAACATCCTTGATAAATGTCCTATTAACTAATCCTCCTGCTGTTAAGTTGCAGGGTTTCGACTTCTTGGTCTGAAAAAGGCATCCATTCCTGATAAATCTTGAATATTGACATCAGTCAAAGCCTCCTCTTTAGACCCTGGAGAAAGTGACAATCAAAATGAACTGCTTTTCCAAGACACAGAGCCAAAAATTAGATCTATTCAATCCCTCTAGGTCAAGGGACTACTGCAGAAAAGGTGAGTGAGTGAGATTTTAAGGGCTGATTTTGAGAGATAAAATTAGTTCAGACCTTCTAAATCAAGGATGGGCACACAGATGCCTGAAAAGCTGAAAAACTGGGGAACTTTGCCTCTCTAAATTCCTGAACTCAGATGGGTGTAACAAAATGCTTAAATTTGGGTTATCTATGCTATTAGTTCTTAGTCATTGTGGCTTGAAATGTTGCTCTAAAATCATAATAAATTCACAGATCGTGGGTCTCCAACAAGCCAGATGCTAACCAGGTACTCATGAGCACTTCCAATTACAGATATGAGATTCTCATTAATCATTATCCCACCATGCCCCTCCTCTGCTCGAAGCAGCCAGAAAGATCAATGACCAGATGCCCCATGATTGAGGAACTGGTATATAGAAAGAGGGCACTGAAATGGCCCAATTTCATGGTAGAACTGATGTTTATGGTTTTTTCTTTTAATAAACATAGAAATTGACCCTACTAGTCTTAAAGCTTGAAACAATTATCTTATCTGAGTTTCTTTCTCAGAAAACCAACCTAAGGCTAATATCAACAAATGGAAACACCTCTTCCTTACTCCTCCCTCATTCCTGTTTTCCCGTATATACAGCATATAGCTACATTCCTTCCCTGCTACATAAGCTCTCAATTGCAGTCAGATGAGGAGATGGATTTGAGACTGATCTCCCATCTCCTCAACTGCAGCACCCAATTTTAAAGCCTTCTTCTCTGGCAATACTCAGTGATTTGCTTTCTGTGCATCAAGCAACAGGACCTCAAGTCCCTGGTATTTCAGTAACAAAAACACCGTGATGTACAAGATATTTGGAGGAGCCAAAAAAAATCCCAGGTCTTTTCAGAACAAAAAACTAGCAAATAATAAATATTTTTTCCTGAAGGGAGTTATTTCGAGATGTCATAAATAACATTAGAAAAGTAGGTCCACAAATATTTTATAGAAATAAACATAAATATCATATTTAACTAATTAGAAGTGATGAAACTACTGATTTGATCAGGGTAATTAGCATAGGAGTTTTCTAAATAAGCAAAGAATTGAACTACCATATGATCCAGCAATCTCACTCCTGGATATATGTCCAAAGAAAAGGATATGCTTTACCTACATTCACTCTGAACTCCCTTTCAAATTCTTCTTTTTTTTTTTTTTTGAGAAGGAGTTTTGCTCTGTCATCCAGGCTGGAGTGCAGTGGCGCGATCTCGGCTCACTGCAGGCTCCACCCACCGGGGTTCACGCCATTCTCCTGCCTCAGCCTCCCGTGTAGCTGGGACTACAGGCGCCCCCCACCTCACTGGTCTAATTTTTTGTATTTTTAGTAGAGATGGGGTTTCACCATGTTAGCCAGGATGGTCTTGATCTCCTGACCTCGTGATCTGCCCACCTCAGCCTCCCAAAGTGCTGGGATTATAGGCATGAGCCACCGCGCCCGGCCTCAAATTCTTCTGTGTGGCAAAGTCAAGAATCTGAGCCAGCCCACTGACAACAGAACTATCCTTAAAACTCATTGAGGATAGAACCAATTTAACTTACACATCTTTGCATGTTACCCCATAGATGTCTCTTGCATGTAGGAGGTGCTTAGCACATAGCTGCTGATGAAATTCTGTTTCAATTCCCACAGTGTAGGAAAACTAAGAATTTTAGTGAGGCTGCAGTTTTGGGCTTGTTTTATGGGCAATGTTTAATTTCCTGGAGGGAAAAATTCTATATTTTTTTTAATATAAACTGTGCTGCCTTCTGCCTCATGCAAATACGTATTTTCAGTTGTTCAAGTGGAAAATGAACTGATGTGGAAGCTGAGTGCAGAATTTGGCATCTTACATGTGCTTAATAAATGTTGCTTTATTATGAGTTAATTTGGGGAAAAAATAGAAATCTGCTATTAAGAGGAGCATTGTAAACCCTGCCGGAAGTCTTCTGAAGCCCAGCAAAGATAGGCAACAGTGATTGAGGGCATTCATCACCAAGAAAGGAAGAAAGGGTTGTCAGTTATTCAGAAACTTGTGTTTTCCTGATCGGAAGCAAGCCACATAATCACATACAGAAAGCCTCTTCAGTTGTGGTGTTGGCCTTTCTTTTCTATCGCTTATTTCTTTCCCAATCAAATCCAATGGCATTAGTGTCTCTGGGCAGGAGATTAAAAGGGGTAGAGCAATACAAAAAGCATGCAGAAAGGGTTAATTCCTCAGGAGCACACGCTGTATGTTTGCAAGGAGAGTAGGCCGTTAAATTTCAAGGGACACTGGTTCTCAAAACGTAGAGAATACCAGAATTACCTTGAGGGCTTGTCAAAGTGCACATGCACGTGTCACACACACACACACCATACCACACCACACCACACCAGGTTCAGTAGGTCTGGGATAGGGTCGAGCAATCTGTTTCTAAGTACCATGCAGGTGATTTTCATGCAGAGTATATTGGTGGAACACATTTTGAAGTAAACTTCATATGGTTATGTTTATACCCTTAAAGCGTGGTGAGAAAATCATGTGTGAATTGTGAAAGGAGGAGTCAGATTAGGTGGTGAGTGATTGCAATTAAAGTTTGAAAAGATAAGGTTGCTATAGAAAATCTGGCTGTCTGCAGTTCTTAACATTCTCTCTAAAGGTATATATTACAAGGCTTGTGAGGAGACAAGTGTGCTCACGTTTTTATTATGATAATAATAATTTTACTTTCATTTACAAAAACCAAAACTGTCTCAGTTTATGCAGTTATATATAGTTTCTCCATATGCACAGCAGTTACTCTGGCAGGTCCATACATCCAGGAAACACGTATTACAATTTGTGTGTCATAGACCACCTAATTATAGGCCAACGATTTAGGAAGAAATGATTGACCTGTTTAGGACTGACTCAGAAAATCAAAACCTAAAGAGTAATTGCAGCCATCACAACAACTAGTTAGTAAATTGCTTCCCTGAACCTTAAATGTCCCAATCAGAAATACTCATTTATGCAGCTTCTGAAACATGCCTCTGGTGAAGCCAGTGGGCTTCATAACTAAATTTTTAAAGGCAGTTTCTGGTTCTCATGTGTTACTCATATGTAAAATAGTGGAACAATTTCTAGAATTTATTGGCATTCAATTTATATGATAATTCTTATTGACTAACCGGAATCATTCATTAACTGAAACAATTTAAAGTAAGTATCTTTATCTTTTATCTAAAGAAACACCATTGTTGATATCTTCCTAAGCAAGTCTTCAAATTAATGTCCAGGTTAATATCACACACTGACCCTTTCCTCACTAACACCCTGCAACAAAGGGGTAAAACCCCATTCACAAAGTTACAGATGAACTCAAGCAAGGAGAAATGCATATTCCTAATCATGATTCATTAATTTAGTGGCCCAGTGTGAACTGAAATAAGGAATCTTGTAAGTATTTAAAAGCTTCTTTGAATACTGCTTATTTCTCTGTGAGAGGAAAAGAAGAACTGCCAAAGTAAAACACACCACCGTTGAACAAATTAGATATTGATGTCCAAGTGAAGGTAGCCTTGGATTAGAGTTGAATAAAAATAAAATACCATATTGTTCGGCCCTGATGCTGATGACAGGGCCAGTTATTAATCAGATCCTACTGGGTTAGAAATTGAAAACACAAAACATCTGAACACAATGACACTTTGTCTAGACAGACAATGGCATCAAAGGCAGCATCTCCTCTAGGCCTCCAGCTCAAACCCACCTGCACCTGAAAGTGCTGCCGTTCTATGGGCCTGACTCCCAGTTAATTCCTTCATCTTTTTCCCCTTCAGACCCTTCCCCCACTCCGGCACTTGGTGATGTTGTCCTGGTGAGCCTCTCTATTAACTAGAATGATTTAATCTCAGTTATCAGGATTACCACAATGGCTGCCTGAATTCTTTGCACAGGAGCGGAAGAAGGCATGAGGCTGACCAGTGATGCAGATGCTCATCCTGACTTGCTGCACGGTACTGGGAAAATTAGTTTCCATGCTGGGAATGCAGACAGCTTCCTTGCACTGAAAAGTATTTTCCAAGACATGTGAAATTATGACCCTGGTTACACTGTATATTAAAGCAAATAAAATGTTGTTTAAATAATATGCTTGACTTCTACAAGCAACACCTGAGCATGAGAAATAACACCAGCCTCCAAGCGAGCATGGACGATGTGCCCACAGGACAGTTGGGGTTCTGTATCCATCATCTCATCCCCTCTTACCGGTGAAGCAGGCAGCATGGCTTTCCCTGTTTGGAGAAACGTGGAACCTGGTGCTTAGAGGATGACCAGCTGCTGAAGTCACATGGGGCGAACATCAGAGGTCAGAGTTGAAGGCCTCACCTACCATTCACTCCTGCCACCCTGAACAAAATTAAACTCACACAGTGATCATCTGACACTTAAGTAATGGAAAGTTTTGAATACTGATTAATATTATTATCCCAAATAATATTGCCACAAGACATGGGACACAAAATGAATCTCACTTTAAATATATATAATAATCTCACTTAAAAAAAAAATATACACACACACACACACACACACACACACACACACAGAAAAGACATGGTAAAGCCCAATATGTTTAGACCTCACCACTGAGGGCATTTCTTTCTCTCTTAGTATTGAGTCTGATTTGCCAATACCTAACTGACTCCTTGGTAGTAAATGACTGATAGTAGACGTAATAAGCTTGATGCTAAGTATGACCCTTTAAGACTGGGATAATTATTCCAGGCTTTGGAAGAGAAGACAAGGCTACGTGCTGGGTTTCACAGCCGTCCCTCTGTCACACAGAGATGAACACTTCTACAGAGAAAGATGGGGCAAATAAGAAAGTTGCAGAAGTCCCCAGTGGCAGATGTGAGGGGCTGCTTGCAAATCCTTATAGCAGAGGCTCCAGGATGTGCCTCTGGAGCAGAGGAGGGGGCAGGGAGGCCAAGAGCTAGCAAGTGCATCTTCTGGGCCAGGTGGTGGGCACTGAGCTGTGTTCTGAAGCCACGAGGTCTTTGGAGGAGTGTTAAGGAGGCTCCTGATTAAGTCATATTTGGAAATATGTTGGCTCTTCTAAGAATTTCTTTAGCAAAAATAGTATCACAAATCAGTGGTAAAAGACAGAAACTGCAGTGGTTATTAACCTGTCATCCAGCACACACAAATCACTCGAAGGAGGGGTGAGTGTGTTGGAGGCCTGGGAAGCACGAGGAAGTGCAGTATTTCCTTGGGTAGGTGGATGCTCGCACGCCCACAGGTGGACCAGGTGCTGTGGGGCCTGAGGCTCATACAATATAGGGGCTCTCTGTATGAAAAATAGCACAATATTACCAATACGAACTAAGCACAAAAATTAACATTTATTTAGGAAGAGAAAATAAATCATAGAAAATTACACATTTTAAAATGCTACTAAAAAAATACAAAATCCAGAAAAATGACAGTCACACTGAAGGAACCCAGGAAAAATCACCAAATAAAGGAAAATATATAGGACTGGGTAAAGGAATTTTGAGGCTGTACTGATACACTCAGAAGGCCTCTGTGGAAAGGAGCCAGTGTCTGCTCTGGACTGCAAAATGCACCCAGTTCCTATGTCATCAGAACCCATAAAGTTCAGCCAGATGAGGAAGGTTCTGTCCGGAAACCCCTTCTCTAAAATTCTGTACCTCTGTGTGAAGGTGAATCTACATCCTTCAGGCAGTGGGATGTTCTTACTGATAAGCAAAAATTCTGACCACCCCCCGATTCTACAGAACAAGGTCTTCCATTGAGATGAAATGCTGTAGTCAGCCAAGAAAGAGACTGTCGACATTTCAAAGCTGCAGTTTGAAAGAAACATCGTTTCCTGCTCATGATGCCACTGGCTTTGTTACCATCAGTCCATCTGTCCATCCTGCAGGTGAAAGGGCAGATTTGCACTTTCTTGATCCATGTTATTTTGACTTACTCATGTAATGTTTTCTTTTTTCTTTTTCTTTATTTTTTTTTTTTTTTTGAGATGGAGTCTCACTGTTGCCCAGGCTGGAATGCAGTGGCATGATCTTGGCTCACTGCAACCTCTGCCTCCTGGGTTCAAGCAATTCCCCTGCCTCAGCCTCCCAAGTAGCTGGGATTACAGGCATGTGCCACCATATGTGGCTAACTGTATTTTTAGTAGAGGGGGGTTTCATGTTGTTGGCCAGGATGGTCTCGATCTCCTGACCTCGTGATCCGCCCGCCTCAGCCTCCCAAAGTGCTGGGATTACAGGTGTGAGCCACCACACCCAGCCTTATTTACATAATATTTTATTAATATGTGACACAACTCTGTAATAATTCCTTCCTATGTTTTCATCTTCAACTAATGAATCCTTACTTGCCTCATCATAAGACATTGAATTTCTAGCAGAATTGTGTAAAAATATAGCAGAAGGATAAGCCAGTCTTTCTACTAAGAGGTTTTATCATTTTGTAAAACTGATGGTGCATAACATCTTCCTCCTAATTTATAACTCAAACCTTTTCTGATTGTCGTCAAATTTGGAAAAGTCTCTTCCAGTTTACTTTCATAGTGATCTCTAAGGTTTAACTCTAAATTTTCGTGATTGATAATCGCAGGGACTTTTTCTATTGACAATGCTCACTATCACGGCATTTTTAATGTGTCACTGTTGTTCTGAGATTCACAGTTGTGCAAATATATCATTTTGTGCTATATTGATTAGGTCATTGAACATGCAGGAGGAGTTTCCCCTGAAACCAGTATTTCTTCAAGCTGTCTTGCTGCTGGTCAAGTTTACATCTGTGTTGCCTGCAGCTGGGAGAGGTCGTCAGGGCAAGAGGGGAGGGAGGTCAGCCTCGCGCCTCCTGTCTTTGCCATTCACATGCATGTGTCCTTGCTGTGGGCAGTTTCACCACATAGGTCTGTGCTCTACAAATGTTAAAAATCAAGATTTATTTCTCATCCAATTCCCATCAAAAATAAAAACAATTGCATGGTGCACTAACTATTGTATATACCATATTGGTGAGTATATTTCCAACAGGAGAAAACTTCCATTTTTGACTAGGTGTCAAAAAGAACCAAATTATCCACCCATAACTTCCGTATTTCTGCTGGGAATAATTTTCCACACAGTGGCTTCCGGCTGCACACATTGCAAACCTTGTTTCCTCTGCACTGATCACAGGCTTCCCATATGCGGTGCCGGGAAATGTCATGATCCAGGAACCACCTCTGTCCCTGCTGCTTTGGGTTGGATCAAATCCTAGGCTGATGGTGGGGCCAGGGCTGGGGCCACATTTACAACCGGATCTCTAGAGACAACGTAACTATCCCCAGGAGTGAATGAGAACCACAGGAGTGTGTTCCCCTCACCCCAGGTTAAATGCGTCCCAGCTCAGCTTCCTCTTAGCCGGATACCAAAATGCCTGTGTCCACCCACACAGCATGCAGGAGGAGAATGGGAAAGAGAAAGTCAGAGTAAACAAAGGCAATGCTCTTAAATAACTGCAGTTTAAATACTTTTTAAAATTGTAGAAAACATCCAGCCAAGAACACCTGTTGCTCGGCCCCATTCCGACCCTTTTCTGGGGTTGTGAGGAGCCCTGCACTTAAATACCTTTAGCTTCCTGGAAAATCCCCTCTGCCAATAACATGGGCAGACTCCGGGATTCTTGCATAGTGGGTGGGCAAATGGGATGTGAGGGAAGAGGCAAATCCACCAAACACAAAAGTAGGAGACCCGGAGAAGAGGTGAGGGAAGAAGAAATTCATGCAGAAGAAATCTGCACGGGCATCAGTGCCTGGTGAGAGGCCTTCAACTGCCTGTAAATAAAGTTCCCAATTAAAATGTCTTAAATGCAAAGGGAATGCTCTACCCCTCATGTTAAGAAGCCCTTGGGTGAGACAGGCTCCAGAAGCAGAACTCCCAACATCCATCTCCCATCACCCAGAATTCCTGGGATTCTCTCATCCTTACCTCTCTGTTCATGATGCTTCAGCCTTGATCTGGTAGCAAGACGTTTGAGAAAGCTCCAGGTATTACATCATCAACACTAACATCCAGAGGCAGAAAGAGCTTTGGGAAGAGCTCATATCATATATAGATATGTATACACGCATATATACATGTATATATGCATACACATCTAACAGAGAGAGAGAGAGAAAGAGAGAGCAAGGGGAAGACAAGAAAGCCAAACTATTATTTGCATTTTTCCTGGAAGAAAGCAAAGCATAAGGGATTATTTAGTAATGGATATCTTTAGAGATATTAGCCTGGGTAGGAAGATGGGTGCTTTTGACTTTTCCTTTTTATTTAATTTTGAATCTCTCTTTTCCATTGAATATTATAACAATGTGATTGTGTATTTTCTAAACATCTTAAATGTCAGCCATGGTGTTTGGGTGATGAGATTATAGGTTATTTTTCACTGGATTTTCTCTATGTCTTTCTTTTAAATAACAAATGCTATGCCTGATTGTCCTATTGGTGTGGTTGATATGCCTGCATATGTTTAATAGAACATTAGCTATGAATTAATCATAAGTTGACTTTTAGCATGTGTTTCTACTCGCTCTGTGAATTATAACAGCCATTTAGTATTCAATGCATTTCTCCTTGTTTTTCTCTGTGTGGCACTGAACGTTTCTGGATTAGATCTTCTCTCAGCTACACTGTGAGTTCCTGGGGGAAGTGAGGGTGTCTTAGTTCGCATTCCCTATTGTGCCATTACCATCAGAAAGCTCATCACTGCGGTGGACTCAATGACTATAATTAGCAGGTGGGCTCTGGCTTGGCTTTAGAGTGCTCGATTTTATCCTCTTTCAGTCTCCTATATTCTGCATCTGTTGAATGCAAGGGTGAAGTAGCCTGCTGCCCAGTTCACTTGAAAGTAGTGGACATCTAAATATCAAGATGTTGGTCTGAATTTCATTCAGTGAAAACTCATGGCATTTCTTTTTTTTTTTTTCTTTTGAGACGGAGTCTCGCTCTGTCACCCAGGCTGGAGTGCAGTGGCCGCGATCTTGGCTCACTGCAACCTCTGCCTCCCGGGTTCAAGCAATTCTCTGCCTCAACCTCCCAAATAGCTGGGATTACAGGCGCCCACCACCACGCCCGGCTAATTTTTGTACTTTTAGTAGAGACGGGATTTCACCATCTTGGCCAGGCTGGTCTTGAACTCCTGACCTTGTGATCCCCTGACCTCGTGATCCACTCGCATCGGCCTCCCAAAGTGCTGGGATTACAGGTGTGAGCCACCACGCCCAGCGATGGCATTTCATTTACATCTCAGTACCTATACCTCAATATTAGAGTGATGTGCAGTCACTGAATCCATTACAAATCTGATGACAGTTGTAGAAATAAATGTGTGTGTGTGTGTGCATGTATGCACACTCCTACACAAGCACATTCATAAGCTTCAGAGTACAATGGGGTTTCTGCAAGCTCTTGATAGACTCTTATATTAAGAAACTTTGTTCTGGAAACCTGACCAGCCATTTCCAACTCCCTTCCTCCTGCCTGAACCCAAGTGCAAAGACTGAAAGTATCAGGCAATGAATTTCCTAGCCTTCTTCACCCCTTGGGATATCTCAGATGTCATTGGTTGGAACTGGCAACCAATGACATCTGAGATGTCAGCCAGGTCACTACTAAAAAAGGTCTGTATTGAATAAAACAGGTGAGATCCTGCCTCTCTCTCTTTCTCTTTCTTTCTCTCCCCCTTCCTCTTGCCACCACTAGGACTGCCTTTTGCTCCTAGCCCTTATCCTTGGACACTGTACTGTGGGACAGGATGCCTTGGGCTATGGTGTTCACTCATGAGCAACATGCCCAAGAACAAGAGCCCAAGGAATGATGGCGAAGATGGAAGGAAACCACCGGGGCCCCTGCTGAGGACACTGCACCAACTCTATGAACACCACCCCTACAGCTGTTGGTAAATGGATGTTGTCTTCATGGGAGGTGTAGCCATTGTTTCTCAGGACTCCTGCTACCTGTAGCTAGGATGTTTCTAGGAGTGATGGAGCCAACACACCCTAAATATCAGTCTCAGAGCCAGAGTAGCAAATGAAGCTTATTGCGCAATGGAATCAAAATTTAACTGAAAATTACATGATGTGGCATCTTGTCCCTAACTTGCTTCCTACTTATTTCCTCAAAATTACAAGGGGGTAATTTGCCAAGCCTTCCTCATCAGATGAATCAAAGAACATTAGGTAAGTGAAAATATTTCACCAAGTCCAATACAAATGGACACTTTAGTATTCAATTCACTGAGGATAAAAGAGGGCAAAATAGCCCTGGCTTTTGGAACACAGGTAACTTTCCAGAGGAGACATTTTTCCTTAAGCAAGTTTCAGCTCTGAGAAAATGGGGATCATCCCAAGATGGGTTATGTTGAGTCTCCTGGATGAGAGTTTCCCAAAGGTTCACAGACCTAATGCCCACTGTAGCTAAAACGGCAGAGTATCTTGTGTTGTGAGTCCTGACTCCACTACTCTTAGTTAGTGTTTCCTGGAAACAGATGCTGAAATGGAGATTCATGGGCAAGGGTCTCATTGTAAAGAGTACAAGGGAGGCAGCGGCGAAGGGTGGGGCAGAGGGAGAAGGCAGGCTGGGGTGTGGCTCAGCGGAAGCCACGGCCAGCCCCATGGAGAGCTCTAAAGCTCTAAAGCTGGGATGGCCTCAGAATTGTTTCATATTGGTGCAAGCAAGTCAGGCCTGGTACCCACTTTTAGGCCTTTTATTCAAAATAGGCAGTTTCTGGGGTGGGGAGGGCATGAGCTTAGGCAAAGTATCTTCCTTTGACTCACATCAATCCTGATTGAAGGACTCAGCTGTGAGCAATCAGTGGACACACCCCCCACAGCTGAGAGAATGAGCCTTGCTGGTGAGGGGAAACCTGAGCAATGCAGCCTCTAGTGAGAGAGCAAGGGATGTAATCTTTCTGAGACTCAGTTAATTCATCTGTACAATGGGAATGATTATAACTATTACTGCACATAGTCATTTAATAAATAAGTGAGTGTTTTTGAAAAGGGACTTTGAACTCTGAATGATGTTACATAATTTTTGGTTGTTAAAATATACTCACAACAGAGAGAATAAACTTGGTGACACCTGGCAACATTCTGCATGCCCCAAAGTGAGACACAAAGAGTCACTTAGAAAATGCTCATTAACCAGCTCTTAGGTGCTTTGCCTGGTGCTAAATCCTAGAGTAAAATGACACACATCATGACCTTCAATAAATAAAACAGGTGTGTAATTGATTTAGCTGTAAGTATGGAAAAGAAAAAGACATGATTATTCTTGTTTGTAGAAGATTTTCTCAAATGTCTAGAAAACTCAGAAGAATCAACTTCAACATTATGAAAATCAATATAGGTGTCTGGCAACATGGCTGAATCCGTGGCAAAATTTAAACATCAATAGTTTTCCTAGATCCTTTTAAAATCTAGTTAGAATTAATAAAGAAAAAAATCCCACTCTGCTGTTCCTAAAAAAGAAAATGGGCAGAAATATTTTTTATGATAATGCAGTTGGTACAATAACATTATTCACTATAGGCAAAGGTAGAAGCAACTCAAGTGTCCATCAATAGATAAATGGATAACCAAACTATGATAAATTCAGATAATGAAATATTATTCAGCTTTAAAAAGGAAAATAGTTCTGACACATAATACAACATGAGTGAATCTTGAGGACATTATGCTAAGTAAAATAAGTTACACAAGAAAAGGACAAATATTTTATAATTCCACTTATATGAATTATCTACAGTAGTCAAAACATATTTGAGAAAATAATTCAAGGAAATTTCCCTAATTTTGCTAGAGAGGTAGACATCCAGATACAAGAACTTCAGAGAACACCAGTGAGGTACTATACAAAATGGATATCACAAAGGCATATAATCACCAGAGATCAATGCTAAAGGAAAAATCTTAAAGGAGGCTAGAGAAAAAGTCCAAATTATATACAAAGGGAACTCTAACAGCTAACAGCAGACTTCTCAGCAGAAATCTTATAAGCCAGGAGAGATTGGGGGCCTATTTTCAGCAATCTTAAAGAAAGGATATTCCAATTAAGAATTTTATATTTCACCAAACTTAGCTTCAGAAGTGAAGGAGAAATAAAATCTTTTTCTGACAAACAAGTGCTAAGGGAATTTGTTACCCCTAGATCAGCTTGAGAAGACATCCTTAAGGGAGTTACTTGGAAATAAAAGAAATGATCCCTGCTACCGCAAAAACTTAGGAACAAAGCTCACAGATCCTATAAAGAAACCACGTAACAGAAACTACAAAGCAACCAACTAACCACTTCACAGTAGGATAAAAACATCACATATCAGTATTAAACTTGAATGTAAATAGTGTAAACACCCATTTAAAAAGAATAAAATGGCAAGCTTGATTTAAAAATAAGATCTATCTGTCTGCTGACTTTAAGAGACCCATCACACATGTAACAGCACCCATAGGCTCAAAGTCAAGTCTTTGTTGAAAACTGGCACAAGACAAGGATGCCCTCTCTCACCACTCCTATTCAATATATTAAACCCTGGCCAGGGCAATCAGGCAATAGAGACAAATAAAAGGTGTCCAAATAGGAAGAGAGGAAGTCAAGCTATCTCTGTTTGCAGATGGCATGATCCTATATGTAGAAAATCCCATAGTCTCAGCCCAAAAGCTCCTTCAGCTGATAAACAGCATCAGCAAAGTCTCAGAATGCAAAATCAATGTGCAAAAATTACTAACATTCCTACACAGCAACAACAGTCAAGCTGAGAGCCAAATCAGCAATGCAGTCCCATTCCAATTGCCATAAATAAACAAACAAACAAATAAATAAAATACCTAGAAATACAGCTTACCAGAGAAGTGAAAGATCTGTACAAAGAGAACTATAAAAAACTTCTCAAAGAAATCAGAGATGACGGGCAGGCGCGGTGGCTCATGCCTGTAATCCCAGCACTTTGGGAGGCCAAGGCAGGCAGATCACGAGGTCAGGAGACTGAGACCATCCTGGCTAACACAATAAAACCCTGTCTCTACTAAAAATATTAAAAATTAGCTGGGCATGGTGGCAGACACCTGTAGTCCCAGCTACTCGGGAGGCTGAGGCAGGAGAATGGCGTGAACCTGGAAGGCGGAGTTTGCAGTGAGCCGAGATTGGGCCACTGTACTCCAGCCTGGGTGACAGAGCGAGACTCCATCTCAGATAAAATAGAAAAGAAAAAAAAGGAAAGAAATCAGAGATGACACAAAGAAATGGAAAAACATTCTGTGCTCATAGACAAGAAGAATCAATATCATAAAAATGGGCTTGGCGCGGTGGCTCACGCTTGTAATCCCAGCACTTTGGGAGGCCGAGGCGGGCAGATCATGAGGTCAGGAGATCGAGACCACGGTGAAACCCGGTCTCTACTAAAAAAAATACAAAAAAATTAGCCGGGCGTGGTGGCGGGCGCCTGTAGTCCCAGCTACTCGGAGAGGCTGAGGCAGGAGAATAGCGTGAACCTGGGAGGCGGAGCTTGCAGTGAGCCAAGATTGCGCCACTGCACTCCAGCCTGGGTGACAGAGCGAGACTCTGTCTCAAAAAAAAAAAAAAAAAAAAAGGCCATATTGCCCAAAGCAATTTATAGATTATGCTATTCCTATTAAACTACCACTGACATTCTTCACAGAACTAGAAAAAAACTATTTTAAAATTCACATAGAACCAAAAAGAGCCTGAATAGCCAAGGCAATCCTAAACAAAAATAACAATGCTGGAGGCATCACACTACCCTACTTCAAACTATACTATAGGTCTACAGTAACCAAAATAGCATGGTAGTGGTACAAAAGCAGACACATAGACCAATGGAAAAGAATAGAGAACCCAGAAATAAGGCTGCACACCTACAATGATCTTATTTTTTACAAATCTGACAAATAAAAGCAATAGGGAAAAGATTCCCTGTTCAATATATGGTGCTGGGATAACTGGCTAGCCATATGCAGAAGATTGAAATTGGATCCCTTCCTTACACCATATACAAAAATTAACTCAAAATGGATTAAAGACTTAAATGTAAAACGCAAAACTATAAAAATACTGGAAGACAACCTAAGCAATATCATTCAGAACATAGGAACAGGCAAAAATTTCATGATGAAGAATCCAAAAGCAATCGCAACAAAAGCAAAAATTGGGAAATGGGATCTAATTGAATTAAGGAGCTTCTGCACAGCAAAGGAAACTATCAACAAAGTGAACAGACAACCTACAGAATGGGAGAAGATTTTTGCAAATTATGCACCTGACAAAGGTCTAATAGCCAGCATCTATAAGAAACTTAAACAAATTTACAATAAAATACAAAGAATCCCATTAAAAAGTGGGCAAAGGACATGAACAGACACTTTTCTAAAGAAGACATACATGTAGCCAACAATCACATGAAAAAAAGCTCAACATCACTGATCACTAGAGAAATGAAAATCAAACCACAATGGGATAATATCTCATACCAGTCAGAATGGCTATTAAAAAGTCACAAAATAACAGATGTTGATGAGGTTGTGGAGAAAAAGGAACACTTATACACTGTTGGTGGAAGTGTAAACTTAGTTCAACCATTGGGGAAGACAATATGGTGATTCCTCAAATACCTAAAAACAGAAATATCATTTGACCCAGCAATCCCACTACTGAGTATATACCCCCCAAAATATAAATGATTCTATTATAAAGACATATGCACACATATGTTTATTGCAGCACTATTCACAATAGTGAAGACATGGAATCAGCCTAAATGTCCACCTGTGATAGACTGGGTAAAGAAAATTTGATACATATACACCATGAAATATTATGTAGCCATAGCAAAGTATGAGATCATGTCCTTTGCAGGAACATGAATGGAGCTGGAGGCCTTTATCCTTAGCAAACTAACATAGGAACAGAAAAATAAATACCGCATGTTCTCACGTATAAGTGGGAGCTAAATGATGAGCTAAAGGACACCGATAGGGGAACAACAGACACTCAGAAGAAAACAGAAGGTGAAGGATGGGAGACACTTCTCAGAAGACACAGAGGAGGCTAACAAACATAAAAAATGCTCATCATCACTAATCATCAGAGAAATGTAAATCAAAACAGCAATGAGATACCACTTTACACCAATCAGAATGGCTATTAAAAAGTCAAAAGCAAATGCCTGTGAGGCTACAGAGAAAAGGGAATGTTCATACACTGTTGGTGGGAGTGTAAACTAGTTCAGCCACCGTGGACAGCAGTTTGGAGACTTATCAAAGAACTTAAAACAGAACTGCCATTTGACCTATCAATCCCTTTACTGGATTTATATCCAAAGGAAAATAAATTATTCTACCAAAATGATACATGTACTCCTGTGTTCATGGCAGCACTATTTATAGTAGCAAAGACACGGAATCAACCTAGGTGCCCATCAATAGTGGATTGAACAAAGAAAATGTGGTACCTGTACACCACAGGATACTGCACAGTCATAAAAAAAGAATAAAATCATGTCATTTGCAGTAAAACGAATAAGGCTGGAGGCCATTATCCTAAGTGAATTAACAAAGGAACAGAAAATCAAATACTGCTTATTCTGACTTATAAGTAGGAGTTAAGCCTTGGGTACATGTGTACATAAAGATGGGAAAGATAGACACTGGGGACTATTAGAGGGGAAAGAGAAGAAGGGGGAAGGACCTGAGAAACAACCTGCTGTGAACTATGCTAACTCCCTGGGTGACAGGACTGCTCAAACTCCAAACCACAGTGTCACACAGTAACATCCAGGTAACAAAACAGCACATGCAACCCTTGAATCTAAATTAAATTTGAAATTATTTTTTAAAAGCCCTCAAATCTCAGTGACTTAAGGCAGCAACATAACACTCTATTATTGTGACTGCTATTTCCACAGATACACGGCATCCGTGCTGGGGGCTCTGGACCACATTGTGGTCACTCTGGGCCTCAGGATGATGAAGTCACCCTCATAACAACAGAGGGGCCAAGGCAATGAGCACCAGCGCTCCCTAGCATAACTAGAAAGAACACATGTCACTTACTCTTCTACTATATTGACTAAAGCAGGTGATGACTACAACAAACTCAAGGGGGTGGGAATCCTGTCTTGCACTCATAAGAAACAGAAATACTCAGGGGACAGCCCTAACGCCCACCACAAATGCCCACCTACCACACATGCCCACCTAACAGCTACCAGGCAGGCACAAGCAGAGCTCAGACCCCACTTTGTCCCTGCTCACCTCATCCCCTTCCCTGGACACCCTGGACATAGGGACCCTGAAACCACCTAACAGGAGTATAATGAAATGCAGGATCTTAAAAATTCCTTAAAGTACACAGAAAAACATTTTACCCATCTTTGGGCAGTCAAGTATCACCTGGACAGAGTACCTGGGTGATCACTCACAAATTTCATTCATTCAGCTACCAAATTCACTAAGATGCCAAAAGGATGAAGTTGCCCTGAACCCCCTTGGAACTGCCTGGGTGCCAACACGTGGCTACTGTTTGCCCCTCTCACCTGATTCCTTGTTCAGTGGAAGAAAATGAGCTTCGCAGCACCTGTGATTCATTTTCATTTCTGCCTTATTTTACTTCTGGGCCTCCAGGCTAATGATTACATTTTCCTTCTGTCTCATTTCCTTTTTATGCATTTTAAATTTGGGGGTAATTTTCCAAATTACACAAAGCAATTTCCTTTTTGTTTCTGCAACTTTTATAAAATATTTTTCTTTTAATTATTCAAGAGAATTTCTCTGTAAATTAATGTTTCTAAATAAAGATTTGTGAAAGTTTTTCATACTTTTCATAAAATGAGCCTAATTTCATCACTCCTACTGTCTTTGTTGAGTGTACATTTTATGCTAGAAACAAAATTGGGTGCTGGAGAAAAGAAAGGAAAAGAGCCAAGTCCTCCAGCCTTGATGAATGTTCAATATAGAATTTTGGGTGGTAGACAGGCAAGTGGAAATAAGAGGAGAGAATATGGCACTGGAGAGCACAGAGAAGGGCACCAAATCCACATAGAGGGCTGGAGGAGAACAAGGTGCTCACATCCCTTGTTTGGTCCTCACTATCTCAGCACTTACCAGCCCACATTCCGATTGCCAGCATCTGCACTGATTTTCCTGTGCATGTGGCACAAGTAAGTGCAAGAAAACTAATGGCCCACCCATTCTTCACCCACGGAATGACACCAGCAGACATGTTCCAGGCAATCTCCCAGGAGTTCCCAGTGGAAATGAGTCCCACATGCCCGTAGCAGTAGCCTGGCAACTCGCACTTGCTGTATTGACCACTTCTCTTCCTTGTCTCATTTCCTCACTGCTTCAGTAGCCTTTCCTGGGACTACCCCCCAAATAAAACACTTGCAATTGCATATTTGTTTCTGCTTCTGGGTAGGTCAATCTAGATAGTCACCTTTATGGAAAATATAATACCTGGGGAATCACAAAAGATGAAGAGGAATCAATGAAGTGACACAGGGGAAGGGAATTCCAAAAAGGAGGAGAGTCTGGGCCAAGACACCTGGCTGTGATTTAGTGTGAGTTCCACATGAAGGGGCAATGACCCAGGAATTAAAAGGGCCCCATCCACTGATCTCAAAAGCATCTTAACTGTGTCCTACCATAAAGTCTCTCAAATTTCAAAGATTTTGAGTTCAGCAGACTGCTGGAACATCTAACCTCATGGTGAGTGCATGAAACCAGATTATATGGGTTAAAATCCTGGTTATCCATTTACACACTGTGTAAATTTCAAATATGTCCTTAACCTCTCTGTGACTCAGCTTCCTTATCAGTAAAATGGAGACACTAATTGTAACTACTAAGTAGTTATTGTGAAATGATGATTATTGTTATATTATATATAATTGTACAATTATATACGTTATTATATATTTTATATTATTGTGAGAGTAATATTATTATTAGCTTGTTTTTGTTTGTGATTATCTCAGTGATCTCTGAGAGGCAAATCACATGGAGAAGGAGACTTAGTTGCTGTCCTCCAAGACCTCATGGCCTGGTGAGGGACAGAAATACATACACAAGAAGAAAGACTCTAAGAGGAGGATGGTAAAAGCCTCTAGTGAACATAAAAGTGCTATAGGATATCAAACTCAAAAGGTTCACACATGGCTACATTGACCAGAGAGGAATCCATAGATAACGTTTATGTGAACCTGAACTTGAAGAACAGGTAGGATTTGGGCAGACGAAGATCTAGGGAGGAGTGGGCAGGTACAGGTGACTTTGTGTAAAGAATAGGTGTCTTTTCATAAAGACAAATTTATGTGAGCCTGGACAGGTATACATGTGCAGAATATCAAGAAGTCCAGTTTCTTTTGAAGCCAAGCCACACTATGGGCAAAAGCAAGAGGGCGGCCACGGAGAGCAAGATGCCTGGGTTTCATGTGGCAGGGGATGCAGCTTTCTGAATATTTTATAACCAAGGAAACAGAATCTGAGGGTGGAGCCCAGTGGACCAGTGAAGATGTCACTGTGGATGTCTAGATCAGACCTATGTCCAGCAATGTGGGAGCTAAGAAATGAAGTGAGTCTTCTCTTTTATTGATTGCAGATAAAAGCAGGTTCACACACTCTTATATTATGTTACAAACCCAATTACCACCTTATTTTTTTCTATAAATGTATACACTCAGGGTGACGATGTAACCACATGAAGTTTATAAAGAATGTGGCACAATGTCTAATGCAGACTAACTGCTGAGAGGCACCTGGTAGTTGTGGTGAAGATGATGTGATGATTGTGATGACGATACAGTGGATACAGTGGAAATATAGTGATGATGGAGATACAGTGGATAAAGTGGAGATGGAGATGGCGATGGTGATGGTGATAGTGGTGAAGGTGATAATAATGATAGTATGCTGGTGAAGGTGATAATGATAATATGGTGGTGATGATGGTGGTAATGGTGGTGATGGTAATGGTGATGATAGTGCTGATGATAATGATGATGGTGGTGGCGATAGTAATGGTAATGATTATATAAGGCCATTCTTGTGTTGCCATAAATACCTGAGGTTATACCATTTATACAGAAAAAAAGGGTTTAATTGGCTCAAAGTTGTATAGGCTATACTAGTATGGCTCCAGCATCTATTTCTGGTGAGGGCCTAAGGAAATTTACAGTCATGTGTGATGGAAGGTGAAATGGGAGCAGGCATGTCATATGATAACAGAGCGAGCAAGACAGAGAGAGAAGGAAGTGCCACACTCTTTTAAACACCCAGATCGCTCATGAACTCAAAATGAGAATGCACTTATTACCATGGGGTGGTGCTAAGTCATTCGTGAGGGATCTGCCTCCATGATCCAATCACCTTCTACTAGGTCCCACTACCAACATTGGGAATTACATTTCAACATGATATTTGGAGGGGATAAACATCCAAGCTATATCAGTGATGGTGGTGATGGTGATGATGGTCATGGTGAGAACGCTTGTGATAATGGTGATGGTGAGAATAATGATGGTTCTGGTGGTGTTGGTGATGGTAGTGGTGACTGTGGCAATAATAATGGTAACCATGGGGGTGATGGTAGTGATGGTTTGAGGATGGTTGTGATGCTGATGATGTTGATGGTAGTGATGGTGATGGTATTTATGTTATTTGTGGTGATGATGATGGTGTTTGTGATTGCGATGGTGGTAACTGTAGTGATGATAATGGTGATGTTGATAAGGATAATGATTGTGATGGTGGTGATGATGGTGGTATTGGTAGTGATGGTGGTGAAGATGGTGGTGATGATAATGGTGACTGTTTAGTGATGGTGGTGATGATGATGATTATGATAATGGAGGTGATGCTGATGGTGGCAGTGTTGATAATGGAGATGCTGGTGGTGGTAGTGATGATGATGATGGTGATGGTGATGATGTTAGCATTGGTAGAATGATGGTGATAATGATCAGAATGGTTATGGTAGTGGTAATGGTGCTGACAAAATTGATAATGGTGAAAGTGACGGCAGTGATGGTAATAATATGATGTTAATGAGAAAATATCAAGCTCTTTTGAGCAGAGTGTAAGCACCAGGTCTGAGCAGGTGGAAGTCAGGGGGGATTCCTCTGTTTGCAGATTCATCAGATCAAGACTCAGGTGAATCTTCTCTTCAGACACCTTACATTGGATAGGAAAGTGTGTCTGTTACAGATGGACCACATACTCTTTTTTAAAAGTTATGTTTTATTGTTATATGTTTAGTGTGTACAAGTGAAGGTTTCTTACATGCGTACATTGTGTAGTGGTAAAGTCTGGGCTTTTAATGAACCAAGCACCCACATGATGAACATTGTACCTAATGGGCTATTTTTCAACCCTCAACCCCTGCCAACCTCCCACCTTTTGTAATCTCCAATGTCCATTATTCCACTATGTATGTCCATATGTACTCATTGTTTAGCCCCTATTTATAAATGAGAACATGCAGTATTTGACTTTATTTTTCTGAGTTACTTTAGATTATGGCCTTTGATTCCAACCATATTGCTATAAAATACATGATTTTATTTTATTTTATTTTATTTTTTTATTATACTTTAAGTTTTAGGGTACATGTGCACAACGTGCAGGTTTTGTTACATATGTATACATGTGCCATGTTGGTGTGCTGCCCCCATTAACTCGTCACTTAGGATTAGGTATATCTTTTTTAATGGCTGAGTGTTGTTTCATTATAGATGGATAGATAGATAATACACATATGTATGTATGTATATCTCACACTTCCTTTATCCTATTCTTTATTAATGGACACTTAGGTTGATTCCATAGCTTTGCTACTGTTAATCGTGTTGTGATAAAAATACAAGTGCAGGTGCCATTTTATATAATAATTTCTTTTCCTTTGGTTAGATACCCAGAAGTGAGATTCCTGAATAAAATGGTAGTTCTATTCTTAGTTCTTTGGGAAATCTCCATACTGTTCTTCATAGGAGTCGTACTAATTTGTATTTCCACCAGCAGTGCATAAGTGTTATCTTTACATCCTTGCCAACATCTGTTGTTTTTAGACTTTTTAATAGTAGCCATTCTGACTAGTGTAAGATGGTATCCCATTGTGGTTTTAATCTGCATTTTTCTGATGATTACTGATGTTGAGTATTTTTTCATATTTTGTTGGCTGTTTGTATGTTTGTATGGCTTCTTTTTTTTTTTCTTTTGAAACAGAGTCCTTGTAGATGCTGGATATTAGCCCACTGTCAGATGCATAGTTTGCAAATATTTTTTCCCTAATCTTAGGTTGTCCATTTACTCTATTGATTTTGCTGTAGTAATAGTTGTTGTTGTTGTTTGTTTCTTTTTTCTTTTCTTTCTTTTTTTTTTTTTTGAGACAGGGTCTTTCTTAGTTTTCCAGGCTATAGTGCAGTGATGTGATCATAGCTAACTGCAGCCTCTAACTTCTGGACTCAAGTGAGCCTCCTGCTCAGCCTCCAGAGTAGCTAGGACTACAGGTGCTAGCCACCAGGCCTGGCTAATTTCTCATTTTTTTTTAGAGATGAGGTCTCACTATGTTATCCAGGCTGATTTCAAACTTATGGCCTCAAGCAATACTTCAAACTCAGCCTCACAAACTGATGGTATTATAGGTGGAGCCCACTATGTCAGGCCCATTGATTATTTCTTTTGTTGTGCAGAAGCTCTTTAGTTTTATTAAGTTCCATTTGTCTATTTTTGTTTTTGTTATGTCCTTTTGAGGCCTTGCTCATAACTTCTTTGCCTAGTCCAATGTCCAAAAGATGTTCCTAAGTTTTCTTGTAGGATTTTTTTAATAGTTTTGTCTCTTATGTTGATGTCTTTAACCCATATTAAGCCAATTTTTGTATATGGTGAGAGGCTTGGGTCTAGTTTCATTCTTCTGCATATGGCTGTCCAATTTTCCCAGTGCCATTTATTGAAGAGGGTGTCATTTCCCCAGTGTACATTTTTACTGACTTTGTCTAAGATAAGTTGGTTGTAGGTATGTGGCTTCATTTCTACATTCTCTACTCTGTTTCACTGATTCATATGTCTATTTTTATACCAGTACCAAGCTGTTTAGGTTACTGTAGCATTGTAGTATAATTTGAAATGAGGTGATGTGATATCTCCAGCTTTGTTCTTTTGCTTAGACTTGCTCCGGCTATTCGAGTTCTTTTTTGGTTCCATGTAAATTTTAGAATTGTTTTTTTCTAATTCTGTGGAAAATAATACTGCTGATTTGATAGGAATTGCATTGAATCTGTAGATTGCTCTGGGCATTGAGGTCATTCTAACTATAACGATTATTCCAATCAATTAGCATATAATGGTTTTCAATTTCTTTGTGCTATCTATGATTTCTTTCCTCAGTATTTTGTAGTTCTCATTTGTAGTTCTGCTTAAATATACTCTTACGTATTTCATTAGTTTTTGATAGCTACTATAAATGATAGCTTCTTGACTCAGTTCTCAGCTACATTGTTATCGGTGTGTAGAAACTCTAATGATTTCTGTACATTAATTTTGTATCTTGAAACTTTACTAAATTCAACAAATCTAAGAGATTTTTGGTGAAGTATTTAGGTTCTTCTAGATATAAGAACATATCATCAGTGAACAAGGGTAATTTCACTTCCTCTTTTCCCATTAGGATGCCTTTTAACTTTTTTCCTTTGTCTGATTGTTCTGGCGAGAACTTCCAGGACTCTGTTCAGAACCATGTTCAGACTATGAATGAGTGGTGAAAGTGGACGTTCTTGACTTGTTCCAGTTTGTAGAGTCAATGAATTCAACTTTTCCCCATTAGATATGATGTTGACTATGAGTTTGTCATATTATGGCCTTTATTATGTTGAGGGATGTTCTATGTCTAGTTTGTTAAGAGTTTTTTTGTCATGAGTGATGCTGAACTTTTATCAAATGCTTTTTCTGCCTCTATTGATATGATCATGATTTTGTTGTTAGTTTTGTTTATGGGATCATGTGTTTTGTTAATCAGAGGAAGAAAAGCAGATTTTTTTCCCTGGAATTCATGCCTCTGACCCCTAGATATTACCATGAACAAGAAGGAGATGGGTAGCTTCAGAAAAGAGGGAGGGAAGGAAGAGAAGAGCGCCAAAAAAGGGGTGAGAGGAGAAAGAGTGGAAGAGAGGACAGAAACCAAGCTTGGCTATAGTGTCACAGGATATTTAGGGTGTCACTTTGCCAACTGGAAACTTCTGTGCCTCGTGGCACCTCTACTCAGGTTTTGCTTGCACCCACTGGGCTCATTCCACCCACTTGGTCTGTCAGGCTGTGCTCAGCTCACACTGTGACCCAGATCCCACACCTGCCAAGGGTGAGCTAGGTGCAGAGCGGTCAGGGGTGTGTAAGCAAATGAGCACTGGGTCAGGCCACTGTGCACAGCCAGACATGTTGACTGCAGTGGGGCAGGCAGCTCCAGTTGCTGGCATAGGCACTGGCTCTGTGTGGGGCTTTGGCTGGACCAGATGTACTGCAAGCGGCTTCCACTGCAGGCCCCAGCATCTGGACAAGGGGAATGTGGTGGTACCTGAAAGCTTGGAGATGCCAGGAACCACAGAGCCCCAAACAGGGTGTTAAAGCATATCACAGCCCTGGCTCCCAGAATGGCCACAGCTTTTCTCTCCTCATCACCCACAATGTGGTGAGTGGAGGGTGTTTCAGCCCTTACAGCTCTTGCAGTCCCGCCATTTGGCAGGTCCTGAGTTCCTGTCCCACGTCCAGGAGGAATGGGATATGCGTACAAGTGGAGGGTGAGCAAGGTGGAGAGGAGCTTCATTGAGTGACAGAACAGCTCTTAGGAGAACCAAGATGGGTAGTTCCTTTCTGCAAGCAGGTCAGCCCCAGGAGTGTCCAGCTCTCAGTGGAAGGGAGAACCATGGTGTACAGCTCCTTTCCACAGACAGGTTGTCCCAAGGAGTTGAGGAGACCTGAAGTGGGTAGCTCCTTCCCACAGCTGGTAGTCCTGATGTCTGGATGAGTCTGGCTGAGTCTGGGGTTTTTATAGGCTTGGAATGAAGGAAGTGTGTGCTGATTGGTCCATGGGTGGTCATGGGCAGGTGCAAGAAAAGCACCATAAGTTCTCACTCTGGGCCACGGCCTCCACCCAGAACTGACACCCTGGTTCCAAGGCTTCAGGCTGTCCCTGGCTTGAAGGTGGGAATTCACCAGGTACCCACCCCTTTCCGCCCAGGAACCTGTCTGCCTCCCACCATCAACATGCCATCCATGGCGGCATCCCAGGCTCAGCTACAACTTTGCTCTGCCGCAGAGCAGGTGCCAGGAGCAGGGAGAGGCCAGGGAGCAGGAGCAGGCACTTCTGAACCTGTCAGGGCTGGGGACTTTCTGGGCCCTGAGAGCACAGGGACACCCAGGTCTGGAGCTGCAGCTGGGTGACCACAGCTGTGCCTGGGAGCATGGGGCTCCCATCTGTTCCTGGCCCCCACCAGCTCTGTGGAGCATGCAGCCCCAGCCACGCCTCTCCTGCTGCAGCTGGCATCCTCACAGTAGCTGCTCTAGATGGGCCACTGTCACCATCAATAGGAGTATGCACACTTTCATTGTCAACTGCCTTGTGAAGATCTAGCAGGGGCAGTGGGGAGAGCTGCAGAAATAGGAGGTTGTGCCATGCACTGGCAATTGCATTAATCAATAAAACCCTGCATGCCCAGGCAGCCCAGAGTAGCAAGGTAGAGCCAAGCAGAGGGAACTCTGCAGAACCCAGAACAGCATTCTGGAAGTATTTAGTTTGCAAAGCTTGTTCCTCCAAAGCAAACCCTATGTCAACCCCAGGACCACCTTCAGAGCCTGCTCTCTAGCATGAGGTTGGAGTAGCTGGTGCCCGAGAGGCTGCTCATCAGTGGGTGAATGCTTCCCTCTGGTGGTAACTACGGTGAAGTGGCGGATGCACGCTCCACCTTGCAGAGGTTCTCTGCAAACTCATGAACTGAGCAGAATTTACAGGGCAGGTGGCTGTGGGAACAGGAATTGCCCTTTAGCTTTGTGGTTTATCTGCCACCTTGGAGGATTTTCTTCTTGTCTTCATCTTTGCATTTGATATTTCAGCATATCATTCTCTCCTTTATTGTGGGGGAGGGGGTTGCCCACTCTGCAAGCCTCTTCCCTCCTTAGTTCCCCTCAGACACCCTCCATCTCTCAGGGCCCAACGGCCCACCCTTCCCTGCCAACTCTGGCACAACCCAAGGGTTCTTCTCAGACACCTTCCATGCCACAAGTTGCAGACTGTAGGTTCCTGTAGTCCGTGGTATTTGAGACTAACAATTGCAAATATTTTTATTTTCCAAATATGATTGGCAAAGGAAAAGTTCTATGATCACTATTTCATAATAGAAAGTCATTTTGGTACCACCCAAAATGGGGCCATCATGAAAATGAAGGATGCCCTGCCCTGCACTCTAGTGAAACCTGACCCCTAGGCTGGATATGAAACCAGCCCAATTGTCCCATAAAACTGGTATTTATGGTTTCTTTTGAATGAACATAGAAATTGGCCCTCCCCCTCTTAAAACTTGAGAAACTTACATTTGTCTTATCTGAGTTCCTTAAGAAATGCACCTTCAGCATCAAAGAACAGAAACTCACCAGATCACCATTCCAGAGAATGAGATGCCAGATTCTTCAACCATCATGATTTCTGCTCACCAATTCCTGTTTTCCTGCATGTAGTTACATTTCTTCTCTACTATATAAACCCCTTATTTTAGTGGGTAAGAACAATGATTTGAGACTGGCCTCGCATCTCCTCTGCTGTGGCACCCAATGAAAGCCCTCTCCCTGGCAATGCTTGTTGTCTCCATGTTTGACTTTCTGTGCAGGGAGTAACAGAATTTAGATGGAACCCCCTGCATTTTGGCACCAGATTTTGGTTTCCTCACCAGGAAAGTGTTGCTCATGGCTCGAATATGTGGGGAAGGAGATTTTGGAAGATCCCCTAAGCTGCTGCCCATCTACTTTTGGCTGGAGGTGGGTTTCAGTCTCTATATGGCCCCACTGCTCCTCGCCCCAATCGTGTTTCTGATTGCCTGGGAAGAATAGCCTTTGAAATCTGACATCTGTGTCCAGATGGGTGAGTGTCTTTTTGGGCCAGGAGAGTGGAATCTGATCCCTCAATTTGGGAAATTCTAAGGGAATTTCTATTTGCAGGTTGGATAAGCGCAACCAACTTAGAGAGGAAAACCATCTGGCTGTTTCTGTTTAAACATTCTTGAGGCTTGTTTGTTACTGCTACAGTTGAATTGTGTTTTGGTGATTGTTCATATGTGTGTGTTCATATAATCATGGGAAATCAAAATTTGATAAACTGATAATCTTTTGCAATACTGTTAGGCCCCAGTATTCTTTGGAATCTGGAGTTTGCTGTTGAGTGGGAATGTGGGATGGAGTTGTGTGTAATCAGGCTTTATGCTGCTGTTTTTTGGGCCTGCTTAGTACACGATGTTCTTCCGGGGTGTTGCTTGGCCCAGTATTCTTTAGAGTCCGGGGAGGTTTGGCCTTTAAAAAATCAAACTGCCATGGAAATGAGTTTACCCTAAATTTTGATTCAGAGCCATCGTTGGATTACCTATGGTGTTAAAAAAGCTTTAGACATGTGAACAGTGTTGTAAACCAGTGAGTTTGTATTGCTACCTCATGGCTAGATTTCTGAGGTGAAACCTATTGGATCTTGTGTGTGTTTTTGTGTGTATATGATTAGATGTGTTTATGTCTATGTACCTTTTTAATGTTATATATTATATCTGCTAAATTTGCTTATGAATAAAAGAGCACTCATAAATTAATTAAGACTATATAATTTTTAAGTTCATATGACTTAAGTAGATCTTTAATAAACAATCCGGCTTTAAAATTATTTGTAAAATTAAAACAGATATGTCTTCAGAATGGTAAACATACATTTTTGTCTGGGTTTTGCATTTGTCTCTACTAGATATTTTGAGGTATCAGGGTTTGGCACAGAAAGTTATAAAACTATAAACCCAACAAAAACAAAATGATCCTTGTTCATGTGATTTTTTGATGAAGAAAACTAATTTAGTGTTGGTTTAATAAAGACAGCTGGATCTTCTGAGTTATTGGTGAAAATATCCATATATTAAACTTCAAGGTTCTTAGGTGGATACCAGATATTCACAGACTATAAAAAGTGGTCGGCTTGGGCACTGTGGCTCATGCCTGTAATCCCAGCACTTTGAGAGGCTGAGGCAGGTGGATCACAAGGTCAGGAGTTCAAGACCAGCCTGGCCACCATGGTGAAACCCCGTCTCTACTAAAAATACAAAAATTAGCCAGGTGTGGTGGCAGGCACTTGTAGTCCCAGCTACTGGGGAGGCTGAGGCAGGAGAATAGCTTGAACCCAGGAGGCAGAGATTGCAGTGAGCCGAGATCACACCACTGCACTCCAGCCTGGGCGACAGAGTGAGACTCTGTCTCAAGAAAAAAAAAAAAAAGTGGTTGACGGCCAGACACGGTGGCTCACGCCTGTAACCGCAGCACTTTGGGAGGCCAAGGTGGGCAGATCACAAGCTCAGGAGAACGACATCATCCTGGCTAACACGGTGAAACTCCCTATCTACTACAAATACAAAAAATTAGCCAGGCATGGTGGCACGCACCTCTAGTTCCAGCTACTCGGGAGGCTGAGGCAGGAGAATCGCTTGAACCCGGGAGGTGGAGGTTGCAGTGAGCCAAGATTGTGCCATTGCACTCCAGCCTGGGCAACAGAGAGAGACTCCAACTAAAAAAAATGTGGTTGACAAGGAAATAAGTTGAAATGATGACTAGCTTTGTCTAATGTCTCAGTTTTCAGAAGGAGTCTAGATAAACTTTTTAAAAATGAAAAAATTGAGTACATATAAATGAGATAAATGCTTGTAGGTGAACTTTTCGTGTAGTTTAAAATAAAGTGATTTTGGGTTGAGTAACAGAAGCTCCTTGGATGTCTGGTCACTTCCAATTAAGAAAGGATTATGATATGGGGAAACATGTTTTTAAAAATTGCGAAATGGCTCTTATCTATAAAATGCCAATATCTGAAAGGCAGTTTAGGATTTCTTGCTTCCTAGGTTTTCACTAAGATTTAAGGTTACTAATAAGAAGAATTGTAGTTAATATATAATTTTGCATATAAAATGTGCCAAAGCCTTACTGAAAAAAAGAGTAATATTGTCTAATTCAAAAGTTAAGTCATGTGTAATTTCTTCCTGTGTCTCTGTGTGTCTATCTTCATGGGCATAAGAGAAAATAGAAAGATGAAAAGTTTAGATGGTAAAATATTACTTAAAACCTGATTAAAAATTGGAGAAATTTAGCTAACTAACATTGTTCATAGTTAAAGCTCTTACTATTGATGAAGGTAAAATAAGAAATATTGTAAAGAGATACATTGGTAGTTCAACAATTCTCTCTTAAATATAGTTAAACATGAAGCCAGATTTAGTGTGGAGCCAAATTTTACATAAATGCTTGCATTGCTTTATTTCACACTGCCTTTGTTATTCTGCGTAGATAGTACTAGCACTACAATACTGGCCATGTGCTTCAAGTAAATGTCTAAATTCAGTGGTGTTGCTGGACTAAAATACATTAATTTGTACATCTGGAAAAAATACCCATCATTTGTTATTGTAGGCTCTGGATAACCTGTGGCTTCTAAGGTAAACTGAGTAGGAGATAAATTTAAGGTTGGTTTACTTTTTTGTTTTTTTTACTTTTATTTAATTTTTTTTTAATTTTTGTAGAGACAGGGTCTTGCTATGTTGCCCAGGCTGGTGTCAAATTCCTGGCCTCAAGCCATCCTCCTGCCTCAGCCTCCCAAGTGCTGGGATTACAGGTGTGAGCCACCACACCTGGGATGTTTTTACATTTAATTTTCATTTATTTGCAGATATAAAGCCATTGATATTTTTGAGTTTCTAATGGAAAGCTTGTATCGGGTTCTATTTATAGTTGTTTTGTTCCCTATGCATTTCCAACAATTCATAATTTGCTCTACTTATCTACAGTTCCTAAACTACCTTTGTCAAGCTTCCAACAATGATAGAGCACACCAGCCACTTAAAACTGAATCGGTTTTGCTTACCTCTGATAACTTAGAGAGCCATAAGAGCTTTGAGGTTTCTGGCCAAAAATAAACTCATTTTTGTAAGTTCTGAACAGAAATAATACTTTATTTATTTTGTTATTTGGAAAAGTAGGTGAGAGTAAAAATGTTTAAGTAGTGTTCATTTCCAAGATAATTCAATCAATAATTTGGGTTGGTTTCAGATCTTTCCCTTTAGGTAATGAGGAGAAACTGTGACATGGGTACAAAGTTTTAATGCTCAGAAAGATTGGCCATGTCCTGGAGGAAGTTATATTGACTTGGATTTCCCTCAAACGACTTCCGTTGTGTTTACCATTATTAAAACTAAGTGACATTCACTGGTTAAGTAGTAATTTTTAAGAAGCTAAACTTTCTAGTGATTTTGGATCCCATGCCTTTTATCACTGTTGGGCCTTCTTGTGTATGCTTGAAAACAAAATACGTACAAGACTTCTAATGGTGAAAGTTACCTAATCAGCTGTCAGTACTCTATGTAGAAACCAATTTTGAAAGTGTGTGATGATGCTCTTTTAAAATAGCTGAAAATAAATTATCATGTGCTTGTTGCTGCTTTGTTTCTGTTTTGTTGTTCAACATTTAAGTGAGAGGAGATTATTTATCCTCATCCTAAATTTCCAAAACTGATATTTGTGTTTATTACCATTTTTAATGATGGAGAAAAAACTAAATTGTCTCACTTGGATACGTTTGGCATAGGGTCTATCACATTTTTTATGCCTTTGGTCATAATTCAGCCATGAGAATGCTAGCAATTGGACATATGCAAAGAGTAACCTAACCACTTTAATACGGTGGTTTGAAGTGCTGCAGACAGTAACCACTAGACACAAAATCACAGTGTTTTAATTTATGACATGTTAGAGAGAATGATGGAACTTTCTGCAGTATTAGTAAACGGAACCACACATTTCTAAATATTCTTTTTTATGTCTATAAACATTTCATTAAGCTTTGGCTTCTGTTTTTATCACAATGTGTATAGTATACTTGATCTTTTGTGTTGTAGACAGAAACTTATTTTTACAGCAAAAGTCATCTATCTGTATATTATGGGTAGAGTGCTCCTTTACTCTAATTTTATTTCTACATTGCTTTTAAAGTATTTTGGTGATCACTTTGGTTAAATGAATAACTATTATTTTACAATGACCTATGATTCTGTTTTGATCAACTGTCTTGAGCCTTTTAGCATCTTTGATAAATGTCCTATTAACTAATCCTTGTACTGTTAAGTTATAGGGCTTTGATTCCTAGGTCTGAAAAAGGCATCAACTCTTGCTAAATGTTGAACATTGACACTAGTCAAAGCCTTATCTTCAGAGTCAGGAGAAGGTGGCAATCAAAATGAACTGCTTTCATGAGACACAGAGCCAGAAATTAGAACTATTCAGTCCTTCTAGGCCCAGGCACTATTGTGGAAGAGCTGGGCACGTGAGATTGTAAGGGCTGATTCTGAGGGATAAATTTAGTTACGTATGTTATTTTATGGTGGCTGTGTGTGTCCTTAAGTGGACCTTTAAAAGAACTCACTACTCTTGGCCGATGCTGAAGACACAACTCAGCTTGGGAGCCTGGGGGTCTGGGCCTCCCAGGTCAGGGTGTGGCCCCTTAAATGGCAAAGGAAACTCCTTCTGAGTCACAAGAAATTCTGCAACCCTACTTTTTGGCTTTTAGTTTTTAGCTCTTAAGTTACTTAAAGGGTGTTTGAGGGGTTATAAGCGGCTGCCCGGCCCCATTGCTGTCTGGCCTAGAACATTTAATTGGCTGGAGGTCTCTTGACTGTAAGTCCCTTGGCCATAGGCTTTCCACTGAGGAACACGATGAACCATGGCAGGAAGTGTAGTACACCACTCCAGCAATAGTATGGGACAAAATAAAGTTCTAAGACCCCCCATCACTTAGCAAACTCACTTGTGGCCAAGGGGACCCCAATTGCCAAGAGACAAATCTTACCTGGAAATATGTCTTGCTCTTTGCACTGCTGAGCATACAATAGCCCTCAGAAATGGGCTGGCTCTTAGCCCCTATCCCACAACCCTTGTTTTCAGCATGAAGCAGTCAGAAAGATCAATGATCAGATTCCCCATGATTTGGAAATTGATCAATAGAAAGGGGGTTGAAACTGGCCCAACTGTCCCATAGAACTGATATTTATGGTTTCTTTTGAATAAACATAGAAATTGACCCTTTCAGTCTTAAAACTTGAGAAACTCGCATGTGTCTTCTCTGAGTTCCTTGCTCAGGAAATCAGACTTCAGGCCTCCCAGATAGCATCAGGGAACTGACACTCACCAGATCACAGCATCTGGACAATGAGATGCCAGGCCCTTCACCCATCATGATTCCAGCTTACAATTTCCTATTCCTTACACTTCCCTAATCCTGTTTTCCTGAATGTGGGTACGTTTCTCCCCTGCTATATAAATCCCTGATTTTAGTCATATGGGGAGATGCATTTGAGACTGATCTTCCATCTCCTTAGCTGCAGCACCTGATTACAGCCTTCTTCCTTGACAATACTTGTTGTCTCAGTGTTTGGCTTCCTGTGCTGCAAGCAATGAATCCTAGACTAAGCCCCTGGCACTTCAGTAATAGATCCATGGGCTGGCATTTGAGATCCACAGTTCTACACACATGATGTCCCAACAATCTCTAAGGACAGCTCTCAAATTTTCCCTGAGGCCCAAGCCCAGACAATCTGCTCATCCTCATATCTCCTCAAGCTTAGTAATTTTCCTGCCCTGTTATCAGGCCTGGGCCAGAGTTCTGTTTTTCCCTTCCTTCTGTGCCCTCACCCCAGCCCTCAGCAAGTCCTGCCATGCCGCCTCTCACAGGCATCCTGAGTCTCCTGTGCTCCACCTCTTGGCCACTGCACAACTAGGGTTGAGGCCGAGGGAAGATGGCTCAGAGGAGCTTAACTAAGGTTTGGTCAAGATGAGTCTTGTCGCTGGATCCAGCTCCTCTGTGACAGAAGGAGAGGGCAGGCAGGGCCACAGGAGCAGGCAGGGCTGTCCTGATGACCGGCCCAGGTCACTGTCCTCCCTTTCCTGGATGACTACAATGTCCTCCTGACTGTTCTCCACCCTCCCATTCTGACTAAAAGCTTTTTCCCTCTGTGTGGCCATGCCAGCCTTCTAATAACATATAAGGTGTCATGTTATGTCCCAGTAAATCATTTCAAAGGCTTCTCATTACATTTTGAATAAAATACGAATTCTTCCCCATAGTGGGAACTGACGTCTGCTCATCCACCAAACCCAGTCTTCTTACCTCTCCTGCCTGCCGGTCCCTGACATTCCATTCAGGAGCTTCCACAGGTTAAGATCATTTCTGCCTCAAGGTGAGTTCATGCTGTTCTTGACCAGAAACACCTCTCCCTTGGGTTGCTGCAGCTGGCTGCTTCTCCTCCTGCAGAGTCCAGCTCCCATGCCGCATACTCAGAGTGACCTTTCCTGGTCCCTCTTTCTAGATAGACAGGATGAACGAAAGGATCAAGAGAGAGACCTAGAGGAAGATGTTACACACTTTTAACAACCAGTTCTCTAGAGAACTCACTGACTATTGTGAGGACAACACCAAGCCATGAGGGATCAGAAACTATGACCCAAACACCTCCCACCAGGTCCTACCTCCAACACAGGATTGGAATTCAGCATGAGATCTGATGGGGGTGTATATTCAAACTATCTCATAAAGTAATTGTTGGAAAGACTAGAAACAAGAGGTTTAATTGTTTCCTTTTAGCAATTCCTGACTGGTGCCCATGTCTGGGAGATACAAGACAGCATTTAACTCTTCCCAGATACACATAAGTGATCCTGATGGCCTGTGGGAAGCACAGCCCTGTGTGCTCTCCTCACTGTTGAGATGCTGGACCCAAACATTACCTAAGCACAGCAAAGCAATGTGGGAAGAAGAGCCCAGCTCTTCCTCATACACCATGCCCTAACCCGAAAGTGACATGCTGAAAAATAGAGAGGCCAAGGGCATGAGAAGGACCTAGGAAGGGCTACTGCTTTAGGTAAGAAAACAATATTTAAAGAAGCTGGAATCCACCTTTAGTTTCGATGAAGTGATGCAGGAGAGAAACAACAGAAGCAGGACTGGGGACTCCCATATTGGCTACCCTATTTCTGTTTGATTATTTCTCAGATATTTAGGACTTTCTAAGCCAACCTGGAGAAGGACGGGGTAAACTCAGCTCCTGACTCCTGAGCTTCAGTGCCTTCCTCTGGACACCTCATCTCAATCCAGATATTACAGGAAGCCAAATTTTCCTCAAACAGCCATCTATAAAAATCTGTATTTTCGACATCAGACTGGTCCAGGCACACATCTCTCTCCTGGGTTCTGTCCAGGGAGTCGAGGTAGACACAGGAAACACCCACAGTGCACTGGGCCTTGCCTCTAGCTCTGTGAGGCCCCACCCACTCTGAGTCTGGCCTTGGCCACGTGACCTGCTTTGACAAATGAGACATCACCTGGCAGGAGTCTGCAATGGCTGGGGCCCAGCCACACCTAGGCGCTGGGCTCCTGGAATGCCATCTTGGAACTCGTCTTCATGTAAAAGTAACCTCTAACCTTCTTGAGGATAAAAGACCACCTGGAAAGAGATGCCCACTGTGACTGCTGAGCACATTCCCAGCCTACACCACCTGAATGCAGCCCACGAGTGAACCCAGCAAGACCAGCGCAAGAGCCACGGACAGCTCCAGAGTCGTGAGAATCCACACATCACGTGACTTTCAGCTAGGAAGATTCAGGGTGGCTTCTGCTGCAGCAGCAGGTAATGCATACAGGAGGCTCTGAACCGCTCTCCCAGCAAAGACCCACAGTCCACCCCATGTGTGGTCGAGAGAGGGAAAATCCCCTCCCCTGTAGACTGTGGTTTCTGCTGGTGTCTGCAACTGCCATGGGGCGGCTGGAGTGCAGCCCTTTCCTTCTGAATCCAGCCTACATTTCACGCTGTCCATCTGCCTTCTCACCGGCTTGCATCCTCTTTCTATAGCACTAGATATCAAACCCATCAAGTTGCCCCCAGAGGAGGAGCCTTTCAAAAGATCTTAAATAGGTGCAGGACCAGGTGCACTCAGGATTGTGAGGAAATTTCTAGGTGCAGAACAGTCCAGACTCTCAGCCCAAAGTTCAGGCCAGGCCAGAGCCCACTTGCCTGCAGAATGCAGAAAGGAGGGTAGGGGCAGGTTTAGATGCCAAGTACTCATCAGAGTTTCAATTTAAGGACACTTGGAAGCCATGAGAGGCTGTGAGCCGAGGATCACAATCTGATTTGCTGTGGTGGGTAGAACAGCACAGGAGTGGAGGCACAGAGTAGAGTGAAGATTCCTCGAAGACCAGACAGTCACGAGACATCCATGAGCGTTCTTGTACCTGTGGCAATGTGAAGGACACATTGAAAATACAATTCAGAGAATTTTACAGGACTTTAATTATTATTGTCTGGGGAAAGATGAGGGATAGAGTGGAAACATGATACGTGGATGGATACATAGATTTGATACATAGATATATACATAGATTAGGTAGATGAGATCAATTGATCAATCAATAGATATGTCAGGCACTGCACTGTCACCTCACAAGCATTTCATTTAGTTTTCCTGACACTAAATCTGAGTGAGTATTTGTTCAAAATACTCCCTGTACCCCACTCTCCATGGCAAAGTGCACTTCTGCACCACTTCTTTTGGGCTGGGCCATGTGATTTGCTTTAACCAAAGGAGTTTCAGGTGTGAAGTAACCAGAAGTTTGAAATAAGTTTGTGCAATTCAGCTTGCCCTCTTGCACTCTGCTGTTGCCATGTGAGAATATGAAAAATGTCAGCCATTGCTCCCTGGAGAAGGATCACAGATGTGGAGCAGAGCCAGCTCAGACAATCCCATGCCAGGTCAGTGACTCCCAGTTGGACTGCAGATGTGTGTAAAATAACTGGTCATTGCCATAGGCCAGTGAGATCATGCAGCTCCTTATTACATAGCGTATTGTAATCATTGTCATTCCTGTGTTACAAATCAGGAAACAGAAGCACCAAGAGAATGAATATCTTGTCTTGTCACAAATAATCTCTTGTCACAGCCATGGGCAAGGATGGGGCTACTAACACAGATGGGGACACTGGTCAAGGGGCAGGTCTATGAGCAAAATGGTGGTCAATGGACATACTGAACTGGTGGTGCCTGCAGGACATCCAGTGATGACGTCATGGGCAGGGGGATGAAGAGCTTCACTGCTGGAACCCTGAGCTTGGTTGAGATGACTCAAGACAATTGCAATAGGGTCAACACTCTCACAATAAAAGAGAGAGAGCTCAACTATAAATATAAAAAGGGCAAGTGAGGATTTATAGCCAAGGAGCAGGAAGCAGGGTTAATAGATAAAAAAAATTACTGAGCAGAGACATCAAAGGTAGGAGTTTCTGGCTAAATTGACCGAACAGAATTCTTGCTAACAGCAGGACAAAGCCTTAGACATCAAAGTTGAGAAATGAGGAACTTGGTCAGATGTTGAGGGTGACCAGATACCAAGGGTGGGGGGATTCTTTCTGAACTGACTTAGCAGGATTCTTTCCTAAACCTGGGCCATGCAGCCCTCGCAAAAGCAGGAGGTAGGGGCTGGGGACTAGGGTTGAGGCTGAGGGAAGAAGGCTCAGAGGAGCTTAACTAAGGTTTGGTCAAGATGAGTCTTGTCGCTGGATCCAGCTCCTCTGTGACAGGAGGAGAGGGCAGGCAGGGCCACAGGAGCAGGCAGGGCTCTCCTGATGACCTCTGGCTCCAGCTCCAGCACTCAGTGGTTGAGCTGAACAGGATTCCAAGCAGGAACAGGAACCACTCTCCACAGTCACTGCACTTTGCCAAAGGAATTGATATTTAAGGTTACACAAACAGTGATAGGGAAGTCCCAGCAGTGACCCAAATAGGATAAGAAAGTCTGACCACCCAGAAATGCCAAGGGGATTTCTCTCCCCGTCAGAGCCATCTGTTTCCCTTGAGGCCAGTCCTCTGCAGTCTGCAGCCCAGGGAGTCAGGCGCAGCCCAGCCTGCACCAGCCAGCAGCAAGAGCTCCTGGAGGCCTCTCCCTGTCCTCTTCACTAGGCTGTGTGGTTCTTCAGTCACTAGCTCTGCTCTGGTGAATGCACTCCTTGAAAAAGTCAGTGGTAACTTATAATCCAAAACCACGAGCACTGTTCACATACTGGTCCCTGAGCAGAAATGTCCCCAAGGATTCTCTTTTCCCCGTGAAGCTCAAAACAGTCAGACCTCAGACACTGGGCTCTGCCCTCTTGTCACATTCTGCAGGGGCTGCCAGCAGGCTTCCCCACGCGTATCACAGTTTCCTAATGATGTGGCACCATTTCAAAACCAAATGAGATACCAACGTTGGCCCATGATCTGGAAGCATCTGCCTCTCCTTTACGGTTGGGGGAGGGGAGGGGAGAAGGAGGGAGGGTGTGTGTAAGGGACAGGCTTGACCCCAGAGAACTCCAGACATCCATAAAGGAAGCTTCTGGGCTTCCCCTTTGAGAAACCACCAAATCATGTGGCTGCTCGGTCCAAGCTCCTACCATAGATGCTGAATGTTAACTTCTCAAAACCCAAATGTGCACAGTCTCAACTCTTGGCCAACTTGTCCTGATCACTTGCACTTTTAGTAGATGTTTATGTGCTTGATGATTTATTTATTACAGCATTGTTTGGTGTTCACTTATTATTGCTTATTTATTATAGAGAACTTCTGCCACTCACCTAAATTCTCACTCTACTAATTCGGATCATGAGATCAATAGTACCCCACACAGCCTGGGAGAACACAGCTTTCTTTTTCATCACCTGGCAGAAGGGAAACATGCCCCCTCCTGGGCAGCTGGACTCTTCCAGGTTACATGGGTGCTGGAGGCCCCAGGCTCAGTCCTGGGTCCATTGTTTCTCTCTGGGTCCCTATTACCTTGTCCTTGAAGCTGTAGGTTACAGGAACCAAGGCACACACAGCTGTGTCATGTTTTATTATTTTTAAGATGAGATCTATGCTGCACAGAGTTTCCCTATGTTGTCCAGGCTGGTCTGGAACTACAGGGCTCGAGGGGATCCCCCGTCATAGCCTCCCCAGTAGCTGGGATTACAGGTGCACCACCACATCAGGCTACTGAGTCATTTTCAATCTTGCTTAAACGTCACTCCTGAAGCCCGCTCATCTTGCTGGTTCTGAACTGTCAGACACTACCATTTACAAAGCCGCCAACCTCTCCAGATGCATGACACAGAGAAGGCAAAACATTTGCCCAAGGTCACCAAACATCTGGAGCAGCTGTCCAGCTACCCTAACCTTCCACTTCCCATCACCCACACTGGACGTGGCTCCCGTAGCTCCTAAGAGTGCCCACCAATGCTGTCTGTCCTGTTAGGATTACAGCAGTCATTGGATCAGGACAGCTGGCCCTCCCTGCAGCACATGCTAGTGTCCTGACAGAGGATGACCACAGGTAATGTCATCACATTCAGGGTTGCAGGTCAGCACTCCAGCCCCTCTTCCCCCACATTCCACTCACCACTACCCTCCCCCTATCTGGGTGACCTGCACCTTCTTCCTAGTGATAGAAGATAGGAGATTTGTGATTATTTAATCTTACCCTCTGTACAACACATCTTCCTGAGATTGGAGCCCCAGTGGCTTCAAGAAGCTGGGGGCGACAGAGAAGAACCAACCCCCACACTTGGGAGATGACCATTGTGCCTGGAAGTACCTGGCCAGGGGCAGACCCCTCTTTCTCTTATCTGTGGAGCTCCCAGTCTTTCTTGTCTAACTAGGAGGCATCATGCACTGCTCTGTTTGAGGACCTTCCTTCCCTCACCCAGCAGTAAACACCATGCCTGGGCCACCTGCTGTATCTGCTGGGGTGCACGGCTTTTCTAGGGGTGCTGGATTCACAGTGGGTGAGAGGGTCACTGGGCCTTGGGTAACAAGTTTCCCAATCCTAACACTGAATATTTGCATCCGTAAGTAATATTGTTCCCATTGCCATGTTCCTGCTGATCCAGCCCTAGCCATGGCTGAGACCCAGGATTATAGCAGGTCTGGGCTGACACTGGCCAACCTTCACCTCCACCACTCCCAGGAGAGTCCTCTGGGTGCCCTGCAAAGGCCCAGGGTTTCCTGGCATTTCTGACCAAGCTGCCACCTCACCAGAAGGGATTTGCCGTAGGGTCACCTTCAGGCATGGAGGGTGGAGTTGAGAGAACAAAGGGAGCAGCTGTCTGTTCATAGCCTCCTTCCACCCTCCCCACTCCTGGAGTCACATTCCAGCCCAGGCTGGCAGCCGTCCAAGCTGTGGACTTTGTCACCCCACAGAGCACCCAGCTGACCCATCTCCTCGTCTGGGGAGAAGGAGAACTCACAATCCTGGCAATGAAGCAACTCAGGGGCCGCTGGAAAGCCACGCCGAACAAAGGACAAAGACATACCCGGGCTCGCTCTGCAGGACTCCGTTCCTGGGAAGCTCAAGGACAGGTGACAAAGGAGTCTATAGGGCTGGATAGGGCTGCCAGGGTGGGGTGGGCACGAGGGTGGGCTTGAGAGGCAAGAGGATACCATCTGGGGCAAGGCAGATGTCACAGGTCTGGACAAAGTGGTAACACAGGTGTATGCATTTATGAAATCCCGCAAGTTGGGCACATACAATTGGGCATTTTATTTTACGTAAATCCGACCTCATTCACTGTGATGTCATAAAGTCAGATGAGTTTTCCAAGCAGTGACGAGAGGAAAGGAGCCCAAAGCGTGGCTCCCACATTTATCCCGCGGCTGCTGATCCCTGTACTGCCAAGTCTTACCACCTGCCAGGGGGTCTCCCTGCACCTTCCACTTGGCCCCACCCCCAGTTACTGTGAGACTCCAGGTCCTTCCCTTCCCTGCTTACATCCCCTCCAGGGGCTTCCTCTTCCTGGAATAGGCACACTCAGCCCCACCTCAGGGCCTTTGCACTGTCTGTTCCTGCTGCCTGGAGCTGTTTCCTGTCTAAGCAGGGCTTCTCACCTTTTCAGTCTCATAGAGACCTCCCTGACCAGGGTCCAGTGGCACCCATCTCTCTCTACCCTCCATTCTATTTCACTTCCTTCAGAGCAGCTCCACTCTCCTCATCTGAATGATTGATCACTGCACCCCATCTCCACACACACCCTAACTTCGGCCGTGCAGTTCCACAGCCACCAGCCACAGGTGGCCATAGGATGCTGGAAATGGGGCCAGTCCAATATGACACTTGGTCTAAGTGTAAAAGTTTCAAAGACTTACACACACCCAAAGGAATGTAAACTCTCTTATTAATAATTGTTGTTCCTATGTGTTGTAATAACATTTTGGATATGTAAGGTTAAAAAAGAAATATTATTTAAATTATTTTCACCTGTTTCTTTTTTCTTTTTTCGATGTGTCTCCTAGAAAACAGAAAATTGCTCGTGGATTCATGTCACAATCTGTTGGGCAGCAGCTCTGAATGTCACCTCCATGGCTCAGTCACCCAGGTTCCATCCCAAGCCCTAGACCACATGGTGCTGGGAGAAGTTGGTGACAGGTTTATTTATTAAATAATGAGTTATGAAAAGAGAACCCAGTGACTTTTTCCCAAAAGGTTAATTCCCTGATGTTTGGCAAAGAAGTTCCCCAGAACAGGGAATGGACAAGGTCTTCCAGGAGTGTTTAAAATAGTCTCCCTGCACCAGGGATTCCCAACTTTCACCAAGTGCTCTCAGATTTCCCTGACATCTGAAGACCCCAGGACGCCAAGCCCTTTATTTTTCCCTTTTCTGAAGAAGTAGAAGGTCACTTTGTTTCACAACAGAGACAGCAGTGTCACCTTTTTGGAGACCAGGGTGACCCAACCTTGGGAGCACTGGGAAGGAGGGGCAAGACTGAAGGGAGCTGGGGATTGGAAAGAGGAGTCGGGAGGAGGGAGAGATGGAGGAGTAGGGCCTGGAGGAACAGGGGGACTTAGGCAGGGAGAGAGGTGCGGGGAGATAGAATGGGAGACAAAGGAAAAGGAGGAGCGGCAGAAAGAGAGGGAGAAGCCAGGGGCAGGGCGTGGAGGGACATGGGGCTGGGGGCCCCCAAGCTATCCTGCTTTTATCCATTTATCCTAATGCACAGCTGCCTGCTGGTCTGGGCTCCCTGCCTCAGGATCATGCCCCCTTCACTCTCCTGCACTTCCCACTTCTCACTGTTTGTCCTTGTCCCAGCAGACCACAGCCTGGCCCCTGCACACTCCACTGCCCTTGCTCGCTGCCCTGTTTGTGGCCCTGGCCTAGAGTCCCCTGACTCTGGCTAGAATGATCATTCAAAGTGACATCTGTGATGCAGACCTTAATGATGACAGATTGCAGCATGCCCTGGACTTCGCCATCAGTGAGTACAACAAGGAGAGAACGATGAGCACTAGAGTCGCCCCTGCAGGTGCTGCCAGCCCAACAGCAGGTGGGTGATGCCACCACCCAAGGGGTCCTGAGTCCCCACTGGATTTGCCCCCTAACCCCAAGAGCATTCCCAGCAAATCAGCACTGACACATTCATGATCTAATGCTCAGACTCATTCAGCTTTCCCTGACTGTCTGCTGACGGCCTTCATGCCCTAGGACGCTCCCCGGCCATGAGTGCATGAGCTCAGCCCTGTCCTGTCCACTTGGCCTCCTTTAACCTGCATCAGCTCCTGGGTCTGTGCCGTGACCGTGGCATTTCCCAGGGTCCAGCAGGTGTGGATGGAGACTGTGCTGACTCTGGGTGGGCTTGATGCTGCTCAGGATGAGATCCAGGCCATGAGGCTCGTCCTCCTCCCTGAGTCCTCTCTGCAGGGGCCACACCGGAGCCTGGCTCCTTGTCCTGCAGAGCCCTGCTTCCCTCCCAAAGTCACGCCCCTGGGCACAACCCCCTAGGGCAAGTGGCCTTCACCCTCAGGCTGGCTGACCACCCCTGACAGCCCAGGGCAGCTGAGTTCCTTCTGGGGTGGAGCATGCCTGACCCTGCCTCTGCCAACTGACATAGCATCAGACCTCAGCTAGATGAGGACAGCTGTCACCCAGCAGAGTGGAGGAGGGGGTCAGGTCGGGAGGGAGCTTCAGCAGGGCTACTGGTCCCATTTTGACCTGCATCCCATGGCAGAGTAACAAACAGTGACACAGCCTTTGGCGCTCCTCCACCTTCTCTTGGAAATTCAGAGGAGTCCAGACCAGCCCTGTTTCTGCTCGTGCAGCTGTCAGTTGGGGCCCTCTCCCTGTACAGGAGGGGCACTCCCTGCTGCCAGGATCCCTGCTGGCCTGCACCCCTCTCTCCAGTGTGACACTCACATGGGATGATAAGGATCACTGTGCCCTGGAGCCGGTTTTACAGTGAGCAAACTGACACCAGAGGGATCTCAGGACTTGCACATGGTCCCCGGGGCTCCTCGTCTCACACTGCTTCACAGTTCTCACAATTCATGTCTGGAGGAGGCCTTGTGCAGGGAAAAGGGTTCAATTCTACTCTGCAATCACAAATGTAAGACATGCAGGTGTGCTGCTCACTTTAGAAATATTGCTTCCAACAACCCACTTAGAATGGAGATCCTACAGAGACAATTTGTTATTGGCCTAAAACATCCGTGCGTGTGAAGCCTCTCATTTCCTGCTGTATATGAAGGATAAATAAATCTAGGTTAATAGAGGGAATGAGGTGCTCTGTGGACTGAATGCCAGAAGCTGGAAGTTAGCAGAAATTTCATCATCAGGTGACAGCCTTCCTATGACAGGTCCAGTGTCCCTGGCCTCTGAGCCACAGGTAGCAGAAATCAGTTAATCCTTTGCTGTGGGAGAGAGCATTCACTTGATGCTTAGACCCTGCCCTGCAAGCCTGTGCCAGGACTGTTTCTTTGCCCCACCCTGGCTGGCTCCCCAGAGCTGTGCCTTCTATTCCTGAATCCCATGAAGGGGGTTTTAGGCCCTGGCTTCCATCTGCCCTGCCCTTGCTTCTCCCCCTACTGGGCTGCATGGGACACCTTGTTTCAGTTACTCAGAGAAAACAAGTTATCAGGGAGGCCTGGCGCCCGGTGCCACTGCCAGCCAGCAGGAGGTGGCTTGTGTGCCTTGTGGGTGACAGCATGGGTGGTTCAGAAAGGCAGGCATGAAGCCTCAGGCAAACACAGTGACTCAATCACAATGAAATGCCTGTGTGTGCAAGAAACTGACAGTGTGCTGCCCGTGTACCCTGCTCTTTCATGCATGTAGATCTGGGCTGGGTGAGCTACTTCTTTGATATGAAGATAGGCCTAACCACATGCACTAAGTCTCAGCCAGACTTTGAACTGTCTCTTCAGTGACCAGCCACAGTTGAAGGAGGTATGTGCCTGATGTGGGTCAAAGGTGTCAGGCAGTGCAAAGGGGTGTGAGTGGTGTGTGTGTGTGTGTGTGTGTATCTGCTCCTGCACATGTTTTGAAGGGAATGGAGCATGAGTGCAGATGCATGAAAGCCGTGCATGCGTGGGTGTGTTCCTGTGCCTGTGGAGATGCATGTGGGTTTGTGCACACACGTGCAGGTGTCTGTTGTGAGGGGCATGCATGTGTGTGTGAATGTGGAGTTATATGTGTGCATACATGTATGTGGGGGTAGTATGCATATATGGGTGTGTGTGGAACGGAGCATGTGTGTGCCCACATGTGGGAGGTACATGAGAGTGTGTGTGTATGTGGGTAGATGGATGTTTGAAGGAGTATGCATGTGGGTTCATGCATAGATCTGTGTGGGTGAGGGTTGGGGTGAGCTCATGTAGATGCGTATGTGTGTGCAGATGGGGTGGTGTGGAGAGGGGTGATGAATTTGATTTGCTAAGAGGGCTTTAGCTTGGGAACGGGGATACTGGGAGCTCCACCTTGTGTGCTTTGGAGTGTTGCCTGCTGGACTGGAGGAGGGCTGGGTTCTGGTCAGAGAGAAGGGGCTCTGTCTAATCCCAGCCTCATGCACCTGCCCACAGCCACAGCCTCTCTGAGCAGATTAGAGGGAATTAAATGCCTGTTAGCAGTGAAGCCCTGGACCTGCTCCAGCTCACCCAACACCAGCTTCTCTAAGAACCCAGGATTTCTTGTGAAGTCTCTGTTCAGGGGAGAGCCACATTCTCCCTGTCATCTCCTCACTGCCCTTTTGAGTTACAGTTTCCAGTTCCCTGGGTTCTTCCCTCTGGTCCCTCTTAGTGCTGGCCTGAGTGCTGGAGGTGGAAGGAGCTGGGGGCAGTAAGCCACCTCCCCCTGCCCTGTACCCTTGGGGCTCCCGAGGCCATGCACAAGCTCGGGTTGTGCTGGGGCAGGAATCCTGCAGGCTGGGGTGGGGGCCCAATGCCACCTGGTGACTTGGAGCCTTGAGAGGGGTGATGGAACAGTCACTGTGCAGTCGGGCTCAGTGCTCTGGGACTCAGCAGGGGAGGGTGAGAACCCAGTGTCTCACCTGGATCTGTCCTTGCCCCCACTCTGAAATGATATACCTGGATGTCTTCCAATTTAATTGCAACCCACACTGATCGTCCCCCTCTCTTTCCTTTCACAGAAACAGTTCTGCTCTTTCCAGATCTACGAAGTTCCCTTGAAGGACAGAATGTCCCTGGTGAAATCCAGGTGTGGGAGAGCCTAGGGGTCTGTGCAAGGGCAGCCGCACTGACCACCTCCTACTCCCACCCCCTGTAGTGCTCCCACCCCTGGACGGGTGGCCCCCACCCTGGGGGAGGTCTCCCCATGTGCCTGCACCAGGAGACAAAAGAGAAGGCAGCAGGAGGCCTTTGTGGCTCAGCAGGGGGCTCTGTCCTTGCTCCTTTTTTCTTGCTTCTCACAGCCCCCCACCTCCTGCAATTAAACAGTAGCATCGCCTCCCTCTGAGTTCTTGGCTGTCTGGGGATGTGCACACAGAAAGGTTTCCGCAGTTCCTTTATGAAACCTCCTTGTCCTGCTGGTGTGGAGATCAGAGGAGTATCTGGGAGCTGACGCGGCCACAGCAAGGCAGTCAGGGGAGCTGCTCCTATAGGAGACCTGAGCCTCAGAGCAGGGAGAGAGCAGCCAGGGGCTGGGAACCCAGGCCTTCAGCTGCAGCAGCCCCTGGTGAGGGGGTCAGGGAGAGGAGTGGGCCCAGGCTGCTGCCCAGGAAGCTGGGCTGGTCATTTGGTCAGACCAGGAGGAGGGGGCTGGCTATATCCACAGCCAGGGGCCAGGCCTCGGTGGAGCTCGCTAGGCCGTAGATTCCATCTGTGCTTGCAGATTTGAGCAGACTCCAGGGAATGAGCTGCTCTCATCAAATCCCCTAGACCCTAAATAGATAGCGATCGATGTGTGCTTCTTTCCATAGGAGACTTTAGGCCCTTACATGGAAACAAAGTCCAAAAGTGTGTATGTGTGTGTGTAACTGATTGGAAGAAATGCCAACCAGACCAAGGATGGGCAACATCACACAGAGAAAGCAGCGCCTGCTGTCATCCGTCCTGGGAGGGTGCAGCCCACGCTGGGAGGTGGTGCCCTATGAAGGTTTTAGTAATTCGCGCCCACAGGTCCATCATCTGGACTTGAATTTAAAACCAGTCCTCATGTCAAGCTTAATGTTAGGGATGGAGAAGTTAAAACACAAGCGGGACTGCCATGCAGTGGACTCTCTTCTTTTTCCAAGAATGTTCTGTTTAATAAATAGAACACATCTTTTTCATGTCAGCATAATCCTATAGAATAGTGAATATTTGTCTCACAAAAATCCACTAAAGTACAGCCCATCCTGCACAGCCCTTCCCTTTGCCATTTCAGGACAGAGGAGTGCAGCCCTCAGGGCCGGTGCCTCTGGGGCAGGGCTTTCAAATATCTTCCACGCCTAGAGCTGCAGTGAGCGAGGGCTGCTGCCATGAACAGCGAGGGTAAAATGCCAAAGGGAAATCTGCCCAAACAGCCCTTAGGCCAGCATCCCATATGCCACCTTAGAAAGCCAGGAGGTGAATGGTTTGACAGGGACAGTGGGAAGCATCTGCTTCCATTTCCTCTCCACCCCGATGGGATTTAACAGAATCTTTGGGATGCAGGAATGAAGCAGCGCCCAGGAGGCCATGAGCTAGGGAGATGTAAGTCTGGGCCTCACCCTGTCGGGGGAGGGTGTGCTTAGCGATTCAGGCTTTTGCTGGGAGACAGGTGCAGAGGGCAGAGCAGCAGGTGCCCAGGAGTGGTGGTTAGTGGAAAAGTCTTCCGTGCAGCGAGGTGCTAATAATGTTCCACGTGGATAAGAGATCTCTTTTCACACAAGCAACCACCACCCAGGCACACAGTGAACAGCTGACTTTGTGTAAATCATTCCCTTTTCTGACACAATTCTCTCTTCCTTCGGGAAGTTTGGGTTGAAGTTGCGGCTCTGTACAGGGCTCTCCCCACCATCTCCCTGTGTGTCTGCTCCCTTGGAGGGGAGCAGGACGCAGGGAAACTGAGAGTGAGGAGGTGCTTCTTCTGGGCCAAGAGATGGGCACTGAGCTGTGTCCTGAAGCCACTGGATCTTTAGAGGAGTGCAAAGGAGTCCCCTGATCAGGTCATGTTGGAAATATTAACCTCTTCTAAAAGTTCTTTTAACATGAATTACACACCAAATCAGTGGTAAAACACTGAAACTGCAGAGGTTAGAAACATCTCATCCAGCATAGAGAAATCACTCTGCAAGGAGAAGTGAGTGCATCGGAGGCCTGGGAAGTGTGAGACAGTGCAGTCTTTCCCTGGGCAGGTGGACGCTTGGCACAACAAGCACAGATGGACCAAGATGCTGTGGGTCCTGAGGCTCCTGTGATATAGGGGCTCCCTGCATGGAAAATAGAGCGATACTAGCAATACAAAAGAAAACACAAAAGTTAATGTTTGCTTACGAAGAGAAAACAAATTACAGCAAAATACTCATTTTTTTAAAACGCTGAGATATACTACAAACATCTACAAAATCCAGAAAATAACACACATCCAAATGCAACCAGCCACCAAAATCAGTACTGTAGTCAACACACTCAATATTGGCTTGTTGCAATAAGGGAATACAGTCACATCAAGGATCCTCAGATGACTCGACAAACAAAGGAAAGGAGGTTATCATAGGATTGGAGGAAAGGATTCTGAGGCTGGATTGATACACTCAAAGTATGACAGGCCTCTGTGTAAAGGAGCCAGGGTCAGGTCTGGTCTGCGAAGTGGACCTAGGTCCTGTGTCCTCAGAACCCATAAAGTCCAGCCAGATGTGGAACATTCTTTCCAGAAACCCCTTCTCTGTAGCTCTGTGCTTCTGGTTAAAGGTGGACCTAGATCCTCCAAGCAGTGGGATGTTCTTCTTACTCATAAGCAAAGTTTCTGACAGCCTTGACGCTAGAGAACAAGGTCTTCCATTGAGTCAGAAAGCAGTTGTCAGCCAAGGAAGAGTCTGCTTGACTTTTCAAACCTGCAGCTTGAGAGAAACATTGTTTCCTGTTCATGATGCCACTGGCTTTGTCCTCATCAGTCCATCCAACCACCCTGCAGATGAAAGGGCAGATTTGCCTTTCCTTAATCCACATGATTTGTATTGTCTCATATAATTTTTTAATTAATTAGCTACTTGACACAAACACATAATAATTTCTTCCTATGTTTCCTACTTAGCTAAGGAATCCCTGCTTGCCTCATCATATGACATTGATTTGGTAACAGAATTTTCTATAAATATAGCAGAAATATAAGCCAGTTTTTCCACCAAAAGGTTTGATCACTTGTAAAATTAATGCCATATAATGTTTTCATTCTAATTTAAGACTCGTAATATCATGCAATTTTTTTGATTATTGTCTAATTTGGAAAAGTGTCTTTCAGTTTCCTTTCATAGGTGAGCTGTAAGGTTTTAGTACTTTCTAAATGTTCTTGACTTAAGATTTAGGATCTTAAAGACTCTATTGACAATGTCACTATCACAGCATTTTAAAACTGTCACTGTTGTAGTGAACTTCAAAATTGTGTAAATGTATCATTATGTGCTATATTGATTAGCTCATTGAATGTACAGGAGGAATTTGTCCTGAAACAAGTATCTCTTCAAGCTGTCTCACCTGTTGGTTGCTGTTTTACATCTGTGTTGCCTGGAGCTGCCAGAGGTCATCAGGATAAGAGGGGGAAGGAGGGAGGTTCCCGTCTGTCGGGTCTGTGCCACGCACATGCATATGTCCTTGCTGCGGGCAGTTTCAAAACAAAGGTCTGTGCTCTACAAATGTCAAAAATCAAGGTTTCTATCAAAGTTCCCATCAAAAGTAGAAACAATTACATGGTGCACTAATTATATATATAAGATTAGTAAGTACATTTTCAACAGGAGAAAACTTCCATTTTTGACTAGGTGTCAAAAAGAACCAGATCATCCATTCACAATTGCCTATGATTCTGCTGGGAATAATTTTCCACACAGTGGCTTCTGGCTCCACACACTGCAAACCTTGTTTCCTCTGCACTGATCACAGGCTTTCCATGTGTGGTGCTGGGAGATGTTCTGATCCAGGAACCACCTCTGTCCCTGCTGCTTGGGGTCAAATCCTAGGCTGATTGTGGAGCCAGGGCTGGGACCACATTTACAACTGGATCTCTAGAGACAACGTAACTATCCCCAGGAGTGAATGAGAACCACAGGAGTGTGTTCCCCTTGCCCCAGGTTAAATGCGTCCCAGCTCAGCTTCCTCTTAGCCGGATACCAGAATGCCTGTGTCCACCCACACAGCATGCAGGAGGAGAGTGGGAAAGAGAAAGTCAGAGTAAATAAAGGCAATGCTCTTAAATAACTGCAGTTTAAATACTTGACTTTTTAAAATTGTACAAAACATCCAGCCAAGAACACCTGTTGCTCGGCCCCACTCAGACCCTTTTCTGGGGTTGTGAGGAGCCCTGCACTTAAATACCTTTAGCTTCCTGGAAAATCCCCTCTGCCAATAACATGGGCAGACTCTGGTATTCTTGCATAGTGGATGGGCAAAGAGGAAGTCCAGAAGGAGGCAAATCCACCAATCACAAAAGTAGAAGGAGACCTGGAGAAGAGATGAGGGAAAGAGAAACTCATGTAGAAGAAAACTGCAGAGGCGTTGGGACCTGCTGAGAGAGCTCTTGGCTGCATGTAAACAAAGTTCCCTATTAAAAATGTCTTGAATGCAAAGGGAATGTTCTACCCTCATGATAAGAAGCCCTTAGGTGAAGCAGGCTCCAGAAACAACTCCCAGCATATAGCTCTGCTTCCCTGGGATTCTCTCAGCCTTACCTTTCTGTTCTTGAAGCTTCAGCCCTGAGCTGGTGGCAAGGCTGTTGCAACAGCTCCAGACAACACACCATCAACACCAATATCCAGAGGCAGAAAGAGCCTTGGGAAGATCCTCTGTTCCACACCTCCTTCCTGAATATAGGGAGGATCCTCCTACCCACTCCCTAGCTCACCACCCCTGCTGTCTCATTGGTCAGGTCTGGTTCACATGCCCACTCCCTACACCAATTCCTGTTAGGAATTCACATCATTCACGGTGTCACCAACACTCAGTGAAACCCGTGGATAAGGCAGCATCCTGGTAATAGCACAAACTTCAACATGATTAAAACTATGTCACCACTGTAGACTGGTCAAGTAAATTAGGGTGCACACATGTGTTGGAATAGGCATTAAGAAGAATTAGATAAGGCTATGTGTGTTACAATGGCAATAATTTTTAATACACTTTGAATAGATTTTTATTGAAAAAAGATATATATGGTATGTTAATACAAAGGTCTTTGTGAAAACAAAACTAAGCATACATGCATATGAGTGTGTATGTAGACATGTATACCCACATATACACATATGTATATACACATACACATCAGAGAGAGAGAGAGAGAGAGAGGAAAAAGAGAGGCAAGCTATCATCTGCATTTTTCCAGGAAGAAAGAAAAGCATAAGAAATTATTAACTGTGGATATCTTTGAAGAGAGCTTGTAGCATGAGTAGGAAAATAGGTGGTTTGAATTTTATTTTTTAAATTTTGCATCTTTGTGGCTTTGTGGTCCATTTGAATATTATTACAATCTGTGTGTGTTCCAATTATTTTTAAATGTCAGCCATGGGTGTTTGGGTGATAAGATTATAGGTTATTTTTCATTGCATGCTCCCTATGTCTGTATTTTTAAAACTAACAAATACTATGGCTGAATGTCCTATTGGTGTGGTTGATATGCCTGCATAGGTACATTAACTATGAGTTAACAGGAAGTTGATTTTCAGTGTAAGGTGTTTCCACATGCTCCCTGAACTATGACAGCCGTGCAATATTCAGTATATTTTTCCTTGTTTCTCTAGGCACTGAATGTCTCTGGATATGCCCTTGCTCAGCTATAGCGTGAGCCCCTGGAGGAAAAGAAAGTGTCCTATGTTCTACTCCCATTGAATGTGAGGACATAGGCTGCTGCCCAGTCCCATTGAAAGGAACGAACATGAGAATCTCAAGATGTTGGTCTGCATTTAATTTCAGTGCAAGCTCACAGCATTGCATTCACATCCCAGCACCCATAATTAAACATTGAAATGGTGTGCAGCCACTGATCCCATTAGGAATCTGATGAAAAATTTAGAAATGTGTGTGTGTGTGTGTGTGTGTGTATACACTCTCCTGCACAAGCACATTTATAACCTTCAGAATTCAGTGGAGTTTCTACAGGCTCTCTATGGATCTATAGTAAGAAACCTTGTTCTGGAAACCTGACCAGCCATTCTCCATTCCCTTCCTCCTGTCTGCTCTCAAGTGCAAAGACTGAAAGTATCAGCCCATGAATTTCTTAGCCTTCCTCAGCCCTGGAGGCACAGGACCCAGATCCAGACAAAAACATTTAAGACTTCTGCCAGGTCACTACTAAGAGAGTCTATACTGAATAAACAGAGAGACCCTGGGGGCAGTCTGTCTCCCACTGTGTGTGTCTCTCTCACTCTCTCCCCACCCTCCTCTCACACCTTGTGACCTCCTCCTGCTCCTGCTCCTCACCTTTCGGGCTGTAGTGTGGGACAGGATGCCTTGGGCTATGGTGTCCGCCTTTCACTTATGAGCCGTGTGCTCAAGAACAAGAGCCCAGTGAACAATGGAGAAGATGGAAGGAAACCACCTAGGCCCCTGCTGAGGACACTGCAGCAACTCTGTGAACACCACCCCACGACCTTTGGTAAATGACCAGTGTTGTCATGGGAGAGGCAGCCAGTGTTTCTCAGGACTCCTGCTACCTGCAGCCAGAATGCTCCCAGGAACAATGGAGCTCACACACTGCTAAGTGTCCATCCCAGAGCCAGTGTTTCAAATAAGGCTTATTGCGCAACAGGAACAAAATTTAACTGAAAATTGCATGACCTGGCACCTTGTCCTCAACCTCCATCCTACTTATTTCCTCAAAAATGCAAGGAGTTATGTTACCTGCTCAGCCTTCCTCATCAGATGTATTAAAGAAAATTAGGTGAGTGAAACTATTTCACAAGAAATTAGGTGAGTAAAAATATTTCACAAAGTTCAATACAGGTAGAAGCTTTAGTTTTCATTTCACTGAGATTGGAGGAAGGATTAAAAATGTTCCAGTTGAAAACGAGATTTTTGAAAAAAGGTGAATTTCCAGTGAGGCTGGAAAAAACATTGGAAATCCAATTTTTTTTTTTTTTTGGAGCAGGTCTCAGGTCTGAGAACATTTGGAACATCCTACCTCTCAAATCCTGAGAAGGGGAGACATCCAGTCTCCTAGACAGGAATTGTCCCATCCTCAAAACGTTCACAGACCTAACGCCCACTGTAGTTAAAAAGGCAGGATATTCTGTGCTGTGGGTCCTGACTGCACCATCTCTTGGTTAGGGTTCCTGGAAACAGACTCAGTTGGAGATCCATGGGCAAGAGGCTCACTGAGGCATGTGCTGGGAGGCAGGGATGTGGGATGGGGCAGAAGGAGAAGTCAGGCTGGGATGCAGCTCAGCAGAGGCCACAGCCAGGCCCATGGAGAGCTCTGCAATAGGGATGGCCTCAGAATGTTAGTGTACTGAGGCAGAAGAGTTGAGACTTTGTACCCCCACATAGACCTTTTATTCAATATAGGCAATTCCAGGAGGGGCATGAACTTGAACAAAGCAGTTTCCTTTGACTCAGATCACTTCCCACAGAGGGACTCAGCTGTGAGCCATCAGTGGCCACACTCCCAGCAGCTGAGAGAATGAAGTCTCACTGGTGAAGGGGAAACTAGGGGACAGAGCCCCACTGAGAGAATGAAGGATGCAATCTCTAGGAGACTCAGTTAACTCATCTGTCCAATGGGAAAAATCATAATCATTACTGCATATGATCATTTAATAAATAAAATCAGAGTATACTTGAAAAGTGACTTTGAGTTTTGAATGATGTTAAGTAACTGTTCATTATCAAAATATGCAGACCACAATCAGAATAAAATTGGTGACACCTGATCTCAGTTCACATTCCCTAATGTGAAGCACAATGAATTACTCAGCAAGTGCTTCTTAACCGACTCTTGGGTGTCTTGTGTGGTACTAAGTCCTGAGAATAAAACGACCCATGAGATATGACCTCTTGCAAATGCAAACAGGTGTATACATGAGTTAGTTAAAAATGAGGGAAAGGAAAAGACAAGATTACCCTGGTTGTAGAAGATTTTCTCATATGCCTCGAAAGCTCTGAAGAATCGAGTTGAATGTTATGAAAATCAGTTTGGCAACATGGCTGAATCCATGGCAAAAATCCAAACATCAATAGCTTTCTTAGATACTAGCAAAAACTAATTGTGATGTGTATTGGAAAAAAACTTAATTTCTAGCAGCAAGAAAATGGCCAGAAATATTTTTTAAAGATACATGTTTTGTACAATAACGTTCATAACAACAGCACTGCAGTATTGATAATAGCCAAAAGGTGAAAGCAACTCAGATATCCATTGATAGTTAATCAAAATATGGTGTATCTGTACAAGGAAATATTCTCCTACTTTAAAAAGGAAGAAAATTATGACACATGCTGCTATGTGGATGAACCTCAAGGACAATTTGTTAAGTGAAATAATAAGGTCAGACAAGAAAAAGACAAATACTGTATGATTCCAGTTATATCGGTACCTACAGCAGCCACATTCATAGAGACAAGTAGAATGGTGATTACCAGGACTTGGCAGGAAAGGAGAGTGGGGAGTTAGTGTTTAATGGGTATGGAGCTTCAGTCTGAGATGGTGAAAATTCTGTAGTTGAAGAATGGGGATGGTTGCACACTAACATGATATAGTTAATGCTACAGAACTCAACACTTAGATACAGCTAAAATGGCAGATTTTATGTTATCTATATTATACCATAATAAAATATATTTTAAGAGACATGCAAGTTCTCTATGAGGAATAAGAAAAATTTACTGAGAAGAGAGAGAAATGAACTATATAAGTAGAGCTATATAATTTATTTTGTATGGGAAGAACAAATATGGTGAAGGTGTTAATTTTATTTAAATGAGTCTATAGGTTTGAATGTGCTCTATTATAAATACATTTTAATAATTTAAAGGTACTAAAAGTCACTTGGAAGAGTAAACAGAAATAGCTTAGAATATTTAAAAACTACTAGTGATGCCAAATATTAAAATATATTATAGAATTAAAAGAATGTGATGATGATGCAAAATAAACACTGCACATAAATCTGTTGGTTATTGCCTGTCATGGCCATCAGTTCATAGCCTATTTCGAGAAGCGCCACATGCTGAGTCCCACTCATGGTGCTGGGTGCTGGGGAGGCTGCAGACAGCAGCAACCCCCAGGGATGGGCAGCTGTCCTGCCAGGCACCACCAAGGAAGAGCCCGCCCCAGCCTAGGAGGATGGAGGTCCGAGGTAGGGGGGCTTCCTGTGAGTGATGGCACCTGTGCTGAGACTGTGGCCTAGGAGTGAGAATGAGGAAGAAACCTGAGGCAGGAGTTTCAGAGGGGACAAGAAGGAGGCTGAGAGGGCACAGTCTGGCAGGGGTCTTCAGGACTCCCTTGTGGAGGGTCACAGTGTGGGAAGTGCAGGCTGGAGGGGGCAATGCTTTGTGCACAGAGGGCCTGTGAGTCACACTAGTGAAGTCGAGGGTGGTTGCCCTACAGACATTTTAAGCAGAGAGCAAAAATGAAAGGAGTGTTCAAGAGACAGCAGTCAAAGCTTTGAGGAGAATTGATCTGAAGGGAAAAGTAATCAGACATTGAGGGGATTGTGGTCACATTTTGGGGCTCATGAGACTGGAGTTGTGGCAGCCATCCAGGAAGCAGCCCCTTCCACAGCACAAGACAGTTGGCCTGGCCTGCCACTGGCCCTGTGAGTTGAGGTCAGCCTGAGGCAGCCTCAAAAATGCACTTGTTGCACAAGTAGACCCTGGCCTCAAGATCACCCCACCATGGCCTGCTGTCTGCACACCTGAGAAGCTTCGATGTTGGAGGGATTTCTCCTCTAAATACAAAGCTCCAGTTCCCCTGAGTGCCATTCCACAGGCCCTGTAATGATCAGTAACAGATGTAGTGTCTTGTTTGGCCTCACTGCACATTGAAGACTGAGCAATATACTCCTTAGTGATTCATTTTCAAAACGCAAAAGCAAAATCTGCAAATAGCAATGGGATAAGACCCCTCAGGGAACCAGTGCCCTGGGTCTCCCAGCATTCTGAAAAGAACTGCATCTGCAAGAATACAGGCCAGTGAGCAATGAAGACCTCTGTGTTACTATCTGAGTTCCGCACCTAACCACCCTGTGAAACAGCTCCAGGGCTTCAAAGCCAGGATGACATGAAGTAGACTTGAAACCAAATCTGGAGTGTGAGACTCAAAATCTCCTTTTCCCTCAGACCTTTTCCCATCTGACTTCCCTGTCAAGCACCCCTTAGTTCTTTCAGCAGGAAGCCATCTTTAGCCCATTGCTCACCATTGTTCTGTTATAAAGGATGAGGGTTCAGGTAGATTGGGGAAGAGCGGGAAGGAAGAAGGTAGCCTGTAGATAGAGAAGGCTGATCAGAAGATGTGAGAACGTAGAAGGACAGAACAAGGGGAATAGTGTAATGCCAGGGTAGTGAGCCTCGTGTTTGGACTAGAATTAAGTCTCAGAGATGCAAGAAATTTCTGAGACTGAATACATCCACTGAGTGTGACGGTGAAGTGATACACTTGCCACCCTGAGTGTCTGGCTATGGTGGTGAAGTTTTCACCTGAGATCATCAGTTTATTTGTGGATGCTTGAAGTTGATTTAAGCTTTGGATGGTTGGATGGAGGTGTCCTACAAAAAGCTAGACATACAAGTCTGAAGTTTAGGAGAGGCTGCATCATAATTATATATTTATATCTAAGAGATGCCCCAAAAAACACAGAACAGTAAAATGCAAAACCACTCTGAGTTGAAAGGAAGAAAGAGTAAACTTTTGGTAAATTCATCTTTGCCCAAAGAGATCATTAGATGAACTAATTTGAGATCAATACAAATATTTAGGTCATTTTACAGATGAAATCTTTGAAGATGGTAGAAGTTAAATTACTTCCCTAGGGGTCACACTAAAAGCATAACACATAACTTAAAACTAAAAGCAGATAGGTCCACTTCAAATCCTTCCCACCGCTTTGGGCTGAATTGTGCCCCAGTGGCACCAACAAGAAAACTCCCGTGTTGAAATCCTAACCCCTAGTGCCTTGGAACTTTATCTTATTTGGAGATAAATTTTTTAAATATAGAATTAAGTTAAATGAGGTCATTAGTGTGAACCCTAATCCAATATGCCCTGTACCTCCATAAAAAGGGGAAATTTGGACACAGAGGTATGCATAGAGGGAAGACTGCATGAAGGGTCACAGGGAGAAACACATCTACAAACCAAGGAGAGAGACTTAGAACAGATGCTACTCTCAGCACTCAGAAGGAAAAAACGCTGCTGGCATCTTGATCTTAGACTTCTAGATTCCAGGACTGTGATTTTTGTTGTTTAAATCACGAGTCTGCAGTGCTTTGTCATGGCAGACCTAGCAAACCCATACCCTACCCTTCCTGCTCAGTGACACCAAACACTTTGCCCTGAGAATTGTCATCACAGAGGTATCAATATTCAGTTTCTTAAAGTTGTGAAAGTGGGTGGAATTCACTTTCAGAATAGTAGCAGACAAACTCAAAGGAGCTTTGGGTTTATTGAGGTGAGTTAGCTTGCAGTCTGACCTGAGCTAGCTATTGCTGATGTCCATATGTGACCCAAGCCTCTTTTTTCCTTTCAGAAGATGTCACCTGTGAAACATGATAGAAGTGTTTTGGAGATGGTAGAGATCTTATTGGGGTAGTATGTGTGAGACAAAGCTTTAGTTTTCAAGTACACTTTCAGAAGCACTTGATGGGTCTGTTAATGAATGTGGAGCGTTCCAAGTTGTCGGTGGGGCAGGGTCAATGAATGCTCTCCATATGAACCCATGAACGTTGGGTCTCTGTCCTGTGATTGCCATAAGCTCAGTTCTCCATGATTCACCATCTCAGTGCAGAAATTGCATTTCCATATGTGATAAGTCATTCTAAGTCTTTAGGAGCTCTTAACAAGATATATATGGCCATTGCAACTATTAAAGAAAGAACTATTTGTGGCTCAAGGGATCTTTCGGAAAGGGGCACCTAGGAGGTTTTGCATGGGAAGTTTCACCCAACTTTAATAAAACATCCATAATGTGGAAGTACTTTGTATTTTAGCACAGAATTTCTCTAATTGTATGAAAACGTAAATAAGCATGGGACATCCTACAAATTAATAGAACATTCTCTTCCTTAAAAAAAAACAACAACAAGCATTTAAAAAAGAAGAAAATTTTCAGGATAAGGGCTGATAGAGATCCCATGCATTTGGTTCATATTTCTCCTCTTTTCTTCTTCACTTATCCTTTTCTCTTATTTGTATTTTCTACTTTTTTCTATTTTTTTCTACTGTCCTTTTTCTTTTTTCTTTTTTTTTTGAGACAGAGTCTCGCACTGCCACCCAAGCTGGAGTGCAGTGGCATGATCTCGGCTCACTGCAAGCTCTGCCTCCCGGGTTCGCGCCATTCTCCTGCCTCAACCTCCCGAGTAGCTGGGCGCCTGCCACCCTGCCCGGCTAATTTTTTTTTTTTTTGTATTTTTAGTAGAGATGGGGTTTCACCATGTTAGCCAGGATGGTCTCCATCTCCTGATCTTGTGATCTGCCCACCTCGGCCTCCTAAAGTGCTGGGATTACAGGCATGAGCCACTGCACCCAGCCCCTATTTTTTCTCCTGTTCTAAATTAATATTAGAACATATTAGGTTGGTGCAACACATTAAATAATAAAAACATTTTGGGAGTGGCAAGATGGCCAACTAGAAGCAGCTAGTGTGCATGGCTCTCACAAGGAGAAACAGAAGGGGTGAATAAATATAATATCTTCAACTGAAACATCCAAGTACTCACTGGGATTAATCAAGGAAACAATTTGACCCACAGAAAATGAAGAAAAGCAAGACAAGAGAACAGCCCACCCGGAAGCAATACAGAACCAGGGGATCTCCACCTGCCCACGGAAGGGGTGAGTACATGATTGACATCAGGAAACCATGCTTCTCCCACATGTCTTAGCAACCCTCGTGTCAGGTGATCTCCTTGTAAACCCACTTCACCAGGACCTTTAGTCTTCAGTCTGACAGAGAGAGCTGCGTGAAGTTTCAGCAGAGCAGCCACTCAGGCATGCATGGAGACCCTGGAGCCTTAGATACTTGGGCTTTCCAGCAAAAATAGCTGCAGCTCCAGCAAAGTGGGATAAACTACTCTGTGTAACCCTAAATGTGGTTTGAATCCAGGGGGCTGAGCAGTAACAGCCCGTGGTCCCCACTTCCATGGCACCTCACAAGACAAGACCCACTGGCTTGGAATTCCAACCAGCTACTAGTAGCAACATGGCACCTCCCTAAGAAGGAGCTCCCAGGAGAAGGGGCAGACTGCCAGCCTTGCTATTTGGCCACCTTAGCTGTTCCAGCCTTCAGGCTTTGGAAAGTCTGAGCCAACCTGGAAAGAAGGGATCCCTCAGCACAGCTCAGCTGCTCTATTAAAATGTGGCCAGTCTGCTGCTTTAAGCAGGGGCCTGATCCTGTTTCTCCTCACTGGGCAGGACTTCCCAACTAGGGCCTCCACCCACTTCCACCTGAGCTCTCCAGCCAATACAGATCTGAATTCCCCCTGTGATGGTGCTCCAAGAGGGAGGAGTGTGCTGCCATCTTTGCTGTTTGGGTGACTTGGCCATTCCAGCCTTTGGGCTTTGAAGTGTCTCACGTGGCCCAGGGGCTGAATCGGATCCCCAGAACAGCACAGCTATTCTACCGAAATGTGGTCAGACTGCTTTTTTAAGTGGGTCCCAATCCCATTTCTTCTCACTGGGTAGGACTTCCCAACTGGGGTCTCCAGCCACTTTCTACAGGTGCCTTTGGGCTGGCAATAGGTCCATACCTCCCTGAGACAAAGCTCCCAGAGGGAGGGAAAGGCTGCCATCTTTACTGTTTTGTAGCCTTCGCTGGTGACATCTCCAGGTTCTGGAAAATCCAGGTGACTAGGGACTGGAGTGGGCCCAAGCATAACACAGCAGCCCTACAGAAAAGTGGCCAGATTGTTATGTGGGTGTCCATTCCCATATCTCCTCACTAGGCAGGTCCTCCAGGCCTGGGCCTCCAGCCATGCCCCACCAGAGCTATCAAGCCAGCAGCAACTCAGCAATTCCCTGTACAGAGCCTCCAGGGGCAACTGAAAGCCTCTCTGCCACTGCCCTTGCCACCTTTGCACTAATGAATAAGCAAATTCCCTAAGTGCCTTAACCTCCAACAAGCTTCAGTACACCCAAGGAGAAGAGGTCAGTCTGTCTTCCAGGGGTCCCACATGACCCTCATAGTTCATCACCAGACAGGGAACCCCTGGCTTGGGCCCACAGCACAACCCTTCATCTTAGACTGATTGCATGGAGCAATTGGTGACCTGCATTTCTCTGGGATGGAGACCCCAGGAGTCAAGGAAAATGACTCTTGGCCACAACCACTGCAAAGATCGCTTGCTCTGCTGCCTCTAAGCTGGGGAAAAAACATAACACTGGGATCACCACAGAGCTGCAGTGGGCAGCCTGGGAGTGCCAAGTCATGAACTATAGCCAGCACTCAAGGGCAAGAGAAACTCACACTTTCAGAGCACTGAGAGGGAACACAGCTGCAACTGTGAGAAAACACAGGGGAGCTACACAACAGAGCAAGAGGCTACCAACTGACCATTAAGCCTAAGTGTCACCTACTGGATCACACCCCAAAGCTTCAACATCAAAAATACCTCACTAATATACCCACATCTGAAACCAGAGACAAGAAGTCAAGTTCAAATAGACTCTACACAAAGACTCAACCTTGTGAAAACATTGATTTAAACAGTCTATTGACTGTACTCAATCTACACTGCAGTTAAAGGAACACCCACACATGAAGATGAGAAAGAACCAATCCAAGAACTCCAGTAACTCTAATGGCCGGAGTGTCATATGTTCTCTAAACAATTGCACCAGTTTGCCAACAAGAGATCTTAACCAGGCCAAACTGGCTGAAATGACACAACTAGAACTCAGAATACGGAAAGAAACAAAGATCATTGAGATGCAGGGAGCATTGCAAAACCAAATCCAAGGAAAATAAGAACTAAAACAAAGTGATACAGGAGCTGAAGGACAAAATGGCCAGTATAAAAGATGGAGCTTAATAACACAATAACACAATGAATTTCACAATGCAATCACAAGTATTAACAGCAGAATAAACCAAACTGAGGAAAGAGTCTCAGAATTTGAAGACTGGTTCTCTGACATAAGACAATCAGACAAAAATAAAGAAAAAAGAATAAAAAGGAATAAACAAATCCTCTTAGAAGTATGGGATTATGTAAAGAGGCCAAATCTATGAATCATTGGCATCCCTGAAAGGGAGGGGCAGAAAGCAAACAACTTGGAAAATATGTTTCAGGATATTATCTATGAAAACTTCCCTGACCTTGCTAGAGAGGCCAACAGTCAAATTCAGGAAATACAGAAAACTCCTTCAAGATTCTACATAAAAATATCACCCCCAAGACACATAATCATCATATTTTCCAAGGTTGACATGAAATACAGAATGTTAAAGGAAGCTGGAGAGAAAGGACAGGTCACCTACAAGGGGATCCCCATCAAGCCAGCAGCGAATCTCTCAGCTGAAACCCCACAAGCCAGAAGAGATTGGGGGCTTATATGCAACATTCTTAAAGAAAAAAATCTTCAACCAAAAACTTTTAAATCCAGCTAAACTAAACTTCCTAAGTGAACAAGAAATAAGATCCTTTTCAGATAAGCAAATGTGGAGGGACTTTACTATAACCAGACCTGCCTTACAAAAGATCTTGAAAAGAGAGCTAAATATAGAAATACCACTACCAGCTAGTACAAAAACACACTTACACACACAGACCACTGTCACTGTAAATCAACTTACAAGCAAGCCAACATAATAACCAGGTAATAGCACAATGCCAGGGTCAAATCCACACGCATCAATACTAACCTTTAATGTAAATGGGGTAAATGTCCCACTTAAAAGACACAAAAAGGCAAGACCCAATAATATGCTGTCTTCAAGAGACCCATCTCAAACATGGACTCATAGGCACAAAATAAAGGATGGAGAAAAACGTACCAAACAAATGAAAAACAGAAAACAGAAAAAACAGAAAAATTAGGGTTGCAACCCTAATTTCAGAGAAAACAGATTTTAAACCAACCAAGATAAAAAAAAAGGAAGTATATTACATAATGGTAAAGGGTTGAATTCAACAAGAAGACCTAACTACCCTAAATATATATGCACCTAACACAGGAGCACCCAGATTCATAAAACAAGTTCTTAGAGACCTACAAAAAGACATAGACTCCCAAACAATAATAGTGGGAGACTTCAACACTCCACTGACAGTATTAGATAGATCATCGAGGCAGAAAATTAATGAAGATATTCAGGACCTAAACTCAGAATGGGACCAAATGGATCTGATAGACCTTTACAGAAGTATCCACCCCAAAACAACAGAATATACATTCTTCTCATTGCCACATGGCACATATTCTAAAATCACCACATAATTGGACATAAAACAATCCTCAACAAATGTAAAAGAACTGAAATAATACCAAACACACTCTTGGAAAATGGCACAATAAAAATAGAAGTCAGCAGAAGGAAAATCATTCAAAACCATACAATTATATACAAATTAAACAACATGCTCCTGAATGACTTTTGGGTAAATAAAATGAAATTAAGGCAGAAATCAAGTTCTTTGAAAATAAGAATAATAATACAACATACCAGAATTTCTAGGACATAGCTAAGGCATCTAAGAAAAATTCACAACACTAAATGCCCATATCAAGAAGTTAGAAACATCTCAAATTAATAACTTCACAACTGAAAGAATTAGAGAAACAAGGACAAATCAACCCCAAAGCCAGCAGAAGACAAGAAATAACAAAAATCAGAGCTGAACTGAAGGGAATCAATACATGAAAAACCATTCAAAAGATCAACAAATCCAGGAGTTAGTTTTTTGAAAAAATTAATAAACTAGAAAGGTCATTTGCTAGACTAATTGAGAAGAAAAGAGATAAGATCCAAATGAACACAATTAGAAATGATGAAGGGAATGTTACTTCTGACCCCATAGTAGTAAAAACAACCATCAGAAACTATTACAAACACCTCTTCTCACACAAATTTAAACATTTAGAAGAGAAGAAGAAATTCCTGGACACATACACTCCCCCAAGACTGAGCCAGGAAGAAATTGATTCCCTGTACAGACCAATAATGTGCTCCAAAACTGAATCAGTAATAAATAGCCCACCAACAAAAAAATCCCAGGACATGATAGATTCAAAGCCAAATTCTACCAGATGTACAAAGAAGAGCTGGTACCATACCCACAGAACTGATTCCAAAAAGTTGAGGAGGAGGGACTTCTCCCCAATTCATTCTGTGAGGCCAGCATCATCTTGATACTGAAACCTGGCAGAGATACAACAACAACAACTAAAACTTCAGGCCAATATCCTTGATGAAAATTGATGCAAAACTCCTCAACAAAATAGTTGCCTGCTGAATCCAATAAATAACACATCAAAAAGCTAATCCACCATGATCACGTAGGCTTCATCTCTGGGATGCAAAGTTGGTTCAACACATGATGATCAATAAATGTGACCCTTCACAACACAGAACTAAAGACAAAAACCACATGATTATCTCAGCAGATGCAGAAAAGGCTTTTGATAAAATTCAACATCTCCAGTTTCATCCATGTCCCTACAAAGGACATGAACTCATCATTTTTTATGGCTGCATAGTATTCCATGGTGTATATGTGCCACATTTTCTTAAACCAGTCTATCATTGTTGGACATTTGGGTTGGTTCCAAGTCTTTGCTATTGTGAATAGTGCCGCAATAAACATACGTGTGCATGTGTCTTTATAGCAGCATGATTTATAGTCCTTTGGGTATATACCCAGTAATGGGATGTCTGGATCAAATGGTATTTCTAGTTCTAGATCCCTGAGGAATTGCCACACTGACTTCCACAATGTTTGAACTAGTTTACGGTCCCTCCAACAGTGTAAAAGTGTTCCTATTTCTCCACATCCTCTCCAGCACCTGTTGTTTCCTGACTTTTTAATGCTGGCCATTCTAACTGGTGTGAGATGGTATCTCATTGTGGTTTTGATTTGCATTTCTCTGATGGCCGGTGATGATGAGCATTTTTTCATGTGTTTTTTGGCTGCATAAATGTCAGTAAACTATCGCAAGGACAAAAAACCAAACACCGCATGTTCTCACTCATAGGTGGGAATTGAACAATGAGAACACATGGACACAGGAAGGGGAACATCACACTCCGGGGACTGTTGTGGGGTGGGGGGAAGGGGGAGGGACAGCATTAGGAGATACACCTAATGCTAAATGACGAGTTAATGGGTGCAGCACATCAACATGGCACATGGATACACATATAACAAACCTGCACATTGTGCACATGTACCCTAAAACTTAAAGTACAATAATAAAAAAAATTAAAAAATAAAAAAATTTTAAAAAGACTTTCACAATCATGTCATGAGATTATTCCCATATCAAAAAGTAGGAAATGAAAGCCTGGAAAGTAGTTATATCAACATTAAACCGCTCTCAAACCCCCCCCCCAAATTCAACATCTGTTCATGTTAAAAACTCTCAATAAACTTGGTATTGAATGAACATGTTTCAAAATAATAAGACCCCTCTATGACAAACCCACAACTAACATTATACTGAAGGGGCAAAAGCTGGAAGCATTCACCTTGAAAACTCATACAATACAAGAATGCCCTCTCTCACCACTTCTATTCAATATAGTGTTGGAAGTCCTAGTCAGAGAAACCAGGCAAGAGAAAGAAATAAAGAGCATCCAAATAGGAAGAGGGGAAGTCAAACTCTCTCTGTTTGCAGATGACATATTCTATATCTAGAAAACCCCATAGTCTCAGCCCAAAAGCTCCTTCAGCTGATAAACCACATCAGCAAAGTTACAGAATACAAAATCAATGTACAAAAATCACTAGCATTCCTATATACCAACAACAATCAAATTGAGAGCCAAATCAGAAAGGCAATTCCATTCACAATTCACACACACACACACAGAGACACACACACCTAGGAATACAGCTAACTGGGGAGGTTAGGGGTAATTCTGTACAATGAGAATTACAAAACACTGTTCAAAGAAATCAGAGAAGACAAAAACAAATGGAAAAAATGTCCTATGCTCATGGATAGGAAGAATCAGTATTATTCAAATGGCTATAGTGCTCAAGGCAATTTAGGGATTCAATGCTATTTCTATCAAACTATCAATGAAATTATTCACAGAACACAAAAAAATTATTTTAAAATTTATGTGGAACCAAAAAAGAGCCTGACTAGCCAAGGCAAATCTAAGCAAAAAGAACAAAGCTAAGAGAAGTACATTACCTGACTTCAAATTATACTACAAGGCTACAGTGACCTAAACAGCATGGGACTGGTGCAAAAACAGGTACATAGACCAATGGAGTAGAATAGACAGCCCAGAAAAAGGCCACACATCTACGACCATCTGATCTTTGACAAAGCTGACAAAAGCAAGCAATGGGGAAAAGACTCCTTACTCAATAAATGGTGCTGAAAAACTGGCTAGCCATATGCAGAAGATTTAAGCTGGACCCCTTCTTTACACTATATACACAAATTAACTAAAGATGGATTAAAGACTTAAATGTAAAACCCAAAACCATAAAAACCTGGAAGATAGTCTAGGCAATACGATCCTGGACTTGGAATGGGAAAAGATTTCACAACAAAAACACCAAAAGCAATTGCAATAAAAGCAAAAATTGACAAATGGGATCTAATTAAACTTAAGTACTAAAGCTTCTGCACAGCAAAAGAAACTATCAAGAGAGTAAACAGACAACCCACAGAATGGGAGAAAATATTTGCAAACTATGCATCTGACAAAGGTCTTATATCTAGCATTTATAAGGAACTTAAATTTACAAGAGAAAAACAACTCCATTAAAAAGTGGGCAAAGGACATAAATGGACACTTCACAAAAGAAGACATACATGCAGCCAACAAGCATATGAAAAAAAGGTCAATATCACTGATAATTGGAGAGATACAAATCAAAACCACAATGTGATACCATCTCACACAAATCAGAATGGCTATTATTAAAAAGTCAAAAAATAACAGATGCTGGCGATGTTGCAGAGAAAAGGGAACATTTATACACTGTTGGTGAGAGTGTAAATTAGTTCAGCCATTATGGAAAGCAGTATGGCAATTCCTCAAAGAGCACATCTTAGAATGCTAAATAAATGAGTGACAAAATGAATAGAGGGAAAGCTGTTAGGCTTGGAGATAACCAAAAGAAAAAAAGAAGTGATACGTCTTCCTTCCACTGCTCTTGACAGAGCCAGTGCTTGCTGCCTTGGCCCCTGTGTTGCTGCCATTAGCCTGGGGCTCAGACTGACCACAACATGGTTCAGAGCCCCCAATACACATGCATCAATCTGTGGGAATAGCAGTCATAATAATGCAGTTTTATGTTGCTGTCATAAGCCACTGATATTTTGGGTTTTCGTGTTATGACTGCACAGCTTAGCCCATCCTAGTTAATGCAAGTCTCTACATAAAGAAAATGGGGCTCAGAAAGATTAAGAAACGTTCCCAGGATTGTACACTGGGCTCTTTCCAATTTTGCTTGCCTAATAAGGATATATGCTCTGCTTTTGACGATCAAGATATAGACAAATGGAGGGCAAAAAGTTTTCCTTTCTTAAAAATTTTTATTTCAGGTTTGGGTTACATGTGAAGGTTTGTTACATACATAAACATGTGTCATAGGGGTTTGTTATGCATATTCTTACATCACCCACATAATAATCTTGGTACCCAATGGTTATTTTTCCGCTCCTCTTCCTCCTCCCACCCTCCCCTTTCAAGTAGACCCTAGTATCTGTTGTTTTCTTCTTTGTGTTCATAAGTTCTCATCATTTAGCTCCCACTTATAAGTGAGAACATGTGGTATTTGGTTTTCTGTTCCTGTGTTAGTTTGCTAAGGATGATAGCTTCCAGCTCCATTCATGTTCCCACAAAAGACAGGATTTAATTCTTTTTTATGGCTGTATAATATTCCATTGTGTATCAGCACCACATTTTCTTTACTCAGTCTGTCATTGATGGGAAATTAGGTTGATTCCATGTCTTTGCTAATATTAGACCTCTATGAAAAAGGCAGAAAAAGGTCTATCTATGACATGGAATCTTGAATAACATTTTCTGCCTTCTATTCAACTTTCTTTTATTTAGACATCAGTACATCTGCCTTCTAAGTAAATACCAAAATTCTATGAGGCATTATACAGAAATTACTTTGTGTGGCTTTTATTTTTGTTCATATTTTTGAAAGTACCTGTAGAAATAATATTTTTATACTTTGCCTGCTTTTGATCCTTTGTTATAAAGTAACCTGATGGGAATTCCTTTTCCATCTAAACTTATTTTCATGTTGTATAAAGTTTACAAATTTAACTCTAAGTTCTTTGTGAATGTATTCATTCATTTACATATTACTGACGTCTTGTGTAAGGCAAAGAAAGAGAAATGGATTAAAAAATTCAAAAGAGAACACTTGGTCACCTGTTTATAGTAGAAATTTTCTGCCCAACTGCTTTTCTGAGGAAAGTATTTTGATATTTTTTAATTTTAAAATTATTTAATTTCAGTAGGTTTTTGGAGAACAGGTGGTGTTTGGTTACATGAACAAGTTGTTTAGTGGTGATTTCTGAGATTTTAGTGCACCCATCACCCAAGCAGTGTATGCTGTTCCCAATGTGTAGTCTTTTATCCCTCGTCCCCCTCCCACCCTTTTCCCCAAGTTCCCAAAGTTCACTGTATCATTTTTATGTCTTTCCATCCTCATAGCTTAGCTCCCGCTTACAAGTGAGAACATATGTTTGGTTTTTCATTCCCGAGTTACTTCACTTGGAATAATGGTCTCCAATTCCATCCAGGTTGCTGTGAATGTCATGATTTTGTTCCATTTTATGACTGAGTAGTTTTCCATGGTATGTATGTGTGTATATATCACATTTTCTGTATCTTCTTGTTGATTGGTGGGCATTTGAGCTGGTTTCATATATTTGCAATAGTAAATTGCGCTGCTGTAAACATGCATGTGCAAGTATCTTTTTCATATAATGACTTATTTTCCTCTGGGTAGATACCCAGGAGTGGAAAATGGTAGATCTACTTTTAATTCTTTAAGGAATCTCCACATTGTTTTCCATAGTGATTGTACTAGGTCACATTCTCACCAACAGTGTAAAAGTGTTCCCTTTTCACCACATCCATGCCAACATCTATTATTTTTTATTTTTTTTTATTATGGCCATTCTTGCTGGAGTGAGATGGTATCTTATTGTGGTTTTGATTTGCATTTCCTGGATAATTAGTGATGTTGATCATTTCTTCATGTTTCTTGGCCGTTTGTATATCTTTTGAGAATTGTCTATTCATGTCCATAGCCCATTTTTAATGGGATTGTTTGTTTTGTTCTTGCTGATTTGTTTGAGCTCTTTGCAGATTCTGGATATTAGCCCTTTGTTGCGTGCATAGATTGTGAAGATTTTCTCCCACTCTGTGGGTTGTCTGTTTACTCTGCTGATTATTTCTTTTGCTGTGCAGAAGCTTTTTAGTTTAATCCCATTTATTTATCTTTGTATTTGTTGCATTTGCTTTTGAGGTCTTGGTCATGAAGTCTTTGCCTAAGCCAATGTCCAGAAGGGTTTTCCCAATGTTATCTTCTAGAATTTTTAGGTTTCAGGTCTTACATTTAAGTCTTTAATCCATCTTGAGTAGATTTTTGTATAGAGTGAGAGATAAGGATCCAGTTTCATTCCTCTACATGTGGCTTGCCAGTTATCTTAGCACCATAGGTTGAATAGGGTGTCCTTTCCCCACTTTATGTTTTTGTTTGCTTTGTCTAAGATCAGTTGACTATAATTCTTTGGCTTTATGTCTGGATTCTCCAATCTGTTCCATTGGTCTATATGCCACTTTTATATCAGTACCATGCTGTTTTGGTGACTGTGACCTTATAGTATAGTTTGAAGTCAGGAAATGTAATGCCTCCAGATTTGTTCTTTTTGCTTAGTCTTACTTTGGTTATGCAGGCTATTTTTTGATTCCATGTGAATTGTAGGATTTTTTTTTCTAGTTTTGTGAAGAACAATAGTGGTATTTTGATGGGAATTGCATGGAATTTGTAGATTGCTTTTGGCAGTATGGTCATTTTCACAATATTGACTCTACCCACCCACGAGCATGGGATGTGTTTACATTTGTTTGTGTCATGTATGATTTCTTTCATCAGTATTTTGTAGTTTTCCTTGTAGAGGTCTTTTGCCTCCTTGGCTAAGTAGATTCGTAAGTTTTTTTTTTTTTTTGGTGTTTGTTTGCTTGTTTTTAGTTTTTGTTTTGGAGCTCTTGTAAAAGGGGTTGAGCTCTTGATTCGATTCTCAGCTTGGCCACTATTGGTATATAGCAGAGCTACTGATTTGTATACATTAACTTTGAATCCTGAAACTTTGCCAGATTTACTTACCAGTTCTAGGAGCTTTTTGGATGAGTCCTTAGGATTTTCTAGCTATGCGGTCATGTCATCAGCAAACAGTGATGGTTTGACTTCCGTATTACCAGTTTGGATGCCCTTGATTTGTTTCTCTTGTCTGGTTGCTCTGGCTAGGACTTCCAGTACTCTGTGGAATAGAAATGGTGAAAGCAGGCATCCTTATCTTGTTCCAGTTCTCAGGCAGAATGTTTTCAACTTTCCTCCATTCAGTATAATGTTAGCTGTGGGTTTGTCATAGATGGCTTTTTATTATCTTAAAGTATGTCCCTTCTATGCCAATTTTGCTGAGGGTTTTAATCATAAAGGGATGCTGGGTTTTGTCAAATGTATTTTCTGCGTCTATTGGAATGATCATGTGATTATTGTTTTTAATTTTGTTTATATGGTGTATCACATTTATTAACTTGTGGATGTTAAACCATCCCTGCATCCCTAATACGAAACCCACTTGATCATTGTGGATTATCTTTTTGATATGCTGTTGGATTCTGTTAGCCAGTATTTTGTTGAGGATTTTTGCATCCATGTTCATCAGGGATATTGGTCTCTAGTTTTTCTGTTATGTCCTTTCCTTGTGTTGGTATTAGGGTGATACTGGCTTTATAGAATTAATTAGGGAGGAGTCCCTCTTTTTCTATCATGCAGAGTAGTGTCAATAGGATTGCTACCAATTCTTTGAATGTCTGATAGAATTCAGCTGTGAATCCATCTGGTCCTGGACTTTTTTGTTGTTGTTAACTTTTTAATTACCATTTCAATTTCACTGTTGTTTTTGGTCTGTTCAGAGTTTCTATTTCTTCCTGGTTTAATATAGGAGGGTTGTATATTTCCAGAAATTTAGCCATCTCCTCTAGGTTTTCTAGTTTATGTGCATACATGTGTTCATAGTAGCTTTGAATGATCTTTTGTATTTCTGTGGTATTGATTGTAATATATCCCATTTTGTTTTTAATTGAGCTTATTTGGATCTTCTCTCTTCTTTTCTTGGTTAATTTTACTAATGGTCTATAAATTTTATTTATCTTTTCAAAGAATCATCTTCTGTTTCAATTATCTTTTGTATTTTTTGTTTCAATTTCATTTAGTTCTGCTCTGATTTTGGTTATTTCTTTCCTTCTGCTGGGATTGGGTTTGGTTTGTTTTTTGTTTCTACAACCAAGGACCCTCACAGAGTCCACTTTACTCCCCTGCTACCTCTACCAGAGTAGGTGCTGGTATCCATGGCTGAGAGACCCGAAGACAAATCAGATCACAAGACTCTTTGTGAACATTCCCCAGTACCACCCCCAGGCCTGATAGCTTTGCTGGGTGGCTAGATCCAGAAGAGAAATAACAATCACTGCAGTTCAGCTCTCAGGAAGCCCCATCCCTAGGGGAACAGGGATAGCACCACATCAAGGGAGCACTCCCGTGGGACAAAAGAATCTCAAGAGCAGCCATTGAGTCCCAGATCTTCCCTCTGACATAGCTTACCCAAATGAGAAGGAAACAGAAAAACAATTCTGGTAATATAACAAAATAAGGTTATTTAACACCCCTAAAATATTACACCAGCTCACCAGCCATGCATCCAAACCAAAATGAGATCTCTGAATTGCCAGAAAAGGAATTCAGAAGGTCAATTATTAAACCAACCAAGGAGGCACCAGAAAAAGGTGAAGTCCAACTTGAAGAAATAAAAAAAAGATGCAGCATATGAATAGAAAAATCTCCAGTGAAAATAAATAGAATAAATAAAATACAATCACAACTTTTGGAAATCAAGGACACACTTAGAGAAATGCAAAATCCACTGGAAAGTCTCAGCAATAGAATCAAATGAGTAGAAGAAATAACTTCTGAGCTTGAAGACAAAGTTTTCAAATTAACTCAGTCCAACAATGACGAAGAAAAAATAATTTAAAAATAAACAAAGCCCCCAACAAGTTTGGGATTATGATAGATGACCAAACTTAAGAATGATTGGTGTTCCTGAGGAAGAAGAGAAACCTAAAAGTTTGAAAACATTTTATCCATCTTTGGGCAGTCAAGTATTCCTGGACAGCGTACCTGGGTGATCACTCACACTTATCAAGTTCACCAAAGTACCAAGACGATGATTTTGCCCTGAACCCGCTTGGCACTGCTTGAGTGCCAGCACATGGCTTCTGGTTGCATTTCTTACCCAATTCCTTGTTCAGTGGAAGAGAATGAGCTTTGTAGCACCTGTGACTTGTTTTCATTTCTACCTTATTTTACTTTTGGGGCTCTAGGCTGATGATTACATTTTCTCTCTCTCTCATTTCCTTTTTATGCATTTTATATTTGGGGATGATTTTTCAAATTGCACAAAGCAATTTTCTTTTTGTTCCTGGCAACTACTATAAAATATTTTTCTTTTAATTATTCAAGAGAATTTCTCCATAAATTAATGTTTCTAAATAAAGATTTAGGAAAGTTTTTCAGACTTTTCATAAAATGGTCTTAATTTCATCACTCCTACTGTCTTTGTTGAGTATACATTTTACGCTAGAAACAAAATCTGATGCTGGAGAAATGAAAGTGAAAGAGCCAAGTCCTCCATCCTCAATGAATGTTCAGTATAGAATTTTGGGTTGTAGACAGGCAAGTGGAAATCAGATGAGAGAATATGGCATTGGAGAGCACAGAGAAGGGCACCAAACCCACAGAGAGGGCTTGGGGAGGAGGACAAGTTGCCCACATCCCTTGATTGGTTCTCACTGCCTCAGCACTTACCAGCCCACATTCCAATTGCCAGCATCCCCACCAATTTACCTGTGCAAATGGCACAAGTAAGTGCAAGAGAATAGCCCTGTATATTCTTCATCCAAGGAATGACATAAGCAGACATGTTCTATGCAATCTCCCAGAAGTTCCCAGCAGAATTGAGCCCTAGGTGACCATAGCAGTAGCCTGAAAGTTCACACTCACTGTATTGAGCATCTTCTCTTTCCTGCATCATTTTCTCAGTTCACCAGGAGTGTGTCCTGGGACTACCTCCCAAATAAACCACTTTCATTTGCGTCCTCTTGCCAGGGTTTCCTTCTGTCAATTTAGACAGTCACCTTTATGGAATATGTAATATCTACAGAATCACAAATGATGAAGAAAAATCAATGAGGTGACATAGGAGATGGGAATTCCAAAAAGGAGAGTCTGGGCCAAGACACATGGATGTGAATCGTTGTCAAGTTCCATATGAGGCAGTGATGACCTTGGAGTTTTAAATGACCCCATCAACTGAGCTCCAGTTCAAAAGCAGCATAACTGTGGCTCGACATAAAATTTCTCAAATGTACAAAGTTTCAGTGACAGCAGACTGCTGAGGCATCTCACATCATGGCAATGACATGGAGTCAGACTACACGGGTTAAAATCCTGATTCTTCCATTTACAAGCTATCTAAATTTGACATATTTCCCTAAACTATCTGTGGCTCAGTTATTTTATTTCTAAAATGAAGACAGTAATAGCACCTACTAAGTAGTTATTATGAGGTTATAACACATTACTGAGTGTTATGTTCATTATTAGTGTTAGCTAGTTTTTGTTTGTGATTATCTCAGTGATGTCTGAGAGGCAAATCACATGGGGAAGGAGACTCAGCCTTTATCCTCTAGGACCCCATGGTCTGGCGGGTGACAGAAATAGACACACAAGTAAGAACGACCCTAAGAGGAAGATAGAAATTCCTCTTGTGCACACAAAAGTGCTATCAGACCCCCAAATCAAAAGGGTCACACCTGGCTGGCTTCATGGACCAGAGAGGGATTCATAGACAGCGTTTGTGTAGACCTAAACCTGAGAAGCAGGTAGCATTTGTGGAGGCAAAGATCTAGGGTGGAGTGGACATGTGCAGGTAAACGTTTGAGAAAGAATTATGTGAGCCTGGATAGTTCTGTGTCTGGAGAACATCAAACAGTCCAGTTTCCCTAGAGGCCAGGCTATGTGATGGGCAAAAGCAAGAGCGCAGCCACCGACAGCAAGATGCCGATGCTTCATATGGCAGGGGATATGGGTTTCTGAACATTTTAGAACCAGAGAAACAAAATCTGAGGGTGGAGATCAGCAAACCAGAGAAGACTTCACTGCGGATGTCCACATCAGACCTCTCTAGGGAAGATCCAGCAATGTGGGAGCTGAGAAATAAAGTGAGTCTTCTCTTCCATTGATTGTAGATAATTCTGAGAAGAGAAAGGAGATTCTCACACCCTTCTATCATGTTACAAAGCCAATTATCACCTTCTTTTTTTCTATAAAATATAGAATTAGCACGACTATGTAATCACATGAGGTTTATAAAGGGTGTGGCACAATGTCCAATGCAGAACAGCTACTGACAGACACGTGGCAGTGGTGCTGAAGATGATGATGGTGATGAGAATGGTATGCTGGAGATGAAAATGGTGATGGTGATGATGGTTTTGAAGGTGATGATGATGGTGTGGTGGTAATGCTGGTAATGGTAATGATGGTGATGGTGTTGATGATGATAATGGTAATGGTGGTCGTGATGAGTATAATGACGGTGAGTATACTGATGGTGATGGTGGTAGTGGTGATAGTGATGGTAATGGTGATGACAGCAGTACTGTTATTGATAATGGTAATAGTGATTCTGTTAATAGTGATGGTGGTGGTGGTGGTTATAATGGTGGTGATGAAGGTAGCTCTTGTAATAATAATAATGGCGATGGTAATAGTGGTGAAGGTGGTCATGGTGATGGTAGTAATAGCGGTGGTGGTGATGGTGATGATGACAGAGATGGTGGTATTGATAATGATGGTGGTGGTGATGATATTGATGATAATGGTGATAATGCTGATGGTGGTAATGATGGTAGTTATGGTGGAGATTATGATGGTACTGGTGTTGATGGTGATGGTCTTGGTGGTGGCAATAATGGTGACAGTGATGATAATAGTGATGGTGATGGTAGTGATGATTATGGTGATGGTGGTGATAATGGTGATGATCATGATGTTGAGGTTATGGTGATGGTGATCATGGTGGTGGGTGGTGATGGTGGTGATGATGATCGTGATCATGGGAGTGGTATCAATGGTGATAGTGGTAAAGATAATGGTGATGGTGGTAGTGATGATTGTGAGGATGGTGGAGGTGAGGCTGATGATAGTGTTGGAGGTTATGGAAGTGACAATAGTTGTAAAGGTTATGGTGATATTGATGATATAGTGGTAATGGTGGTGATATGATATTTGATGTGAAAAGATAAAGCTCTTTGGTGCAGAGTATAAGCATGAGGCCAGAGCAGGTATCATTAACAGTTTTCCTCTGTTTGCAGGCTCATCAGATCTGGACTCAGGTGAATCTTGTCCTCAGACACCTCGCCATGGATGGGAAACTGTTTTTCATTAATGGATCATGTGTTCTTCTTAAACCACAGCAGCAAACGTGGTTTTTCCCTGGTATTCATGCCACTGACTGACTAAGATGACCACGAAAAAGAAGGAGATGGGTAGTTTGAGAAAGGGGCAAGAAGCAACAGAGAGAGCACCAGGAAAGGGGTGAGGAGGCAAAGAGTGGAAGAGAGGATAGAAAACAGACTTGTCCACAGGGGTGTCCACACGTTCATTGTCCCTCGCCTTGAGAAGGTCCCTGTCTTCCGAGACAGTCACTTCTGGGCTTGTCTCTCCTTCCTGGAAAGATCCAGAAGGGGCCCTGGGGAGAGCTGCAGGAACAGGAGGTTGTGCCATCTACTGGCCATTGCTCTGATCAATAAAATCAATAAAATCAGTAAAAGCAGATCAGTAAAATCAATAAAAGCAGATCAGTAAAATCAATAAAAGCAGACGGGCCTCTGTAGAACCCGTACGGCACTCAGGGAGTGCTTGGTTTGCAAAACCCCTTTCTCCAGGGCAGATCCTATGACAACCCCAGGGTTACCTTCAGAGCCTGCTCCCCAGGGTGAGGCTCGAGTAGAGGCACCCGAAGAGCTGGTCATCCGTGGGTGAATGCTGCCCTCTCGTGGTCACTGTGGTAAAGTGGAGCATGCAAAACCCAGAGGTTCTCTACAAACTCATGAACTGAGCAGGATTTACAGGGCAGGTGGCTGCGGGAACAGGAATCGCCCTGTAGCTTTGTGGTTTATCTGCCGCATTTGAGCATTCTCTTTGTGATGTGTTCATCTTCACATGTGATGTTTCAGCATATCGTCTCCTCTTTTATCATGGGGTGAGGAGGTTGCCAACTCTGCAAGCCTCTTCCCACTTAGTTCCCCTCAGACACACTCCATCTCTCGGGGCCCAAAGGCCCACCATTCCTGCCAACTCTGACACAGCTCAGGCATCCTTCTTAGACACATTCAATGCCATGAATGGCAAACTTAGCTGGGCATAGTGGCACTCACCTGTAGTCCCAGCTACTCAGGAGGCTGAGGCAGAATTGCTTGAACCCGGGAGGCGGAGGTTGCTGTGAGCCAAGATCGCGCTGCTGCACTGAAGCCTGGTGATAGAGTGAGACTCCATCAAAAAAAAAGGCTAATGTTTTCTTTTTCCAAATATGACTGGCAAAAAAGTACTTAAAACATTTTATAATAAAAAGCCATTTTGGTGCCATATTCATAATGAAGTCCATCAGCAAAAGGAAGAAGACCCTCACCTGCACTCTAATGAAATCTGGCCCCACTAGGCTGGGCACAGGGGTTGACATTTTAGATCCACAGTCTTGCATGCATGATGTCCCAAGAATCTCCTGAGGACAGCTCTCGGTTCCTTCCTGAGAGCTGACCATCTGCTTATCCTCATGTCTCCTCTAGTTCAGTAATTGTCATGCCACGTGCTCAGACTAGGGCTGGAGTTCTGTTCTTTCCTCCCCACTATGCCCTCACCCCAGCCCTCAGCAAGTCCTGCCCCGCCACCTCTCACAGGCATCCTGAGTCTCCTGTGCTCCACCTCCCGACCACTGCACAGGCCCGGGTCACTGTCCTCCCTTTCCTGGGTGACTGCAATTTCCTCCTGACTGTTCTCCACCCTCCCATTCTCACCGACTAGAAGCCTGTTCCTTCCTTGCGGCCACTCCAGCCTTCTAATAACATATAAGATGCCATGTCAATAGTCCCGGTAAAACCCTTCAAAGGCTTCTCATTAGTCTTGGAATAAAGTATAAATTCTTCAGCGTGATGCATATGGCCTGGCAGGAACTGACATCTGCTCATCCACAGATCCAGTCTCTGTATCTTTCCTGCCTGCTGGTCCTTGATGATCAATTCAGGAGCTTCCACAGGTTAAGATCATTTTCTCCTCAGGGTAAGTTCATGCTGTTTTTTGGCCAGAAAATCCCCACCCTTGGGTTTCTGCAGCTGGCTGCTTCTCCTCCTGCAGAGAGCAGCTCCCATGTCACATCCCCAGAGTGATCTTTCCAGGTCGCTCTTTCTAGGTTAGGATATCATTTGGCTACAAGCTGGGTAAAGGCAATACTGTATTCATCCCATTACCTGTAAAGTGCCTATGAACAATCCCTGGACCATAGAAGACACTGAATATATATATTGGATGAAATGCCTTTATGGGCGTATCAGAGACTTTCTCAGTGGGAATGAGATAATGTCATGTGAACATTTTGCCAGTAGCACCTGTGAGGTTGTGATAACTCTACAACTATTTGTTACAACTGTCATTTCAATGGCAAGAGTTAAGATGACCTTTGGATCTTTTGAAAAATGACAAAAGCTTGGGATCAAATATCAAAATGCAATGGAGGAAAGATAAGAAATCACCCTAGGGAGGGTGGCAGGAAGCACAGGGTGTCCCAGAGACAGTGTCCTGGAACCCAGCCAGCAGAGCCTCCACCAGCAACACTGTCACCCTTTCTCCAGGGCTTCTCTGTGCCGAGCAGTTCGGTAAGGACCTCATACGCATTGTCATTTTGTTCTTCACATATCCGCAAATAGAGAGGTGTACTCTTGCTGATAAGAAGATAATTCTTGACACACAGCAGGCACACCATACCTCTCTTTTGACTGAATGCACACATGTATCCAAGGTCCACCCTTGCGGAGAACACATCACTGGAGAGCTCCAAGATCCCAGGCAGGGCTCAGCTATGATGACATCACAGTGTGGGGTCCTGTGCACTTGCATCAGACTCTGCCCTGATACTTTTTGCTGCAGGTTCCTCATCTGCAAAATATGGAAACACATTTCATAAAGATTGTTGGAGGATCCATTAATTCACTCAACTAATTCCTTACTGAACCCTGTGCTAGGGCTGGGACCACGGCATTGAGCAAGTAGACAGTGTGCCCATGTCTAGAACACAGGGAGCACATAGAGAGGCACAGAGATGGTTGATAAAAAGCTTTTACTTTCCTTCCTGGCCTGGGAGTCTCATGAAGAGAGGATGCCTTGGAGTAGGGGGTGATCAAAGGTAGACAGCAAAGAAGGTAAAGTGGGAGCATCTGCAGTGCATTGCTGCCCTAGGAAGAATCTACAGTGTCGCTGAGCTCCTGACTATGATAACAAATACTGCAGTGCAAACTCAGAGACCCTAGAGAAGGGCAATGGGGTGCTCTAGGGGGAGGCAGGAGCTGCTGAATGGGGATAAGCCAGGCTCATTAGGGGACCAGTAGTGGGCAGCTGGGCAGCTTTCAGACTCCTGAGGAGGGATTGATGCCTGGCCATTTGTCCAAGTACATACACACACACAGTCACACACAAATACACACAGTTTCACACACAGAGAGAATTACACACATACACACAGTCTCTCACACACACATAGAATCACACACCCAATCACACACATACATGCAGTCACACACACAGAGCCACACAGATACACACAATCTCACACACACACAGTCTCACACACATGGTCTCATACAAAGATGGATTATTATGAAGGAAACCTGCTGAATAGGTATTTTCCTGCATTGAATTTCCTTAAAAGCACAAAACTATGTTCATGGCAAAATCTGGAAGAGCTCGTTGCAGACTGAAACAGATCCAAAACTGCATTTTGCAAACTGCTGCACGCAGCACAAATGCAGCTGTAAAAGTTAATGTGCGCTACTAATTACATTTTTAAAAATTCCTTCAACAAACATTGCAATTATTTTGTATACCAAAGCCTCCTTTTGGAACTATCAATGCACATTATAATATTCATTAAAACTCATAAAATGTCTGCAGTAAGCCACCTGATTTTTTATCTTCAAACTGTAATCAATTATTCTGAAATTCCTACACTTTGATTTTTGAGGGGAATGGCTAACACCTACCAGCTACCTTCAGAAAGAGTGTCCTGTGGAAATAAATTAAGAAACATTCATCTGGAATATTGTTTCACTTTCTGTAAATTCTAGTATTGAGGAAGTTAAGTAAATATAGCCATCCATTGCTATCCACGAGGGATTGGTTCCAGGACCTCCCTCCTATACCAAAATCCATGGATACTCAAGTCCCTCATATAAAATGGTGTAACATGTGCATATAACCCATGCACATCCTCCTGTATACTGTAAATCATCTCTAGGTTACTCATAATACCTCAGACAATGTAAATGCTGCGTGCATACTTGTTATGCTGTATAGCTTAGGGAACAATGGCAAGATAAGTCTGTCCATGTTCAGTGCAGATGCATTGGTTAAAAAATATTTTTTATCTGAACTTGGTTGAATCCAAAAAGGTAGAACTCAAGGATACAGAGGCTGACTGCATGATGATGGTAATTGATGGGATCCAAATTTTTAACTGTCAAAGAAAGCAGCCACAGCTTTGGAAAGGGAAGAACCAGAAAGAATCTCGCAGTGTTGGAAATAAGGTCAATATTAACTTATGGTTTATAACATATAGACAGATAATGTAGAAATAAATATCAACACGTGAGTATGTTCACGTGTGGATTTCATAGCTGTGTCCCACTGAGGAGGCCTGGAACAAGGCTTCTCACTCTCCCCACTGTGGACATTTTGGGCCCAATCACTCCATCTTTGGGAGCTGTGCTGTGCATTGCCTGATGTTTATCAGCATCCAAGACCTCTATCCCCAAAATGACAGCAGCACCTCCTCCCAAGTAGTGACAACCAAAAATGTCCCCAGACATTACCAAGCATGCTCTGGGAAGCACATTTGGTGCCTCCTGCCACAGGTTGAGAAGCACGGACCGAGGCCCCATGGCCATCCAGGAGCAATGAGCACAGGCTGCACTTGTGCGTTGCTTTCTAAATTCACCGCAGATTCTAGCCACTGATTCTAAGGTTGGCTCAGAAAAGTGAAAGATAAATCTGGAACTTCTTGTTACATCAGAAAGTTAAAATAGACTCAAATAACAATTAAAACGTGTCATAAGAATGCAGGAAGCAGCTTGAAGGGGCCCCCAATAGCCAGCTCTGAGATAATTTACACATTGGAATAAATAGTGCTAACAGAGCATAACTTATTGAATAAAATAAGAAACCATGAGTCAGATAGATCTATGGAGAGATGAATGGCAAGTAGGTAGGCAGGTAGATAGATAGGCAGATAGAAGAAATGAGAGATTTTCCTTATAGTAGAATGAATGCCATTAATAAATGTAGAACAAACAATGAAATTAGAAACAACCCTTTCACAACAGTCATAATAACAATTGATTCAAGCAACAATTATCATTGTATGCTAAGGCTAGAAAGCGAAAATTTGATAAGAAGTAGGATATAATCATATTTCAAAGCATTGTTTTGTGCAATATTTGTTAATGATAAAGTGAAAAATAGCAACTTTCTAGCGGACTGGCACAGATATGCTGCAATGGCTGGGGCCAGGCCACTCCTGGGAGGTGGGCTCCTTAAATGCGATTATGGACAGCAACTTCATGTAAAAGTATCCTCTCACCTTCTTGAGGGTGCAAGACTGCCTACAAAGAGATGCCCACCATCCCTGCTGAGCACATTCCCAGCCTACCCCACCTAAATGCAGCCCCCAAGCGAACCCAGCAAGACCAGCTGAAGAGCCGCGGACAGCTCCAGAGTCGTGAGAATCCACACATCGTGTTGCTTTCAGGCAGGAAGATTTGGGGTGGCTTCTGATGCAGCAGTAGGTAACTGATGTGTACAGGATGCTCTGAACACCCCTCCCAGCAGAGACCCACAGTCCATCCCATGTAGGGTCCAGAGAGGGAGAAATCTCCTCCTCCATAGACTGTGTGGTTTCTGCTGGTGTCTACAACTGCCATGAGACTCATGGAGCGCAGCCCTTTCCTTCCAAATCCAACCTACATATCATGCTCTCCATGAGGGGCAGATCTGTGGGCAAAATGATGATTGTAGCAATAGACATGCTGAACTGGTGGTGCCTGCAGGAAGTCCAGTGATGAAGTCATGGACAGGGGGATGAGGAGGTTCACTGCTGGAAGCCTGGCCTTGGTTGAGATGACTCAAGACAATTGCAATAGGGTCAACACTGTCACAATAAGACAGAGTGAGCTCAAGTCCAAATATAAAAAGAGTAAGTGGGGATTTATAGCCAAGGAGTAGGGCATGGAGGTTAGTGAAGAAAAAAATACTAAGCAGAGACATCAAAGGTAGGGGTTTCTGGCTGAACTGACCAAACAGGATTCTTGCTAAAGGCAGGACACAGCCTTAGACATCAAAGCTGAGGGATGAGGAACTTGATCAGATGTCAAAGGTGATCGGATCCCAAGGACAGCAGGATTCTCCCTAACATGATGGAGCAGGATTCTTTCCTAAAACTGGGCAATGCGGACCTGGCAGGTAGGAGCTGGAGACCAGGGTTGAGGCCTAGTGGAGAAGAAGGCTCAGAGGAGCCTTAAAGGTTCATTAGAGAGAGTCTTGTCACTGGATCCAGCTCCTCTGTGACAGGAGGAGAGGGCACGCAGGGCCACAGGCCAGGCAGGGCTGTCCTGATGGCCTCTGGCTCCAGCTCCAGCACCCACTGTTTGAGTGTAACCGGATTCCAGGCAGGAACAGGAACCACTCTCCACAGCCACTGCACTCTGCTAAAGGAATTGATATTTAAGGTTAGACAAACAGTGACAGGGAAGTCCCAGCAGTGACCTGAATGAGGATTAGAAAGGAAACTGTGACCACCCAGAGATGCCAAGGGGATTGCTCTCCCCTCAGAGCCATCTGTTTTCTCCTGGGCCAGGCCCCTGCAGGCCAGGACCAGGGAGCTGGGGGAAGTCCCTGGGTGCATCAGCAAGCAGCCCGAGTTCCCACGGACCTCTCCCTGTCCTCTCCATTCGGCTGTGGTTCTCTAGCCACTGGCTCTGCTCGGAAGAATGTACTCCTTGAGAAAATAAATAGTAACCTTGTAATCTAAAATCCTAAGTGCTGTTTACACATTGATCCCTGAGCAGGAAACTTCCCAAGGATTCTCTTTCCCCCCATAAAGGGCCAAACTATCAGACCTCAGATCCTGGGCTCTGTACTCCCTTTTCCTGCAGGGGCTTTGGGCATGCTTCACAGCAAGTACCAGAGTTCATAATAATGTGGCCTCATCCCCATCAGAGCCCAGATGCTTACCAATGGCGGCCAATGGTCCAGGAGTATCTCAGGTCCCCCACAGTTGGGAGCGGGGAGGGGGAAGGAGGAAGGGTGTGTGTAAGGGACAAGCTTGACCCCAGAGAACTTGCAGCACTCCATAAAGGAGGATTCTGGGCTTCCCCTTTGAGAAACCACCAAATCCCATGGTTGTTCAGTCTCATCTCCTACCATAGACACTGACTGTTAATTGCTCAAAACCCAGATGTGCAGAATCTCAACTCTTGGCCAACTTGATTTAACCACTTGCACTTTAGGTGATGTTTATGTCCTTAGGTATTTATTGATTATAATATTGTTTAGTGTTTCCCTTTACTGCTTATTTATTATAGAGAACTTCTGTCACTCACCTAATTTCTCACTCTACTAATTCAATCATGGGATTAAGTTACACACGCAACCTGGGAGAACATGGCTTTCTCTTCCCATCCACTGGCAGAAAGGAAACATGCCCCCTCCTGGGCAACTGGACTCCTCCAGATTACGAAGGTGCTGGAGGCCACAGGCTTGGGCCTGAGTCCATTGTTTATCTCTGGGTCCCTGCCAGCCCGTCCTTGGAGCTGTAAGCTATAGGAACTAAGGCTCCATCTTTTATTTTTTTTTTTGGGATGGGTTCTCACTGTGTTGAACAGTGTGGTCTGGAACACCTGGGTTCAAGACATCCTCCTGCCTCACCTCAAGAGTAGCTGTACAGGCATGCCATAACACTGGGCTACCGTAAATTTTAACTACACTTAAACGTCACAGCAGAATCAAACTTATCTTGCTGGTTTTGAACCAGCAGACACCACCATTTACAAAGCAGCTCACCTTTCCATATGCATGACACATAGAGAAGGCAAAACATTTTCCCAAGGTCACCCAGCAGCTGGAGCAGCTGTCCATCTACCCTAACCTTCCACTTACCATCACCTATACTGGATGCATCTCTTGTAGCTCCTGAGAGTGCCCTACACGGGGGTCCAACTACAAAGATTTGAGTGGTCACTGTATCAGGCCTGTTGACCCTCCCTATAGCTCATTCCAGTGTCCTGACAGAGGATGACCACCGGCGATGGCATCACATACAGGGAAATAGGCCAGCACTCCAGCTCCCACCCCATACTCCACCCACTACCATACGCCTGTTACGTGGATGACCTGCACCTCCTTCCTAATGACAAAAGATAGGAAAGATTTGTGTGTATTTCAGCTTACCCTCTGCACAACACATCCTCCTGAGAGTTGAGCCCCAGCGGCCAGGGAAGGTGGGAGCCACAGAGGAGACCTAACTCTCACACTTGGGAGATGACCATTCTGCTCACAAGCACCTGGTGAGGGGCTGCCCTCTCTTTCCCTTCTCTGGGAATCTCCCCCCATTTCCTGTCTAACTAGGAGGCGTCATGTGCAGCCCTGCTTGAAGACCTTCCCTCCCTCACCCAGCAGTAAACACTATCCCTGGGCCACGTGCTGTATCTGCTGGGATGCATGGCTTTTCTAGGGGTGCTGGATTCACAGTGGGGTGCAATGTTCATTGGGCCTTGGGTAAAAAGGTCCCCTGTCCTCATACTGAACATGAGCACCCATGAGTAATATTGTTCCCGCTGTCGGGTTCCTGCTGATGCAGCCCCAGCCATGGCGGAGCCCCGGGATTATAGCAGGTCTGGGCTGATCCTGGCCGACCCTCACCTCCACCACTCCCGGGAGAGTCCTCTGGGTGCCCTACAAAGGCCCAGGTTTTCCTGGCATTTCTGGCCAAGCTGCCACCTTGTCATAAGGGCGTTTGCCACAGGGTCACCTTCAGGTATGGAGGGTGCGGTTGAGAGAATGAAGGGAGCAGCTGTCTGTTCAGAGCCTCCTTCCACCCTCCCCACTCCTGGAGTCACATTCCAGCCCAGGCCCCCAGCATCCCGAGTTGGGGGCTTTGTCACCCCACAGAGCACCCAACTAACCACATCCTCTCAGTCTGTGGGAAGGAGAACTCGCAATCCTGGCAATGAAGCCATGCTGAGCAAAGGACGAAGACACACCCAGGCTCTCTCTGCAGGATTCCATTCCTGGGAAGCTCAAGGACAGGCAACAAAGGAGTCTACAGGGCCGCATGTGGGCTGCCAGGGTGGGGTGGGCATGAGGGTGGGCTTCAGAGGCAGAAGGAAACCATCCGGGGCGAGGCAGTATCACAGGTGTGGACAAAGTGGTAACACAAGTGTATGCATTTATGAAATCCCCCAGATTGGGCACATACTATTAGGCATGTTATTGTATGTAAATTCTACCTCATTCAAAGTAATTTTTAAAATATTACATGAGTTTTCCAAGCAGTGCACAGAGGACCAGCGCTGGCAGCATGTCTCCCAGAGGCGAGATGCAAGAGAGGCTCTTGGGCTCCCACATTCATCCTGTGGCTGCTGCTCCTTCTCCTGACACCCCCACTGCCTGTCAGGGGTCTCCCTGCCCCTTCCACCTGGACATACCCACAGTTACTGTGAGACTCCAGGTCATTCCCTTCCCTGCTCACACCCCCTCCAGGAGCTTCCTTTTCCTGGAGCAGGCATGCCCAGCTTTGACTCAGGGCCTTTGCACTGACTATTCCCTGCTGCCTGGGGCTTCTCAACCTTTCCAGTCTCATAGAGACTTCCCTGACCAGGGTCCAGTAGCACCCATCTCTCTCCAGCTGAGTGACTATAATTCCCTGATCTAAATTGTTGATCACCACTCTGCATCCTCCCACACACACTAATGGCTGGGCTATGCAGTACCACAGCCACCAGCAGCCACTCGTGGCCACAGGGCACTTGAAATGGGGCTAGTCCAAAGTGACACTTGGTCTAACTGTAAAAAATACACAGGGAACTTCGAGACATTACACACACACAAAAGAATGTAAACTAGCTCCTTAAGAATAGTTCTGATGTGTTGAAGTATTTTGGATATATTAGGTTAAAGTAGAAATACCAAAATTACTTTCAGCTGTATCTTTTAACTTTTTCAAATGTGTTTTAAATTGCTCCCGGGTTTCTGTCACATCTCTGTTGGACGGCAGCTCTGCAAGGTCATGTCTATGGCTCCATTGCCCAGACTGCTTGGTGCAGGGGGAAGCTGGTGACAGTTTTGTTTATTGAATAATGAGGAGTTATGAAAAGAGAACCCAGTGAACTTTACCCAAAGGTTAATTACTTTATGTTTGGCAAAGAAGTTCCCCAGAACAGGACATGGACAAGGTCATCCCGAAGCTTCTGAAACAGCTCCCTGCTCCAGGAATTCCCAGACCATAACCACGTGCTCCTGGATGCCCCTGATATCTGAAGACTTTAGGAGGCCAAGCCCTGTATTTCTCCCTTTCCTGAGGAAATAGGTGGTCACCAGGTTTCACAGCCCAGGGAGCAGCGTCACCTCTCTGGAATCCAGAGTGAGCCAAGCTTTAGAGCACTGAGGAAGAGGGGCAGGGCTGTGGGGAGGTTGCAGTCAGGACAGGAGTGGGGAGGAGGATGAGGAGGAGGCATGGGAGGAGCGAAGGGAACTTAGAGGGGGAGGGAGGGAAGTGGTTGGGGGTGGAAAGGGAGATAGAGACAGAAGAGGAGGGGTAGAAAGAGGAGGAGGAGCCAGGGGCGGGGCCAGGGAGCAGGTGGGGTTGGGGGACACCCAAGTAAGATAAATGCACAGCTGCCTTCTGGCCTGGGCTTCCTGCCTCAGCCTCCTGCTGCTTTGCTCTCTGGGAGATCCAGCTCCTTGCTCTGTGTCCCAGTAGAACATGACCTGGCCCATGTACACCCCACTGCTGCTGCTGACTGCCTTGATGGTGGCCGTGGCCGGGAGTGCCTCGACCCAATCTAGGAACTTGGTGGGTGGCGTCCATGCCGCAGACCTCAATGACAAGAGTGTGCAGCGTGCCCTAGACTTCACCATCAGCGAGTACAACAAGGACATTAGTAAGGATGAGTACTACAGCCGCCCTCTGCAGGTGATGGCTGCCTACCAGCAGGTGCGTGCTACCACCACCCCGGGGGGCCTGAGTCCCAGCTGGGTTTGTTGCCTCACCCCCGCCCCCCCAGAGGACTCCCAGCAAATCAACATTATCTAAACTGCAGACTCATTCAGCTTTCCCTGACTGTCTGCTGAGGGTCTTCATGCCCTAGGACACTCCCCGGCCGTGAGTGCTGAGTTCAGCCCTGTCCTGTCCCCTCGGCCTCCTTTAATGTGCAGCAGCCGCTGTGTCTGTACCATGACTGTGGCATTTCCCAGGGTCCAGCAGGTGTGGATGGAGATTGTGCTGACTCTGGGTGGGCTTGGTGCAGCTCAGGATGAGATCCAGGCCGTGAGGCTCATCCTCCTGCCTGAGTCCTCTCCACAGCAACCACACAGGAACCTGGCTCCTTGTCCTGCAGAGCCCTGCTTCCCTCCCAAGTCACGCCCCTGGGCACAGCCCATTAGGGCTAGTGGCCTTCACTCTCAGGCCGGCTGACCACCCCCTACAGCCCAGGACAGCTGAGTTCCTGCTGGGGTAGAGCACGCCTGACCCTGCCTCTGCCAGCTGACGCAGAGCAAAATGAGGACAGCAGTCACCCAGCAGAGCGAAGGAGGCAGTTGGGTCCGGAGGGAGGGAGCTTCAGCAGGGCTACCGAGCCCAGCTTGACCTATGTCCCATGGCAGAGCAGCAAACAGTGGCACAGCGACCACATGGCTATATGGCCTGCCAGCCTTTAGAGCTCCTCCACCTTCTCTTGGAAAGGCAGAGGAGTCCAGACCAGCTGCGTTTCTCCTCCTGCAGCCCTCTCCCTGCACATGAGGGGCACTCCCTGGTGCTGTGGTCCCTGCTGGCCTGCACCTCCCTCTCAAGTGTGTCACTCACTGGGAGTGAAGCACAGAATGAAGTAGATCCTTGGGCCCTGGAGCCTATTTTACAGAGCAGCAGACTGACACCGGAGGGATCCACAGGACTTGCATGTGGTTCTACAAGACTTGTGTGTGGTTCCACAGGGCAAGGTCTAGCACCCTGGTCCTGGGGTCCCTCATCCCATGCTTCTCCAGTTCTGACAAGTCAGGTTTGGGGGCAGCACTGCACAGGGAAAGCATTCAGTTCTCTTCTGAAGTTGCAACTATAAGACATGCAGGTGTGTGACTCACTTTGGAAATATTGCCTCGAAAATCACACCTGGAATGGAAGCATGTGGGAAGCAATGTTTATTGGCCTAAAACATCAACATATGTGAGCCTCTCATCTCTTACCGAGAAATGAGGAAAATACCTCTGGGTTAAATGGCAGGAATGAGATGCTCTGTGGGCTGAATGCCAGGACCTGAAAGTTAGCCAAAATTTCATCATCAGGTAACAGCCTTCCTAGGATGGGTCCAGTGTCCCTGCCCCTGAGCACAGGTAGCAGAATTCAGTTAATTTTTTGCCGTGGGAAGTAGCATTCCCTTGGTGCTTAGACCCTGCCCTGCAAGCCTGTGCCAGGACTGTTTCTTTGTCCCACCCTGGCTGGCTCCCCAGAGCTGTGACTTCTGTTCCTGAATCCAGCAAAGGGGGTTTTAGGCCCTGGCTTCCATCTGCCCTGCCCCTGCTTCTCTTCCTACTGGGCTGCATGAGACAGCTTGCTTGACATACCCAGAGAAAACAAGTGACTAGGGAGGCCCGGGACACAGTACCCCTGCCAGCCAGCAGGAGAAGGTGGCTTGTGTGCCTTTTGGGTGACAGTGTGGGCAGCATGAATCCCCAGGCAAGCCCAGTGACTCCGTCACAGTGAAGTGCCTGTGTGTGCATGAAACTGACAGTGTGCTGTCCCTGCTTCCTGCCCTTCCACGCGTGTAGATCGTGGATGGGGTGAACTACTACTTCAATGTGAAGTTCGGTCGAACCATATGCACCAAGTCCCAGTCCAACTTGGACAACTGTCCCTTCAATGACCAGCCAAAACTGAAAGAGGTATGTGCCTGATGTGGGTCAGGGGCATCAAGTACTGCCGAGCAGTGTGTACATGTGTGTGTGTGTATGTGTTTGTGTGCGCACACCTGTACTCCTGCACATGCTTTGGAGGGCACGTGTGCATGTGTGCAGATATTTGTAGAGCCATGTATGCAAGGATGTATTCATGTGCATGGGAAGATGCATGTTATTTGGCACACATGTGCAGATGTGTATTGTGAAGTGAATGAATGTGTGTGTGCATATGGAGTTTTGTGTGTGCATGAATGTATGTGTGGGATGGTTTATACATGTGGGTATGCATGCGGAAAGGTGCATATGTGTGCATACATGAGGAAGGTGCACAGGACTGTGTGTGCACATGTGTGTGGATGTGTGAAGGAGTATGTGGGTTCACGCAGAGATTCGTTTGGGTGAGGGTTGGTGTGAGTTAATATGGATGCCTATGTGTGTGCAGATGGAGTGGTGTGGATAGGGGTGATTAATTTGTTTTGCTAGGAAGACTTTAGCTTGGTAATGGTTACTGGGAGGTCAACTCTGCCTGCCTTGGAGTGTTGCCTGTTGGACTGGAGGAAGCAGCTGCTGGGCTGGGTTCTGGTCAGAAAGGAGGGACTCTGTCTAATTCCAGCCTCAGGCACCTGCCTGCAGCCAAAGCCACTCTGAGCAGATTAGAGGGAATTAAATGCCTGTTAGCTGAGAAGCCCTGGACCTGTCCCAGCTCACCCAACACCGGCCTCTCCAGGAACCCAGGATTTCTTCTGAAGGCTCTGCTCAGGGTAGAGCCACGCTCTCCTTGTCATCTCCTCACCACCTCGGGCACTTTGAGTTGCAATTTCCAGTTCCCCGGGTTCTTCCCTCTGGCCCCTCTTAGTGCTGGCGTTGGTGCTGGAGGTGGAAGGAGCTTGGGGCCGTGAGCCACCTCCCCCATCCTGCACCCTTGGGGCTCCCAAGGCCTTGCACAGGCTGCTTCTCATAGGGCTGTGCTGGGACAGGAATCCTGCAGGCTGCGGTGAGGGCCCAATGTCACCTGGTGACTTGGAGCCTTGGGAGGGGCAGTGGAACAGTCACTGCCCAGTTGGGCTCAGTGCCCTGGAACTCAGCAGGGGTGGGTCGGGGTCAGGGGGCAGTGTCTCATCTCCATCCATTCTCACCCCTATTCTGATGTCTCATTCCTGGGAATCTTTGGCTTTAACTGTAACCCACACTTGTTTTCTCCCTCTCTTTCTTTTCACAGGAAGAGTTCTGCTCTTTCGAGATCAACGAAGTTCCCAAGGAGGATAAAATTTCCATTCTGAACTACAAGTGCCGGAAAGTCTAGGGGTCTGTGTAAGGCCTGTCACATTGATCACCTCCTACTCCCACCCCCTGTAGTGCTCCCACCCCTGGACTGGTGGCCCCCACCCTGGGGAAGTCTCCCCAGGCACCTGCACCAGGATACAGACAGAGAAGGCAGCAGGAGGCCTTTGTTGCTCAGCAGGGGGTTCTGCCCTTGCTCCTTCCTTCTTGCTTCTCATAGCCCCAGTGTGCAGTGCACGCTCTCCCAACTCCTGCAATTAAACAGTAGCATCGCCTCCCTCTGAGTTCTTGGCTGTCTGGGGATGTGCACACAGGCAGGGTTTCTGCAGTTCCTTTATGAAGCCTCCTTGTCCTGCTGGTGTGGAGATCAGAGGAGTATCTAGGAACTGATGTGGCCACAGCAAGGCCGTCAGGGGAGCTGCTGCTGTAGGAGACCTGGGCCTCAGACCAGGGAGAGAGCAGCCAAGGGCTGGGAACCCATGACTTCAGCCGCAGCAGCCCCTGGTGAGGGGGTCAGGGAGAGGAGGCGGCCCAGGCTGCTAGCCCCAGAAGCTGGGCTACTGGTTTGGTCTGAGCTCCTGGTCAGACCAGGAGGAGGGGGCTGGCTGTCTCCACAGGCAGGGGCCACGCCTCGGTGGAGCTCGCCAGGCCGTAGATTCCATCTGTGCTTGCAGAGCTGAGCAGACTCCAGGGACTGAGCTGCTCTCATCAAATCCCCTAGACACTAAATAGATAACGATAGATGTCTGCTTCTTTCCACAAGAGACTTTAGGCCCTTACATGGAAACGAAGGCCAAAAGTGTGTATGTGTGTGTGTAACTGATTGGGAGAATTGCCAGCAAGACCAAAAATGGGCAAGATCACACAGAGAAAGCAGTGCCTGCTGTCATCCATCCTGGGAGGGTGCAGCCCAGGGTGGGAGGTTTTGTCAATTCACACCCACCAGCCCATTCTCTGTACTTGAAGTTTTAAAAAGTCCTCATGTCAAACTTAATATTAGGGTTAGAGAAGTTAAAACACAAATGAGACTGGCATGAAGTAGACTGTTTTTTCCAAGGAGGATGTTTCAATTAATAAAAAAAAAAAATTAGTGTCAGCATGATTCATAGAATAGTAGATATTTGTGCCTCGAGCAGGAGGCTATAGTCCTAAATCACATGGCCCCAAGCCCACACAGTCCTTCTCTTTGCTATTTTAGTCCAAAGAGAAGGGGGTGCAGCCCTCAGGACAGGTGCCTCTGGCCCATGGCTCTGAAATGCCTTCGCCACTCAGAGCTGCATTGACCAAGGGTGGCTGCCATGAACACTGAGGGGAAATGACAAAGGGGAAGCTGCTGAAACAGCCCTGAGGCCAGCACCCACTATGCCGCACCTAGGAAGCCAGGAGGAGAATGGTCTGGCAGGGAGAGTGAGCAGCATCTGCTTCCATTTACTCTCCACCCCCATGAGATTTAACCGAGTCTGTGATGTGGGAAGTGAAGCAGTGCCCAGGCAGCCATGAGTGAGGGAGTCAAATCTGGGCCTCTTCCTCTCAGCGGAGGGTGCGCCTGGTCATTCAGGCTTCTACTGGGAGAGAGGGGCTGAGGGCAGAGCAGCAGGTGCACAGATGTTGTGGTTGGGGACAAAGTCTTCCCTGCAGGGAGGCGCTCATAGTTTTCCACGTGGATGAAGGGTTTTTTGACCAAAGGGACCACCATCCAGGCGCACAACAAACAGCTGATTTTTTGAAAAACAGTCCCTTTCTGACACAATTCTGTCTTCCTTGGGGAAGATGGTGTGACGTCGGGGCTCTGCACAGGACTCCCCCCACTTTTCCCTGTGTGTCTGCTCCCTAGGAGCAGAGCAGGATGTGGGGAAGCTGAGAGTGAACAGGTCCATCTTCTGGGCACTGAGCTGTGTCTTTGGAAGAGGGTAAAGAAGGTTCCTGATCAGGTCATGTTAAGTGTCTTCTAGGAGTTCCTTTAGAAAAAATCATGCACCAGATCAGAGGTAAAAGATGGAAACTGCAGAGGTTGGAAACCCCTCATCCAGCATAGAGAAATCACTCTGGAAGGAGGGGTGAGTGGATCGGAGGCCTGGGAAGCACGAGACAGCACAGTCTTTCCTTGGGCAGGTGGAAGCTCTGCATGATCACAGGCAGACGAGGTGCTGCAGGGCCTGAGGCTCAAACAATATGGGGGCTTTATGTATGAAAAATAGAGCAATATTAGCAATACAAAAGAAAGCATGAAAGTTAATGTTTATTTGGGAAAAGAAAATAAATTATGGCAAAATATTCACTTCTTAAAACACTGCAATATACTGCAAACACCCACAAAATCCAGAAAATAACACACACCCACAAAATCCAGAAAATAATCAGCGACCAAAATCAGTACTGTAGTCAACACACTCAGTATTGAGTTGTTGCAATAAGGGAATAAAGTCACAACAAAGATCCTCAGATGATTCAACAAACAAAGGAAAAAAGGTTATCACAGGATTGGAGGAAGGGATTTTGAGGCTGTATTGATGCACTCAGAGCATGGCAGGCTTCTGTGAAAAGGAGCCAGGGTCAGGTCTGGACTGCAAATTGTACCCAGCTCCTCCTATCTCCTCAGAAGCCATAAGGTACAGGCAGATGTGGGACGTTCTGTCCAGAAACCCCTTCTCTGTAGCTCTGTGCTTCTGGTTAAAAGTGGACCTAGATCCTCCAAGCAGTGGGATGTTCTTCTTACTCATAAGCAAAGTTTCTGACAGCCTTGACGCTAGAGAACAAGGTCTTCCATTGAGTCAGAAAGCAGTTGTCAACCAAGGAAGAGTCTGCTTGACATTTCAAAGCTGCAGCTTGAGACTAACATTGTTTCCTGTTCATGATGCCACTGGCTTTGACCCCATCAGTCCCTCAATCCACGCTGCAGATGAAAGGGCAGATTTGCCCTTCCTTAATCCACGTGATTTTTACTGTCTCATAGAATGTTTTTGTTTAATTAACTAGTTGACACAACTCTGTAATATTTTCTGCCTATGTTTCCATATTCAGCCAATGAATCACTATTTGCCTCGTCATAAGACATTGAATTTGTACCAGAACTTTTATAAATATAGCAGAAAGATAAACCAGTCTTTCCACTAACAGTTTGATGATTTGTGAACTTAATAGTGTATAACATCCTTTTTCTGCTTCAAAACTCATATTGGTAATATCACGCAACCTTTCCTGATTGTTGTCAAATTCGGAAAAGCCTCTTGCAGTTTCCTTTCATATGTGAACTCTAAGATTTTAGTGCTTTCTAAATTTTATAGACATAAGATTGATGATCTTAAAGACTCTTTGTATTAACAATGCTCACTAACACAGCATTTTTAAACTGTCACTGTTGTGTAGTGAGCTTCAAAATTGTGCAAATGTATCATGATGTGCTATATTGACTAGCTCATTGAACGTGCAGGAGTTTGTCCTGGAAAAAGTATCTCTTCAAGTCGTCTCACCTGTTGGTCACAGTTTTACATCTGTGTTGCCTGAAGCTGGGAGAGTCAACAGAATAATTGTCAGACCCGCCCCTCCTGTCTGTGCCACTCACACACACATGGGCAGTATTCTTGCATAGCGTATGGGCAAAGGAGGACCTGAGGGAGGAGACAAATCCACCAGCCACAAAAGTAGAAGGAGACTTGAAGAGGTGAGGGAAGGAGAAACCATGCAGAAGAAACTGCAGAGGCCTTGGGATCTGCTGAGAAGCTTTCAGCCGCATGTAAACTAAGTCCCTAATTAAAAATGTCTTGAATGCAAAGGGAATGCTCTACCCTCATGACAAGAAGCCCCTGGGTGAGGCAGGCTTCAGGAACAGAACTCCCAGCATGTAGCTCTGCTTCCTTGGGATTCTCTCAGCCTTACCTTTCTGTTCTTGAAGCTTCAGCCTTGAGCTGGTAGCAAGGTGGTTGCAACAGCTCCAGACATCACATCATCAACACCAACATCCAGAGGCAGAAAGAGCCCTGGGAAAAGCCTTTGTTCCACACCTCCTTCCTGAATGTGAGGAGGTTCCTCCTATGCACCCCCTAGCTCACCACCCCTGCAGTCTCATTGGCTAGGACTGGGTCACATGCCCACCCCCTACACCAATCCCTGTTAGGAATTCACATCATCCATTGTGTCACCAGCACTCAGTGAAACCTGTGGATAGGATGGCAGCATCCTGGAAATAGCACAAACTTCAGCATGATCAAAACAATGACATGACTGGAAAGGGAATAAATAAATTATGCACGCACAAGATGAAACCATCGTTAAGAAGTATTAGATAGCAATCTATGTGTTAAAATGAAAAAAAATTTAATACACTTTGAATACATTATTTTATAGAAAACAAGATCTATATGGTATGTTAATACAAAGCTCTTTCCAAAAACAAAACTAAACACACGTGTGTATGTGTGTATCTAGACATGTACACAGACATATACACACATGTATACACAGAAACACATCTGAGGGGAAGAGAGAGAGAGAGAAAGGGAGAGAGGATGAGAAGAGAGAAGAAAAAGAAAGAAGAGAAGAATTTTGCATTTTTCTGTTTCATTTGAATGTTATTACAATGTGCACGTTGTTCTAATTATTCTAATTATTTTAAATGTCATCCCTGGGTGTTTGGGGGATGATATGGGTTGTTTTTCATTGTACCATCCCTATGTCTGCATTTTAAAAACTAACAAATGCTATGGCTGAATGTCTATTGGTGTGGTTGATATGCCTGCATATGCTTAATAGCACATTAATTGCTATTGAATCAGGAGTTGATATTCAGCATCAGGGGTTTCCCCTGCCCCCTGAGTTGCAACAGTCATTTAGTGTTCAATACATTTTTCCTTGTTTTTCATGGTGCTGCATATTTGTGGATAGATCCTCTCTCAGCTACACTGTGAGCTCCTGGGGAAAAGAGGGTATCTTCGCTCACATTCCTTAAGGAGCGTTTACTAGCAAAGAACTCATCATTCCTGTGGGCACAACGATTGCAATTAGCAGGTAGATTCCAGCTTGGCTTTAGAGTGCTTGATCTATTTCATTCTCCTGTATTCTACTTCCATTGAATGTAAGGAGGAGGTAGTCTGCTGCTCAGTTATGTTGAAAGTAGGAAACATCCAAGTTTTGAGAGGTTGGTCTGCATTTAATTTCAGCACAAGCTCAGAACTTTCCATTCACATCTCAGCACCCATACTTACATATTGAAATGGTGCGCCTTCAGTGATCTCATTAGGAATCTGATGAAAATTGTAGAAATGGTGTGTGTGTGTGTGTGTGTGCACACTTCTGCATTAAAACATTCATAAACTACAGAGTACAATGGAGTTTCTACAAGCTCTCAATGAACTCTCATATTAAGGGAATTTGTTCTGGAAACCTGAACAGCCATTGTCAATTCCCTTCCTCTTGCCTGCTCCTGAGTGCAAAGATTGAAAGTATCAGGCAATGGACTTTCAAGCCTTCCTCACCTCCGGGGAAATAGAGCTCAGGTCCAGTCAACAACTGCCAAGCACTCGGCCAGGTTACTACTAAGAGAGGATCTGCTGGATAAACAGAGAAAGGCCCCCTGAGGGGGGTTTCTCTCTCTCTCTCTCTCTCTCTCTCCTCCCCACCACCCCCAACCCTCTTCTCATGCCCTGTGACCTCCTCCTGCTTCTACTCCTCACCTTTCAGGCTATAGTGTGGGACAGGATGTCTAGAGCTATGGTGTCCACCTTTCACTCATGAGCCGTGTGCCCAAGAACAAAAGCCCAAGGAACAATGGAGAAGATGGAAGGAAACCACCTGGGCCTCTGCAGATGATGCTGCACGAACTCCGTGAACACCACTCATGGCCTTTGGTAAATAACCAGCGTTGTCATGAGAGAGGTGGCCAGTGTTTCTCAGGACTCCTGCTACCTACAGCCAGGACTCTCCTAGGAGCAATGGAGCTGACACATTACTTAGTGTCAATCCCAGAGCCAGGGAGGCAAATGAAGCTTACTGTGTGAAAAGAACATAATTCAGCTGAAAATTACATGACCTGACACCTTATCCTCAACCTACCTCCTACTTATTTACTTACGAGTACAAGGGGTTTCTGGTACCTGCCCAACCTTCCTCATCAGGTGGATCAAAGAAAATTATGTGAGTGAAAATATTTCACCAAGTCCAACACAGATGGACACTTTGGTTTGCATTTCACTAAGCATGAAGAGGCGAAAAAAAAAACCCCCAACTGAGTAAGAGATTTTTGGGAAAAAGTAACTTTCCAGATGAAGCATTGGTTTTCTTCAGCAGGTCTCATGGGTATGAGAACATTTGGATCATCTGTTGAAGGGAGATATCCAATCTCCTAAACAAAAATGTTCCAAACTTTCACAGACCTAACACCCACTGTACTTTAAAAGGCAGGATATTTGTGGTGTGGGTCCTGACTCCACCATCTCTTGGTTAGGGTTCCTGGAAACAGACTCAGATGGAGATTCACAGGCAAGAGGCTCACTGAGGCATATGCTGGGAAGGCAGGGGCATGGGGCAGGGCAGAGGGAGAAGTCAGGCAGGGGTGCAGCTCAGCAGAGGCCACAGCCAGGCCCATGGAGACCTCTGCAATGGGGATGGCCTCAGAGTGGTGGCATATCAGGGCAAAAAAATCAGGCCTTTGTATCCCCATAGAAGCCATTTATCTGAAATAGGAAATTCCAGGAAGGGCATGAATTTGGACAAAGCAGATTCCTTTGACTCAGATCAATACCCACAGAGGGACTCAGCTGTGAACCATCAGTGGCCACACTCCCAGCAGCTGAGAGAATGAAGTCTCACTGGTAAAGGGGAAACTGTCGGGGGAGACCCACTGAGAGAGCAAGGGATGTAATCTCTAGGAGACTCAGTTAATTTATCTGGACAATGGGAAGAATTATTACCATTACTGCACATTGTAACTTAAGAAATAAATGAAAGAGTATATTTGAAAAGTGACACTGAGCCCTGCATTATGTTATGTAATCATTGGTTAGTAAGATATGCATACAGCAAAGGGGGTAAGATGGGTGACACCTAACAGCATTTCACATGCCCCCATGTGAAGCACAAATTGTTACTCAGCAAGTGCCTCTTAACCAACTCTTAGGTGCCTTGCGTGATGCTGAGTCCTGGGAATAAAAAGACAGATAAGACATGACCTCCTGCAAATGCAAAGAGGTGTATTACTGAGTTAGCTAAAAGTATGGGAAATGAAAAGACAAGATTATTCTTATTTGTAGAAGATTTCTTCATGTGTCTCTAAAGCTCAGAAGAATCAAGCTAAATGTTATGAAAAGCAGTATGGGTATTTGGCAACATGGTTGAATCCCTGGCAAAAATTCAAACATCAGTAGTTTTCCTAGAAGCTAGCAAAAACTAATTGGAATGTGTGAAGAACAAAATCTCACCTCTAGAGGCAAGAAAATTGACAGAAATATTTTTAAAGAGAAAGGTACTGTTGTAACCAAGCAAGTTATAGAGAAATGCCACACTTTGAGACTAATTTGGGAGTCCCTTATTAGCCGGCGACCGAGAGACGGCCAGCACTCAAAATTTTCTCGGCCCCGAAGAAGCGGCTAGATTTTCTTTTATACTTCGGTTTAGAGAGGGGAGGAGGAGCCTAGCTGTAGCAATCTTACAGAAGTAAAACAGGCAAAAAAAAGTTAAAAAGACAAATGGTTACCGGAAAACAAACAGTTCCAGGTGCAGAGGCCTTAAATTCATCACAAGGTGATAGGTGTGGGGGCTTTTGGGTGCTGTCTATGCTACACAAACGCGGGGGCTTAGGGTACTATCACCTGGGTGAATTCCTGGGAACTGTGGACATAGCTTGCCACAGTACTTTATCAGTTAATTGCACTCTTTGATGTGCTGGGAGTCAGCCTGCACAGCTTAAGTCCTTGAGGAAGAGGGTGGGTAAGGAGCCCTTGATGTCTTGCAAATGAAGGAGCCAAAAGGAGTCTATTTGGCTTTCTCAGCTAAGGGAGAGTCTATTCATATTAAAACAAGGTAAGGTATCACAGTACTTTGCAAAATACTGTTCATAATGTTCATAACAATGTTATTCGCTATAGCCAAAAGGTAGAAGTAACGCAGATATCCATTGATAGATTAATGGATAAAGAAACTATTATATACCCATACAAGGAAATATTCTTCCATCTTAAAAAGAAAGGAAATTATGACACATGCCACGATATGAATGAACCTTGAGGAAATAATGCAAAGTAACATAAATCAGACAAGAAAAGGACAAATACCATGTAATCCAACTTATATGAGCTACTTACAGTGGCCACATTCACAGAGACTTAGAATAGAATGGTGGTAACCAAGGCTTAAGGGATAGGGGAAATGGGTAGTTGATGTTTAATGGGTACAAAGTTTCGTCTGAGAGGATAAAAAATTCTTTCATTGAAGAATGGGGATGTCTGCACACCAATGTGATGTATTTAGTGACGCAAAACTCTATACTTAAATACAGCAAAAACGACAATTTTTATGTTGTCTGTATTTTATCTTAATGAAATAGTTTTAAAGATATGAGCAAGTTCTTAGTGAAAAATAAGAAAAATTTACTGAGAGACAAAATATGACTAGAGCTTATTTTTTTGTATGGGAAGAACAAATAAGGTGAAGATGGTAATTTTTTTCAAATGAATCTACAGTTAATTGTGTTCCATTCAAAATACGTGACAATAATTTTGAAGATACTAAAAGTCTTGTGGAAAAATAAACTGGAATAACTAAAAATATTTGGAAAATTACTCATGATGCCTTATATTAAAATATAGAATTAAAAGAATGTGATGATGATGCAAAATAAACACTGTACACAAATCTGTTGCTTATTCTCTGTTGTGGCCGTCAGTTCATAGCCTATTTCGAGAAGCACCACATGCTGGGTGCTCACATGGTGATGGGTGCTGGGGAGGCTGCAGACAGCAACAACCCCAGGGATGGGCAGCTGTCATGCCAGACACCACCAAGTAAGAGCCCGCCCCAGCCTAGGAGGATGGAGGTCCGAGGGAGGGGGGCTTCCTGTGAGTGAGGGCACCTGTGCTGAGACTGTGGACTAGGACTGAGAATGAGGAAGAGAATCAAAGCAAGCATTTCAGAATGAGGGCTAGAAAAGAGGCTGGGAGGGCACAGTCTGGCAGGGATCTGCAGGATTCCCTTGTGGAGGGTCTCAGTGTGGGAAGTGCAGGCTGGAGGGGGCAGTGCCTCATGCCCAGCAGGGCCTTTGAGACACACTAGTGAGATTGAGGGTGGTTGCCCTATAGCAGAGAGGGCTCTCTTAAGCAGAGAGCAAAATATTGAAAGGAGTGTGTGAGAGACAGCACTGTCAATTGTGACAACATAGATAAACCTGGAGGACATTATGTTAAGCCAGACAGAGGAAGACAAACATTACATCATCTCATTTATATGTGGGATCTAAAATGCCAAACTTAAAGAAGCCGCGAGTAGAATGGTGATGACCGGGGGATGGAGCAGGGGGAAGGTTGAGGAGATGTTGGCCAGCACATCTGTATCTCTTGATATAGAAGAACATTATACTATATTAGATAGAAAAAAGATAAGGAATAATCTATGTGGCATTATCCTGATATATATATATAGAGAGAGAGACTAGAAAATGTTAACAATGGTTATTTCTGGATATAACGGGGGAAAAAAATAACTGACAGCCTCAAAGGCAAGGCTGTGGAGCAAGTGGAACTATTATACTTTGGCAGGAATGTAAGATGGTACAATCACTTTAGAAATGTTTGTTATAAACTGAAGTATACACTAACCCCATTGATTTTTGTGTGAATGCAAGAGCATTTGTTATACCTTTTCTGATTATAAAAAATTGAAACCAACAGTCTTAAAGGGAGCCAAGACTCAGGGTGCATTAGGACAGAGAAGTGGGAACTGTAGAAACACAGGGCTATTGAGCACAGTGGCTGGGAAAGGGCATGGGGTCTGGGAGCCACTAGAGACTTTTGGAATCTGAATTTGCCAACTGCGTATGAGAACTACGTGACAGAGCTTCCATCCTGGGTGCCTGGCTGCTGGTGAGCTTAGCACATGAGATAGAGAGTTCATTTGTGGAGGTTTTGAAGTTGATTTAAGCTTCCCAAAGAGCTGGAAATACAGATGTGAAATTAGAAGAAGTTGTGTCATATTTATGTATAATATATATTATATATAATTATATATTATGTATGTTTATATAATATATAAAATATTTTATACATACACATAAAGATATCTTTAAAAGACAGGAAAGCAAAATGCAAAAGACTCTGAGTTGTGGGGAAGGAAGAATAAAATTTTGGTGCACAAACAAGAAAATGTAGAAGAAATGGGCTGGGTGCAGTGGCTCACACCTATAATCCCAGCACTTCAGCAGGCTGAGGCAGGCAGATCATTTGAGGTCAGGAGTTTCAGACCAGCTGGCCAACATGGTGAAACCCCGTCTCTACTAAAAATACAAAAATTAGCTAGGCATGGTAGTGCATGCCTGTAATCCCAGCTACTTGGGAGGCTGAGTCAGGAGAATCATTTGGACCTGGGAGATGGAGGTTGCAGTGAGCTGAGATCATGCCAGTACACTCCACCCTGGGTGACAGAGTGAGACTTTGTCCCAAAAGAAAAAAAAAAAAAAAAGAAAATGGAGAAGAAATGGATAAATTCCTGGAAATATACATCCTCCCAGAATTGAACCAAAAAGAAATAGAAATCCTGAGCAGACCAATAATGAGTAGTAAAGTTGAATAAGTAATAAAAATTCCGAAGAAAATAAAGCCCGGAACCAAACAGGTTCACTGGCAAATTCTATGAGACGTACAAGAAGGAAGTGAAAGTGATTTTACTGAAATCATTCCAAAAAATCAAAAAGAAGGGAATCATCCCTAACATCCCACAAAGCCAGCATCACCCTGACACCAGAGCCAGGCAAGGACACAACAAAAATAGAAAACTACAGACCAATATCCCTGATGAACATAGATGCAAAATTCCTCAACTAAATAATAGCACAATAGTCCAGCAGCACATCAAAAAGATAATACACTTCAATCAAGTGGATTTGATTCAAGGGATGCAAGATTGTTTTAACATATGTAAGTCACTAAATATGATTCACCACATAAACAGACTTTAAAACTAAAATCATATGATCATATCAAAAGATACATAAAAAGTATTTGACAAAATACAGCATCTCTTCATGATAATTCTTACCAAACTAGGCATACAAGGTACATAGCTAAAAATAATAAAGGCCATATGTGAGAAACCCACAGCCAACATCATACTGATTGGGTTAAAGTTGAAAGTATTTCACCTAGGAACTGGAAGAGGACAAGGATGCCCACTGTCCACTCCTATTTAACAGAGTACCGGAAGTCCTAGCAAAGGCAATCATGTAGAAAAAAGAAATGAAGAGCAACCAAACTGTAAAAGAGAAAGTCTAACTTTCTCTGTTTGCCAATAATATGGTCTTATACCTAGAAACCCTTAAAGACTACTCCAAAAGACTCCTAGATTTCATAAATGACTTTACTAAAGTTTCAGGACTCAAAATCAAGGTATATAAATCAGTACTTCTATACACCAACGATAATGAAGCTTAGAGCCAAATTAAGAACTCAAGGCCATACATAATAGCTACAAAAAATAAAATACCAAAAAACATTTAATCAAGGAGGTAAAAGATTTCTCCAAGGAGAACTACAAAACACTGATGAAAAACATAGATGACCCAAACAAATGAAAAAACATCCCATGCTCACAGATTTGAATAATCAATATTGTTAAAATGGCCATACTGACAAAAGCTTTCTACAGATTCAGTGCACTTTCTATCAAATTATCAATATCATTCTTCATAGAATTAGAAAAAAAAATCCTAAAATTCAATCCTAAAATCCTAAAACCAAAGCAATCTTAAGCAAAAAGAATACAATTGGAAGTATCACATTATGCTACAAGGCTATAGTAAGCAAGACAGCAAGGGCCTGATATAAAAAACGACACACAGATCAATGGAACAAAATAGACACCTAGAAATAAAGAAACACACCTCAATCAACTTGTCTTTGACAAAGTTAAGAAAGCATACACTGGGGAAAGGATACCCTATTCAATAAATGGTGCTGAGACAACTGGAGAGCCACATGCAGAAACATGAAACTGGACCCTTGTCTCTCACCGTATACAAAAATTAACGCAAGATGATTAAAGACTGAAATGCAAGAACTGAAACAATAATATCACAGAAGAAAGCCTAGGAGAAACTCCTGGATATTGATCTAGGCAAAGAATTTATGACTAAGTCCTCAAAATGAAGTCCAACATCAACTACCTTTAGAAAAATGGGACTTAAACTGAAAAGCTTCTGCACAGAAAAGGAATAATCAACAGAGTCAACAGATAACCTATAGAATGAAAGAAAATATTTGCAGTGTATCTGATAAAAGACTAATATTGAGAATCCATAAGGAACTCAAATAACTCAATTAAAAATAATCCCATTAAAAAGTGGGCATGGTGCCAGGCATGGTGGCTCATGCCCATAATCCCAACACTTCGGGAGGCTGAGACAGGCGGATCACGAGGTCGAGAGTTTGACACCAGCCTGACCAACATGGTGAAACTCCATCTCTACTAAAAAAAAAAATACAAAAATTAGCTGGGCCTCGTATCCTGTGCCTGTAATCCCAGCTACTCGGGAGACTGAGGCAGGAGAATCACTTGAACCCAGGAGGTGGAGGTTGCAGTGAGCCAAGATCGTGCCATTGCACTCCAGCTTGGGCAACAGAGCTAGACTCTATCTCAAAAAAAGTGGACATAGAATAGTGCCAAGGAATATAACTTACAAGGGATGCGAAGGACCTCTTCAAGAAGAACTACAAACCACAAAACACTGCTCAAGGAAATACGGCAGGACAAACAAAGGAAAAAAATTCATACTCATGAATAGGAAGAATAAATATCATGAAAATGGCCATATTGCCCAAAGTAATTTATCGATTCAATGCTATTCCCATCAAGCTATCATTGATTTTCTTTGCAGAATTAGAACAAAAAAAACTACTTTAAATTTCATATGAAACCAAAAAAAGATCCCATATAGCCAAGCCAATACTAAGCAAAAAGAACAAAGCTGCAGACATCAGGCTACCTGTCTTCAAACTATACTACAAGGCTACAGTAACCGAAACAGCATGGTACTGGTACCGAAACAGAGATATAGACCAAGGGAACAGAACAGAGGCCTCAGAAATAATATCACACATCTGCAACCATCTGATCTTTGACAAATCTGACAAAAACAGGCAATGGGAAGGATTCCCTATTTAATAAATGGTGCTGGGAAAACTGGCGAGCCATATGCAGAAAACTGAAACTGGGCCCCTTCCTTATATCTTATACAAAAATTAACTCAAAATGGATTAAAGACTTAAATGTTAAACCTAAAACCATAAAAACCCTAGAAGAAAACCTAGGCAATACCATTCAGGACATAGGCATGGGCAAAAACTTCATGACTAAAACACCAAAAGCAACTGCAACAAACGTCAAAATTGACAAATGGGATCTAATTAAACTAAAGAGCTTCTGCACACCAGAAGAAACTATCATTGGAGTGAACAGGCAACCTAGAGAAAGGGAGAAAATTTTTGGAAGCTACCCATCTGACAAAGAGCTAATATCCAGAATCTACAAGGAACTACAAGGAACTGCAAGATAAAAGCAATTCCAGCAAAAAGTGGGCAAAGGATATGAAGAGACATGTCTCAAGACATTTATGCAACCAATAAACACACGAAAAAAAGCTCATCATCATTGATCATTAGAGAAATGCATATCAAAACCACAATGCAATACCATCTCATGCCAATTAGAATGTCAATCATTAATAAGTCAGGAAACAACAGATGCTGGCGAGGCTGTGGAGAAATAGGAAGGCTTTCACACTGTTGGTGGGAGTGTACATTAATTCAACCATTGTGGAAGATAGTATGGTGATTCCTCAAGGATCTAAAACCAGAAATACCATTTGACCCAGCAATCCCATTACTGGATATATCCAAGTGGTTATAAACTATTCTACTATAAAGACACATGCACAGGTATGTTTATTGCACCACTATTTACAATAGCAAAGACTTGGAACCCAAATGCCCATCAGTGATAGACTGGATAAAGAAAATGTGGCACACACACTATGCAGCCATAAAAGAGAATGTGTTCATGTCCTTTGCAGGGACATAGATGAAGCTGGAAACCATCATTCTCAGCAAACTAACACAGGAACAGAAAAACAAACACCATATGTTCTCACTTATTAAGTGGGAGTTGAACAATGAGAACACATGGACACAGGGAGGGGAACATCACACATCAGGGCCTGCTAGAGGGTGGGGGACAAGGGGAGGGAGAGCATTAAGACAAATACCGAATGCATGTGGGGCTTAAAACCTAGATGACAGGTTGATAGGCGCAGCAAACCACCATGGCACATGTACACCTACGTAACAAACCTGCACGTTCTACACATATATTCCAGAACTTAAAGTAAAATTTTTAAAAAAGTGGGCATAGAACATGAACAGATATTTTTCAAAAGAAGACATACAAGTGGCAAACAAATGTGAAAAAAATGCTCAACATCACTAAATATCTGAGAAATGCAAATTGAAACCACAATGAAATATCATTATACACCAGGGAGAAAGGGTGTTATTAAATGTCAAAAGACAGCAGAGTGCAGTGGTTCATGTCTATAATCACAGCACTTTGACAGGCCAAAATGGGAGGATTGCTTGGGGCCAGGAGTTCAAGACCAGCCTGGACAAAATAGTGAATAGAGACAAAATAGTCTCTACAAAAAATAAAAATGTCTTGCCATGGGCCTGTAGTCCTAGCTACTCAGGAGGCTGAGGCAGGTGGATCATTTGAGCCCAGGAGTTTGAGGCTGTAGTTAGGTATGATCGTGTCACTGCCTTTCAGCCTGGGTAAGAGTGTGAGACCCTGTCTCAAAAGAAAGTCAAAAAACAACAAACATTGGAGAAGATGTGGCGAAAAGAAAAAAATTATGCACTGTTGGTGGAAGTGTACGTTAGTACAACCTCTATAGAAAAAAACAGTATGATGATTTCTCAGACAACTGAAAGTAGAACTGCCCTGTGATCCAGCAATTCCACTAGTGGATAGGTACCCCCTAAAAAGGAATCATTATGCAAAAATGACACCTGCGCTTGTATGTTTCTTGAAGCACTTTTCACAATAGCAAAGTCATGGTATCAATGGACAGATGGACAGTTGGATAAAACAAGGTGGTGTGTGTGTGTGTGTCTGTGTATGAATACTACTCCATGTATATATATATATATACACACACACACATATGTATATGTCCAATACTACTCCATATATATATACAATATGTGTGTGTATATATATACATATGTGTATGTATATATCTCCAATACTATTTCATATATATAAATATATATATACACACATACATATATATATACACACACCCACACAGACACACACACACATATATATACACACACGCACACACCATGGAATACCACTCAGCCACAAAAATGAATGAAATTATGTGTTTTTTTTGCAGCAACATACATGGAACTGGGCCATTACCCTTATTGAAGTGATTCAAACTCAAAATCAAAAACTGCATGCTCTCACTTGTAAGTGGGAGCTAAACAATGGGTACTCACGGACATGCAGAGTGGAATGATAGACAATGGAGGCTCAAAGGGTGGCAGAGTGGGATGGTGGTGAATGTGAAATAGCACCTAGTGGGTATAATGTACATTATCTGGTAATGGGTACCCTAAAAGCTCAGATTTCACCTCTATGCAATATATCCACATAACGCAACTACATCTGTACCCCCAAATCCATAAAAATAAATAAATCCCCCAGGTTACACATATACAATTAGGCATTTTATTATATGTAAATTCTGCCTCATTCAAAGTAATTTTTAACAATCAGGTGAGATTTTCAAGTAGTGCACAGAGGACCAGCGCCGGCAGCATGGCTCCCTGATGAGAGGAGCAAGAGAAACCCGTGGGCTCCCACAGTCATCCCGCGGCTGCTGCTCCCTCTCCTGACACCCCCACCGCCTGCCAGAGGTCTCCCTGCACCTTCCACCCGGCCCTACCCACAGTTACCCTGAGACTCCAGGTCATTCCCTTCCCTGCTCTCACCCCCTCCAGGAGCTTCCTCTTCTTGGAGCAGGCATGCCCAACCCCGCCTCAGGGCGTTTGCACTGGCTGTTTCTGCTGCCTGGAGCTCTGTTTCCTGTCTAGGCAGGGCTTCTCACCTTTCCAGTCTCCCTGACCAGGGTCCAGAGGCTCCATCTGTCTCTACCTCATACTCTTTCACTCCCAACAGAGAGATATTAATTATTGATTATCGCTTTCTCATCCTCCATACCCTAAGAAGCAGAACCACTGCCACCAGCCACATGTGGCCATGGGTCACTTAAAATGAGGCCAGTCCAGAATGACATTTGGTCTAAGTGTAAAAAAAACACAGGGAATTTCAAAGACTTACACACATTCAAAAGAATGTAAACTATCTCATTAACAACTGTTCCCATGGGTTGAAATAATATTTTGGATACATTAGGTTAAACAAGAAATACTATTAAAATCACTCCCTCTGTTTCTTTTTCCTTTTTTAACGTGTCTTATAAAACTGAAAAGTGCTCATGGGTTTGTGTCACATCTCTGTCCATGGCTCGGTCACCCATGCTCCATCTCCAGGTCCTAGACCACCTGGTACCAGGAGGAGCTGGTGAAGGGTTTGTGTATTGAATATTGAGGACTTATGGAAAGAGAACCTAATGACCTTTCCAAAAACATTAATTCTCTTATATCTGGCAAAGAAATTCCCCAGAGCAGGATGTGGAATAAGTCTTCCAGGAGCTCCTGAAATCACCTCTCTGTTTCATGGATTCCCAGACTGTGACCAAGCTCTCACTGATGCCTCTCAACACTGAAGATCCCAGGAGGGCCCTGCACTTTTCCCTTTTCTGAGGAAACAGGAGGTCATATTACTTTCACAGGCCAGGGAGCAGTGTGCCCTCCCTGGGGACAAGTGTGAGCCAAGCTTGGGAGCAATGGAGAGGAGGGGCAGGGCTGGAAAAGGGGTGGGAGTGAGGACAGTAGTGAGGAGGAGGGGGAGATGGAGGAGCAGACGGGGATGCGAGGGGGAGGGGAGCTGGACCTGAGGGGCAGGGGGAATTTAGGCAGACTGGGAGGTTATGGGCGGTGCAGAGTTAGACCTCAGCCAGATAAGGACAGCAGTCATCCAGCAGAGTGGAGGAGGGGGTCAGATCCGGAGGGAGCTTCAGCAGGGCTACCAGGCCCAGCTTAACGTGCATCCCGTGGCAGAGCAGCGAACAGTGATACAGACCTTAGAGCTCCTCCAACTTCTCTTGGAAATTCAAAGGAGTCCAGACCAGCCTCGTTTCTCCTCCTGCAGCCATCAGCTGGTGCTCTCTGCCTGCACATGAGGTGCATTCTCTGGTGCCACAGTTCCTCCTGGCCTGCACGTCTCTCTGAAGTGTGACAGTAACTCAGAGTGAAGCAGTGGATGATGTGAATTATTGGGCCCAGGATCCTAATTTACAGATGGGTAGATTGATGCCCTACAGAACACACAACTTCCTCTTGGTTCTGCAGTCTGGTTCCCAGGGCTCCTTCTCCTGTGCTTCTCCCCAGTTCTGACAAGTTGCGTCTCCAGGATGCCCTGTGCAGGGAAAGCATTCAATTCTCTTCTGCAATAGCACGTTTAAGACATGTGGGTGTGTGATCCTAGAAATACTGGAGCCAAAAATCCACTCAGAATGGAGGCATTAGAGAGGAAGTCTCCTATTGGCCTAAAACATCCACTCAGAATGGAGGCATTAGAGAGGAAGTCTCCTATTGGCCTAAAACAACCACTCAGAATGGAGGTATTAGAGAGGAAGTCTCTTACTGGCCTAAAGCATCCATTTGTATGAAGACTCTCATCTCCTTCTGATAAATGAGGGAATAAACAAATCTGAGTTAAATGGAGGATACTCAATGGGCTGAATGCTAGAAACTGGAAGTTAGCTGAAATTTCATCATCAGATGATAGCCTTCCTAGAATAAATACAGTGTCCCTGCCCCTTGGGTCAGCAGAAGTCAGTTAATCCTTTGCACTGGCACAGAGAAAACAAGTTACCAGGGAGGCCTGGGGCATATCACCCCTGCCAGCTGGCAGGAGGTGACGGTGTGCCTTGCAGGTGGCAGTGTGGGCAGCTCATGAAGGCAGGAATGAAGCCCCAGGCAACTCCAGTGACTCAGTCACAGTGAAGTACCTGTGTGTGCATGAAACTGATGGAGAGCACTGTCCCTGCATCCTGCTCTTTCACGTGAGTAGGTCATGGCTGCGATGAACTAAATCTTTGATGTGGAGATGGGGCAAATCACATGTGCCAAGTCCCAGCCCAACTTGGACAACTGTTCCTTCCATGACCAGCGAAAACTTCAGGAGGTATGTGCCTGATGTGGGTCAGGGGACAGTTGCGCACTGCAGAGGGGTATGTGTGTGTGTGTGTGCGTGCTCCTTCACATGTTTTGAAGGGTATGTGTGTAAGCACATCGGTATGCCTAGAGCAGGGCATGCAGGCATGGGTACATGTATATGGAGAGATGCATGTGTGTTTGTGCACACACGGGCGGATGTGTATTGGGAGGGACATGGATATGTGTGCATATGAAGTTATATGTTTGTGCATGTACATGTGAGTAGGTGTGCAGGTGTGGTTTTGCACATGGAAAGGTGCATGTGTACACACACGTGCAAGTGTGCGGGGGAGGTGCATGGGAGTGTGTGTGTGCATGTGGCTGTGTGCGGGAAGTAGGGAGGTTTTTGCATAGATCCATGTAGGTGAGGGTTAGGGTGAGTTCATGTAGATGCCTATGTGTGTGCATGTGGGTGGGGTGGTGTGGAGAGGGGTGATGAATTTGATTTGCTAAGAGGGCTTTAGCTTGGGAATGGGGGTACTGGGAGCTCCGCCATGTGTGCTTTGGGTTGTTGCCTGCTGAACCATAGGAAACAGCTGCAGGGCTGGGTGCTGGACAGGGAGATGGGGCTCTGCTGTGCAAAAAAGCCTCCTGATGCCTTCTTTGCCTGTCCCCTGGTGCAGGCCTGCAGAGGAGACCTCCCCCAGGGCAGGAACCACCAATTCAAGGGTGGTCCCCTCCTCCTAGCCTCAGGCACGTGCCCACAGCTATAGCCACGCTGAGCAGATTAGGGGGACCTAGATGACTGTTAGCTGCAAAGCCCTGGACCTGCCCCACTCACCCAACACAAGCCTCTCCAAGGACCTGCTGGTTCTTATGAGGTCTCCACTCACAGAAGAGCCACACTTCCCTTGTCGCCCCCTCCCTATGACCCAGCTCTTGGAGGGGGGATTGCCCTGCCCTGGGTTCTTCCCTCTGACCCTTCTTAGTGAGCTGGGGGCAGTGAGCTGCCTCCGCCTGTCCTGCACGCTTGGGGCTCCCGAGACCTTGCACAGGCTTCTCGTCATAGGGCTGTGCTGGGGCAGGAACCCTGCAGGCTGGAAATGGGGGCAATGCCACCTAGTGACCTGGAGCCTTCCATCCCCACCTGGGAGGGGGAATGGAGTCATCACTGCACAGTTTAGTTCAGTGCTCTGGGACTCAGCAGGAGCAGGTGGGGGCACAGTGTCTCACCTCCATCCATACTTGCCCCCACTCTGATGTCTCATGCCTGGGCATACACCGCTTTAAGTGCAACCCACACTGATTGTCCCTCTCTCTTTCCTTTCACAGAAACAGTTCTGCTCTTTCCAGATCTGTGAAGTTCCTTGGGATCACAGAATGTCTTTGGTGAAATCCACGTGTCAGAATGTCCAGGAGTTTATACCAGGCCAAATGCACCAACCACCTCCTACTCCCATGCCACTGTACTGCTCTCACCCTTGAATTGGTGGCTCCTGGCCTGGGGGAGATCTCCTCTGTGGGCCTGCACCAGGAGACAGGCAGAGTGGAGAGCATCTACATCCATTTCATCTGCACTTGGACTTGATTTTACAGAGGTCTTTGGGATCTGGGAAGTGAAGCACCACCCAGGAGGCCATGACCTGGGGGGACTTGAGTCTGGGCCTCATCCTCTTGGGGGTGGGCAGATGTAGTCACTCAGGCTTCTACTGGGAGAGAGGGGTTGCATGCAGAGTAGGAGGTGCTCAGAGTGGTGACTGGGGTGAAGACATCCCTGCAGGGAGTTGCTCATGATTTTCTACCTGAATGGAAGCTCTTTGACACAAGCAACCACCATCAAGACACACAATGAAGAGAGGATTTTGTGTAAACTAAGCCACTCCTCAGACACAATTCTCTCTCCCTTGAGAAAGTTGGGAGTAAAGAGGGGGCTGTATACTGGGCTCCCCCCACCTTCTCCCTGTGTGTCTGCTCTTTTGGAGAGAAGAAGTGGATAGGGATGCTGAGGGTGAGCAGGTATATCTTCTGAGCCAAATGAATTGTCTGAACTGTGTCCTGAAGACACTAGGTCTTTGTAGGAGAGTAAGACAGGGTTTCGTTATACCGATCTGTGCCTACAAATATCAAAAATTACAAAACTGAAAATCACTCAATTCCCATTTTGGAAATTTCATGCCCTTTCTAAGACTTTCTTTCCCAAAAATGATGTCACAAATCAGTGGTAAAATATTGAAAATGAAGAGGTTAGAAACCCCTCATCCAGCATAGAGAAATCACTCTGGACAGAGGGGTGAGTGCATTTGGAGGCCCAGGAAATACAAGGCAGCACAGTCTTTCCTTGGGCAGGTGGACACTTGCCATAACAAGGACAGGAGGACCAAGGTGTGCAGGGCCTGAGGATCATACATAAGGGCTCTCTGTGAAAACAAAAAAAAAGCACAATGTCAGCAATACAAAACTAAGCACAAAAATTAATGTTTATTTAGGAAGAGAAAATAAATCACGGAAATTATATGCATGAAAATGCCGAAAAATACTGCGAACATCACAAAATTGGGAAAAATAACACATATCCTCTTGCAATCAGTCACCAACACCGATTCTGTAGTCAACAGATTCAGGTCTATTGGCTTGTTGAAATAAGGGAATAAATTCACACCAAGAAACTGGGATGATTCAAAAAAGAAAAGAGGTTATTAAAGAGCAGGGGAAAGGATTTTGAGGTGATATTGATGCACTCAGCACATGGGAGGCCTCTGTGTAAAGCAGTCAGTGTCAAGCCTGGTCTGCAAAGTGGACCTAGGTCCTGTGTCCTTAGAACCCACGAAGTCCAGCCAGAGGTGGAATGACCTTTCCATAAACCCCTTCTCTGAAGCTCTGTGCCTCTGTGTGAAGGTGGATATAGATCCTCCAGGCAGTGGGATGTTCTTCTTACTGATAAGCAAAGTTTCAGACAGCCCTGACTCTAGAGAATGAGGTCTTCCATTGAATCAGAAAGCAGCCTTGTGTTGACCTCCTATCTCATCCTGTGACTTAGAATGCCATAACCATCTGGGAATGCAGCACAGTAGTTCTCAGCCTCATTTTACCCAGCCCCTACTCAAGATGGTTGCTCTGGTTCAAACAACTCTGACATGAGCATGTAGATGGGCGGTGGGGGACAAATGTGATGAATTTGATTTGTTAAGAGGGATTTAACTTGGCAATGGGGGTACTGGGAGCTCCACCCTACATCCTTTGGGGTGTTGCCTGCTGGACTGGAGGAAGCAGCTGCAGGGCTGTGTGCTGGGCAGGGAGAAGGGGCTCTGTCTAATCTCAGCCTTAGGCACCTGCCCAGAGTCAGAAAGCAGTCTTCAGCCAACAAGAGGCTGTTTGACATTTCAAAGCTGCAGCTTGAGAGAAACATTCTGTCCTGCTCATGATGCCACTGGCCTTGTTAACATCAGTCCATCTATCCACTCTGCAGATGAAAGGGCAGATTTGCCCTTCTTAATCCACATGATTTTTACTTCCTCGCATGATATTTTTATTAATTAGGTACTGACACAACTCATAATTTCATTCGATGTTTTTATACTCAACTAATGAATCACTATTTGCCTCATTATAAGACATTTAATTTATCATAAGGTTTTGTCTAAGTTTAGCAGAAGAATAAACCAGTCTTTCCACTAAAAGGTTTGATCACTTGTAAAATTGATGGTCCATAACATCTTGATTCAAAACTCATAATTGGCCATATCATGCACATTTTTCTGATTGTTGTCCAATTTGGAAAGGCCTCTTTCATTTTCCTTTCATCTGCAAGCTCTAAGATTTTAATAACTCTAAATTTTCTTATTTTAAAATTGAGGACCTTATCAAATCTTTCTATTGAGAACACACGCAAACACAGCATTTTTAAACTGTCACTGTTGTAACTGAGCTTCAGAATTGTCTAAAAATGTCCTTATGTGCTATATCTATTAGCTCATTGAATGTGCAGGAGGAGTTTGTCCTGAAGCAAGTATTTATTTGAGCTGTCTTACTGCTGGTCACAATTTTATATCTGTGTTGTGTGGAGCTTCCAGACTTGGTTAGGACAAGAAGAGGTGGGAGGTCAGCCCCATCCCTCCATTCTGTGCCGCTTCACACACATATGTCCTTACTATGGGTAATTTCACCACACAGATCTGTGCCCTACAAATGTCAAAAATTGAGAAATTCTATCTCATTCAACTCCCATCAAAAATTAAAATAACTGCATGATGCACTAATTATGTTATATGGTATATTACCAAATACATTTCCAATAGAATATAACTTCTTTTTTTGACTAGGGTCAAAAAGAACCAAAACACTCACTTGAAATTTTCCATGTTTCTGCTGGGAATCATTATCCACACACGGGCTTCTGGCTCCACACATTGCAAACTTTCTTTCCTCTCTGCTAATCACAGGCTTCCAATGTGAGGTGCTGGGGACATTTTCTGATCAAGCTTCTACCTCTCCTCGCTGCTTTAGGTAAAAACCGAGAGGGTGGTAGGGACTTGTCTGGGGCCACTCCTATACCAGGATGGTTTGAGGCAACATAACTATACACAGGAGTAACTGAGAACCATGGGAATGTGTTCCCTTTACCCCAGGTTAAATGCATCCCAAATCAACTTCCTCTTAGCCAGATACCAAAATGCCTGTGTCCAACCTACACCATCCAGAGGGTGGTGAATGGGAAGAAGAAAGCCAGAGTAGAAAAAGCCAATGTTCTTAGCTGACTATGGTGAAAATACCACACACTTTTTATTGCACAAAACATCCAGCCAAGTAAAGCTGTTGCTCAGACCAGCTTGGAGCCTTTTGTGGGGTTTTTGAAAAGCTCTGTACTGAAGTCATTAGCATCATTGAAGATCTGGATTTTTATTAGAAGACTTTAATATTTTTGTAAGAGTGGATGGGCCCAGAGGAAATGGGAAGGAGGAAAACCCACCAGCCACAAAAGTAGGAAGAGACATGGAGAAGAAGTGAGGGAAGGAGAAACTCATGCAAAAGAAACCTGCATGGGCATTGGGAACTGGCAAAAGGCTTTCTGCTGCATGTAAAGAAAGGCCCCAGTTAAACATGGCTTGAATGCAAAGGGAATGCTCTACCTTTCATAATAAGAAGGCCCTAGGTGAGACAGTCTTTAGAAACAGAATTCCCAGCATCTAGCTCTGCTTCCCTGGGAGTCTCTCATCCTTACCTTTCTGTTCATGATGCTTCAGCCTCGAGCTGGTAGCAAGGTGGTTGATACAGCTCCAGACATCACATCATCAACACCAACATCCAGAGGCAGAAAGAAACTAGGGAGAAGCTTCTGTTCCACCCGTCCTTCCTGAATGTGAGTAAGCTTCTCCTATGCACTCCTTAGCTCACTTCTTCTGATGCCTCATAGGCCAGGTCTGGATCACAGGCCCATCCCCTACACCAATCATACACTTAATAGATGTTAATAAACCTACACTTAAAAGATGTTAAGAATCTATTAATACATCATTGACAGTGTCACCAACACCCAGTGAAACCTGTGGATGACCATGGCAATGTCCTGGTAATAGCGCAAACTTTAACATGATCAAAATGATGTCATCACTAGAGACTGCTCAAATAAATTATAGAGCACACACATGAGGGAAGAGTGGTTAAGAATTAGCAACATATGTGTTAAACTGGAAATAATTTTAATATATCGAATATATTATTTTATTGAAAGCAAGGTATATGTGGTGTGTTAATATAAATCTTATAAAAACAAAAGTAAACATGTATGTGTATGAGTGGCTATATAGACATTCAGACACATATTTACACATATGGATATACACATAAATGTCTAAAATATAGGAAAGGAGACAGGCAGTCAGTTATTTGTATTTATTAACAGCAGATATCACGGAAGAAAGGTGGTAGTGTGGGTAGGGAGATGGATAATTTGGCTTTTGCTTTTTTTATATTTAGAATCTTTCTTTTCCATTTGAGCACTACAAAAATGTGTGTGTGTTCTTTCTACATATTTTTTAGTGTCAGCTAGGAGTGTTTGGGTGATGAGATTATAGGTTATTTCCCCTTGGATCCTCCCTATGTCTCTATTTTTAAAACTAAAACTAACAAATGCTATGCCGATTAACTCATAGTTGATAAGCTGTGAGGCACATATGGGCATGTCAACCACACCAATAGGTCATTCAGCCATGATCACGCCATCGCACTGTAGCCTGGGCAAAAGAGTGAAACTCCTTCCGAAGGGGTAAAAAAATTGTTCTCACATGCTGCCAATTTATGAAAGCCACTTAGTATTTAATAAGTGTTTCCTTGTTTTTCATGGCACTGAATGTTTTCAGATATAACCTCTGCCAGCTATACTCTGAGCTCTTGGGGAAGAGAGGATATCTTAGGTCACATTCCCTACAAAGCCTTCACCACCAGAGAAATCATCACTGCTGTGGACTCAGTGACTGTGATTAGCAGATGGGCTCTGGCTTGGCTTTAGAGTGCTCCATTTCATCCTCTTTCATTCTCCTGTATTCTACTTTCATTGAATGTAAAGAGGAGATAGCCTGCTGCCCAGTTCAGTTGAAAGTAATGGACGTCTGAAGCTCAAGAGGTGAGTCTGCATTTAATTTCAGTGCAAGCTCACAGCATTGCATTTACAACTCAGCATCCATACTTCAACATTAGAATAGTGTAATAGTCACTGATCCCATTAGGAATCAGATGAGTATTGTAGAAATGGTGTGTATGTATGTGTATGCACTCTCCTGCACAAACACGCTTGTAACCTTCGGAGTACAATGGAGTTCCTACAGACTCTTTGTGGACTCCCACATTAAGAAACTTTGTTCTGAAACCTCACCAGCCATTCCCTACTCCCTTTCCATTACCCTGAGTGGAAAGTCTGAAAGCCCCAGGAAATAAACTTCCTGGCCTTTCTCACCCCAGAGGACATAGGACCCAAGTCCAGGCAATAACATGTAAGAAGACAGCCAGGTCATTACAAAACAAGAAAAAAGAAAAAGAAAAGAAAAGCCTGTACTGAATAGAAAAGACAGAGTCCTCAGTAAGAATCCTCTCTCTCTCTCTCTCTCTCACACACACACACACACCACACACTCTCACACTCACTCTCCACACCCTCTTCTCACCCCCTGTGACCTCATTCCGCTCCCGGTCCTCACCTTTCAGGCTGTAGTGTGGGACAGAATGTCTCCAACTATGGTGTCCGTCTTTCACTTATGAGCCATGTGCCCAAGAACAAGAGCCCAATGAATGATGGAGAAGACGGAAGGAAACCACCTGGGCCCCTGCTGAAGACGCTGCACCAACTCCGTGAACACCACTCCCATGGCCTTTGGTAAATGACCAGTGTCATCATGGGAGAGGTAGCCAGTGTTTCTCAGGACTCCTGCTCTCTGCAGCCAGGATACTTCTAGGAATGATGGAGCTGACACACCACTAAGTGCCAGTCCCAGAGCCAGGGTGGCAAATGAAGCTTAATGTGCAATGTGACAAAAATGTATCTGAAAATTACATGACCTGGCTTATTGTCCCCAAATTCCCTTCTACTTATTTCCACAAAATTACAAGGGGTTTATGTTACCTGCCTAGCCTTCCCCATCAGATGGATCCAAAGAAATTTGGTAAGTGAAATATTTCACCAAGTCCAATACAAATGGAAGCTTTGGTTTTCATTTTACTAAGGAGTAAAGAGAGAAAAATCGTCCTAGCTGAGTAAGAGATTTTCAAGAACAAGTAACTTTCCAGATAAAACATCATTTTTCCAAATAGGTCTCAGGTCTGAAAACATTTGGAGCATCCTATCCCTCGAATCCTGAGAAGAGAGACATCCAGTCTCATAGACAAGAATTGCCCCATCCTCCAAACATTTAGATCTAACACCCACTGTAGTTTAAAAGGCAGGATATTTGTGGTGTGTGTCCTGACTCCACCATCTCTTGGTTAGGGTTCCTGGAAATAGACTCAGATGGAGATTCATGGGCGAGAGGCTCACTGAGGCACGTGCTGCAGAGGCAGAGGCATGGGGTGGGGCAGAGGAAGAAGTCAGGCAGGGGTGCAGCTCAGCAGAGGGGCATGGGGTGGGGCAGAGGGAAAAGTCAGGAAGGGGTGCAGCTCAGCAGAGGCCACAGTCAGGCCCATGGAGAACTCTGCAATGGGGATGGCCTCAGAGTGGTAGCATATTAGGGCAAAAGAGTCAACATTTTGTACCCCCTTATAGACCTATTATTTAAAATAGGCAATTCCAGGAGAGACATGAACTTGGACAAAGCAGCTTCCTTTGTCTCAGATCAATGCCCACAGAAGGACTCAGCTGTGAGCCATCAGTGGCCACGCTCCCAATAGCCGAGAGAATGAAGTCTCACTGGTAAAGGGGAAACTGGTGAATGGAGCCCCTACTGAGAGAGCGAGGGATGTCATCTCTAGGAGACTCAGTTAACTCATCTGTACAATGGGAAGAATTATAACTACTACTACGTATGGTCATTTAAGAAATAAGTGAAATTTTGATCCTTTCATGAAGTTATAAGCTGGTTGCTTTGTAGTTTCTATTGCATAGTTGCTTTACAAGGTCTGTGGACTATGTACTTAAAAAAAAGTTTGTTTTTATGGTATAGCAGGGATCTTTTGCTTCCATGTGTAGTACTTCCTTAAGAATCTCATGTAAGCCTGGTCTAGTGGTAACAAATTTCCTTAGTGATTGTTTGCCTGAGAAAGATTTTATTTCTCTTTGCTTATAAAGCTTAGTTTAACAGGATATGAAATTCTTGGTTGAATTTTCTTGTCTTTAAAAATGCTGAAAATAGGTTCCCATCACTTCTGACTTGTACAGTTTCCACTGAGAACTTTGCAGTTAGCCTGATGAGGTTTCCTTTGTACATTATCTAACATTTTTCTCTAGATGCTTTTAGGATTTTTTATTTAATTGACCTTGAAAAGCCTGGTGACTATAGGCATTGATGTTCATTTTGCATAGTATCTTGCAGGTGTTCTCTGTATTTTTTGTGTCTGGATGTCTATGACACTAGCAAGATTAGGGAAATTTTCTTGGATTACCTCACATATGCTTTCCATGTTGTTTATGTTTTCTCCTTCTCTCTCAGGAATGCTAACAATTCAGAGGTTTGGTCATTTTATATAACATCATATTTCTCAAAGACTGTTCAATTTTTTTGTCTGACTGGATTAGTTCAAAGTACCACTCTTCAAGCTCTGAAGCGATTTGTTTTGTTTGGTCTAGTCTAATAATAAAGCTTTCAATTGTATTTTCAAATTTCTTCAGTGGAGTTTATTGATTCCACAAGCTCTGACTGATTTCTCTTAAAATGTGTATCTCTTTCTTCATCTCCTGGATTGCTTAAGAAATTTGTTTTTGTTAATTTTCAACCTTGTCTTGGATCTCATTGAGCTTTCTTGCAATGTATGCTTTGAATTCTTTATCTGTCACTTTTGAGTTTTCTTTTTGGTTAGCAACCGTTGCTGGAGAGATAGTGCGATCTTTTGATGGTGTCACAACATTCAGATGTTTCATGGTACCAGGATTCTTGTGCTGTTTTCTTCTCATCTGGACACATTGGCACTCCTAATTTTTGTAATTATTTTCATACAGACAGAATTTTTTTTCTTTCTTTCTCTACGTCATTATTTTTCTTTCCATTTCTACCCCTCTCTAGGGGGTGTGACTGTAGGGTTTTTGGCTTTGCTTCTATAACCCTATGCACTTCTGTCAGCATGTTTTATATTGGGCTATGCGGTTTGTCTACAGGCCAATAGATGGTGCTTGTCTGTAACAGTCGGCTGTGGCTAATGCAGATGGGTATATACTTGATTCTTGCTTACTGGGAGAAGATTTCTGTTGCCTCTGGCATTGGGCTGAGCCTGAAGTGCACCATGGTGTGAGCTCCCTGCTTATTCCTGGACGAGGGGACCAAGAAGGGCAGGCATAACTACAGGTGCTTCAATAGCAGGTATGAGCACCAGCATTGAGTGGGAGTCCAGTGGGCATCAATTGAGCACTCAGACATGTGCCTAGGCCTGGATGTGAGAAGCCTCCTTGGACTCAGCTTCTCTGCAGGAGGTAGAATGCCTAAATTCCTAATCCAGGGGAGTGGGTGCTCCAGATGCCCGGATATCCGCCTGGGCATGGAGTGCAGCAGGTGCTGCTACACCACAATCTCTGCACAGGAATGTTGGGGCAGCTCAGGGTATTGTTCCAAGTGAGCAGGTGCTCTAAATATCTGGAAGTCTGCCTGGGCATGGAGCAGAGAGGGCCCTGCTTCACCACTGTCACTGCACAGGAAGGGTAAGGCAGCAAAGGCTGCTGATTTAGGCACACAGGTGCTCTGAATGCCTGGGTATGGAGTACAGAGGGCCCTGCTGCACTACAGTCTATACATAGGAAGGGTGGGGCTATTTAGGCTGCTGATCCAAGCAAGCAGTTGCTCTGAATGCCAAGAGACCAGCCCAAGTGTGGGGCAGAGAGGATCCAGCCACTCCACGATCTCAGGGAAGAAGTCTGGTGCATCTAGCACTCATACACAGAGACCAGTTCCAGGCACCAAGATGACCTTGACTACAAGTTTCATCATCCAGAAGAAACCATGGCTGCAGCAGCCCTCCTCTGGCTCTAGACTTGCAACACAGGTGAGCACAATTCCAACACTTACTCCTAGGGCATTTTTCGCAGTCATTGCTCAGTTCTAACATGGAGGCCCCTACCCCATTCTAGCACAAGCACTCTGATATGGCCCAAGACTAAAATGACTTTGTGGGCAAGCTGCTGGGTCACCTAAGAATGACTGACTTATGAGCCCAGATTAAAAATAGCATACTGCTCTTAGTCCTAGGTCTAAGAAAATGGCAGCAGCTTTTTCCAGTGTCTTTCCCTCTCAGAGTGTCCAAGCATCTCCCCAAGTTTGCTCCAGGGCTTGGAAGAAACAAAGTGCTATCCCTTGGCCTGGTTCCATGGAATCCCCAGTGGAAAGGTACATCACAGAGGGAGACTCTCTGCCCCCTCACATTCTGGGACATCACTCACTTAGAAGGAACACACTGTCATAGGGGCTATTTGCCTACATTCTCCTCCCCAGAATCTGAGGTGTCCTTCAGGATTCCAGTGGATTCCCACTCTCATTTTTTAGTTAAAACTCACAGAGCTGATCACTAGGTACTATTTTGCTATTTCCAAGTGCTTGAGGCACACTGAAAGCTTCTAGTCTACCACTGGGGGAAAAAAATGCACAATGTTTATCAGAATCCCTGACCTCTGTCCACTAAATGCCAGTAGCACATCCTCCCAAGTAGCAACAACCAAAAATGTCCTAGACAGTACAAATGTGCCCTGAGAAGCAAAATTGCCCCAGGTGAATAACTGCTGACAGAGGCACCATGGCCTCCCTGTAGCAATGAATGAGCACAGGCACCACTCGGGATTGCTTTCTGAACTCACCAAAGATTTCAGCCAGTACTTCTAGAGTTGGATGAAGGAAAGTATAAAATAGATCTAGAACTTCTTGTTATTAATACATGAGAAGGTAAGGATAGGTTCCAATAATAATGGAAACTTGTCAAGAGAACAGAGGAAGCTGCTTAAAGGAGCTCTCGGTAGCCAACTGTGAGATAATCTACACATTGGGATAATAGCGGTAACAGATTATAACTTATTGAATAAAATAAGAAACCATGAGTTAGATCTATCGAGAGAGAGAAGCTAGGTAGGTGGATATATAGATAAATAGACAGATGAGAAAAGAAAGTTTTCCTTACAGTGGAATGAATGCCTTTAATAAATATAGAAGAAATGACGAAGTTAGAAAAAAATAGTCACAATAATCATAATAACAATTGATTCACGAAAGAATTATCATTATATGCTAATGGTAGAAAGTAAAAGTTTAATAGGAAGTAGAACATAAACCTGTTTTCCAAGTATTGCTCTTTGAAATACTTATTAATTATACAAACAAAAAAAAGTAACTTTAGAGTGGGGAAACCTGGAAGATACTATCTATATCTAGAGATTAAAGTTAACATGTATCAGCAATTGGACAATGGTATCATAGCCACCTGGAATGATGTACTGAGGGACACAATATCACTTCTATAATTTTCATCTGAAAAAAATGCATAACCTGAATCTAATTGATTGATGACCCCAATAGAAAACATTCTAAAAAATAGCCAGTTATCTTCAAAAATGACAGGATAACAAAGACAAGAAAGAAGGAAGAGCTTTTCCAGATTAAAGGAGACTCAGGAAGCTTGGCAAACAAACACCATTGATAAACTGTCTGAACAACAGACTAGAGAAAAAGGATGTATCCACGCAAGCATCGTGATTTTGCTCAATGCACTGAAGTTGTGTTAGAGAATGTCCTTGTCCGTAGGACACACATATGAAAGTATCTGAGGACAAAAGAGGTCATGTCTGCAATTTGCACTCAAGTGACTCAGAAAAACCTATAATAGCTTGTGCATATGGAAAGAGAAGGAAAAAGCACGAGACAAAATGTTAAGAGTGGGAGAATTTGAGTGTATACAGGAGGAGCTCTTTATATTACTCTTCCCACTTTTTGTAAGTTTGAAATCACTACAAAATAAAAGGTGCAAAAAATAAAAATTCAAAATACAGCAAAGTTCTGCATCTGGATCACCCGAGATACACAGGCCTGTGTTGTCAGCTAGTTGGGAAGTCATGGAAACACCTCCTAACTTCTCAGCCTAGCACAAATGTTTCAGGGAAATGTCTAAGCCATCACGTGATGAAGCTGCAGGCTGGCTGGGTACTAAGAACACGTTTCACCAGCATCCACACTCTGTACTATTCTTTAGAGCAGAGAGAGAGTGTGAGACGGAAGGGACTGGGGCACTGGAGAGGATGCAGGGACAGAGGCTGAGGAGGAAGTTCCCTCCATTTCCCCGAGATGTTGTCACCTCACAAGTGATGGCCACGTTCCCCACCTCATCCTACCTGCACCTCCCTTTGCAGTGCAGGGGGTCACTGTTGTTTCCCAGCCCCCTTATTCTATTTCCTCTTGAGTTTTCATCATAAAACCCCATCCTGCACATGCACACCTTCACAATTATTTGGCTATGATTCTGATACCACGTGAACCACACTGGGTGGGAGTAGAAGTGAATTCTCTATTAGGAAGAATTCAACAATTAATATATAACAAAATGTAGGCCAAAAAAGCCTCTACCAGGCCATACCCTTTGACCAGCCTGTTTTTATAGAGAATAAACACAGGCCTTTGGAAAGGAGCTTTCCTCATATGGAGGATCCCTTCTAGGGAGCCAGCACTTCCCAGATACCCCAGGTGGAACTCAGGAGACTGAAAAAATCACCCTTGTTAGCAAAAGTTTAGACAGCCACTGCCAGCATGAAAGCCACAGGCTCCCTGGAAGAGTGCGCCATGTCACAGCACAGAGAAGAGGGATTTTCCTAGATTCAAGGGGATGTGCCAGGATTGATGGACAGCTGTCTCCCTTGCTGGAAAAAAACTATACATGCATGCCCCCTCTGCCATGTGGCTAGCAGCAAATCTCTCCAGAAAATGTAGCAAAAACCCCCATTGCCTTTGTGCATGGTCATGGGTCTTGCTTGGGCCTTAACATATATAACAAGGACAGAAACCTTAACCCTGCAGATGTGAGAGGTGGGTCCTCCTGCTCCCCTCCTCACCATCATGAAGAAAACCTGATCCAAGCAGACACTGCCCCTTCAGCATGGGCCCCAGGATGAAGACACAAGGCAAGCCAGACCAGATCTGCTAAGCCCCAGCCCATCTACAGGCTCCAGAACGTGACAGGAAGTTTCTTGCTTTTAGTCCCTAAGATGTTAAGGGTTTTTCCTATGGAACAGCAACTGACTCATACATGGTTTATTCCATTTTCTGCTGTACTCCTTCTCCACTCTTTTCCCAAATGAACTCTTTACTGCCCCCATGACAACCTACATCCCATAAGTAATTAAGCTGCTGGTTGTAATGAAACAGAAGCTTTAAAAGTTTCCTTTTGGCAAATCCTAAAAGCAGCCCATGTATCAGAGATCCAGGACAGCACTTAACTCTTCCCACATATGAATAAACAATCCAGGAGGTCTGTGGGGGCACAGCATGCTGGTCCTCTGCACTGCCCAGGTCCTGGCTCCCGACTGTAAGTCAAGACAACACCTGAGTGAGAAAAGGGGAGGATCCCAGTTCACCCTGTCAAACAGCACCCTAACCCTAAAGTGACATGCTGAAGAGAGGCAAAGGAGAATGCAAACCACCACTGAATGGCTGTTCCTTTAGAGAGCAAAACAGAATAATCACAGAGGCTGGAATCCACTTTTAGCTTTTATGATCTGATGCACAAGACAAACAACACAAGTAGGACTGGGGACTCCTAGGTTGGCTGCCCTATTTCTGTTTGATTATTTCTCAGATATTTAGAACTTTCTCTCTCTTTTTTTAGACTTTAAGTTCTAGGGTACATGTGAACAACGTGCAGGTTTGTTACATATGTATACATGTGCCACGCAGGTTTGCTGCACCCATTAACTCATCATTTACATTAGGTATTTCTCCTAATGCTATCCCTCCTCCATAACCCCACCCCAGGACAGGCCCCAGTGTGTGATGTTCCCCGCCCTGTGTCCTAGTGTTCTCATTGTTCATTTGGCACTGTGTTGGTCTGTTATTGGTGTATAGAAATTCTTGTGATTTTTGCAAATGGATTTTGTATCTGAAACTTTGCTGAAGTTGCTTCTCACCTTAAGGAGATTTGGGGCTGAGACAATGGGGTTTTCTAAGTATATAATCATGCCATCTGCAAACAGGGACAATTTGACTTCCTCTTTTCCTAACTGAATACACTTTCCTTCTTTCTCTTGCCTGATTGCCCTAGCCAGAATTTCCAACACTGTTGAATAGGAGTGGTGAGAGAGGGCATCCCTGTCTTGTGCCAGTTTCCAAAGGGAATGCTTCCAGTTTTTGCCCATTCAGTATGATATTGGCTGTGGGTTTGTCATAAATAGCTCTTATTATTTTGAGATACATGCCATCAATACCTAGTTTATGAGAATTTTTAGCATGAAGCACTGTTGAATTTTGTCGAAGGCCTTTTCTGCATCTATTGCGATAATCATGTGGTTTTTGTCTTTTGTTCTGATTATGTGATGGATTACGTTTATTGACTGGTGTATGTTGAACCAGCCTTGCATCCCAGGGATGAAGCCAACTTGATCTTGGTGGATAAGCTTTTTGATGTGCTGCTGGATTTGGTTTGCCAGTATTTTATTGAGGATTTTTGCATTGATGTTCATCAGGGATATTGGTCTAAAATTCTCTTTTTTTTGTTGTGTCTCTGCCAGGTTTTGGTATCAGGATGATCCTGGCCTCATAAAATGAGTTAAGGAGGATTCCCTCTTTTTCTGTTGTTTGGAATAGTTTCAGAAGGCATGGTACCAGCTCCTCTTTGTACCACTGGTAGAATTCGGCTGTGAATCTGCCTGGTCCTGGATTTTTTTGGTTAGTAGGCTATTAATTATTGCCTCAATTTCAGAGCCTGTTATTGGTCTATTCAGTGATTCAACTTCTTCCTGGTTTAGTCTTGGGAGGGTGTATGCGTCCAGGAACATATCCATTTCTTCTAGATTTTCTAGTTTATTTGTGTAGAGCTGTTTCTAGTATTCTCTGATGGTAGTTTGTATTTCTATGGGATCGGTGGTGATACCCCTTTATCATTTTTTATTGGGTCTATTGATTCTTCTCTCTTTCCTTCTTTGTTAGTCTTGCTAGTGGTCTATCAATTTGTTGATTTTTTCAAAAAAAACCAGCTCCTGGATTCATTGACTTTTTGAAGGGTTTTTTGTGTCTCTGTCTCCTTCAGTTCTGCTCTGATCTTAGTTATTTCTTGCCTTCTGCTAGCTTTTGAATTCGTTTGCTCTTGCTTCTCTAGTTCTTTTAATTGTGATGTTAGGGTATTGATTTTAGGTCTTGCCTGCTTTCTCTTGTGAACATTTAGTGCTATAAATTTCTCTCTACACACTGCTTTAAATGTGTCCCAGAGATTCTGGTATGTTGTGTCTTTGTTCTCATTGGTTTCAAAGAACATCTTTATTTCTGCCTTCATTTTATTATTTACCCAGTAGTCATTTAGGAGCAGGTTGTTCAGTTTCCATGTAGTTTTGTGTGGGGAAAAGAAAGAGAAATCAGACTGTTACTGTGTCTATGTGGAAAGAAGTAGACATAAGAGACTCCATTTTGTTCTGTACAAAGAAAAATTCTTCTGCCTTGAGATGTTGTTAATCTGTAACCCTACCCCAACTCTGTGCTTGCAGAAACATGTGCTGTGTTGACTCAAGGTTTAATGGATTTAGGGCTATGCAGGATGTGCTTTGTTAAACAAATGCTTGAAGGCAGCATGCTTGTTAAGAGTCATCACCACTCCCTAATCTCAAGTACCCAGGGACACAAAACACTGAGGAAGGCCACAGGGACCTCTGCCTAGGAAAGCCAGGTATGGTCCAAAGTTTCTCCCCATGTGATAGTCTGAAATATGGCATCATGGGAAGGGAAAGACCTGACCATCCCCCAGTCCCACACCCATAAAGGGTCTGTGCTGAGGAGGATTAGTAAAAGAGGAAGGCCTCCTTGCAGTTGAGATAAGAGGAAAGCATCTGTCTCCTGCTGGTCTCTAGGCAATGGAATGTCTCCCTGTAAAACCCAATTGGATGGTCCATCTACTGAGATAGGAGAAAACTACCTTAAGCCTGGAGGTGACACACGCTGGTGGCAATACTGCTCTTTAATGCACCAGATATGTTTATGTATGTGCATATCACAGCACAGCACATTTTCTAACCTTGTTTATGACACAGAGACATTTGTTCACATGTTTTCCTGCTGACCCTCTCCCAACTATTACCCTAGTGTCCTGCCACATCCCTCTCTCTGAGATGGTAGAGATAATGATCAATAAATACTGAGGGAAGGGAGAGACCTGTGCCAGTGCAGGTCCCCCCTATGCTGAGCGCTGGTCCCCTGGGCCCAGTTTTCTTTCTCTGTACTTTGTTTCTGTGTCTCTTTCTTTTCTCAGTCTCTCACGCCACCTTATGAGAAATGCCCACAGGTGTGGAGGGGATGGCAACCCCTTCATCTGGTGCCCAACATGGGTGCTTTTCTCTAGGGTGAAGTTACACTCAAGCGTGGGCATTGAGGACAAGTCAATGAGAGATTCCTGAGAGATTCCCCAGTACGTCCACAGTCAGCCTTGCAGTAAGCTTGTGCGCTCAGAAGAAGCCAGGGTAACAATGGGGCAAACTAAAAGTAAATATGCCTCTTATCTCAGCTCTATTAAAATTTTTTTAAAAAGAGGGGGAGTTAGAGTCTCTACAAAAAATCTAATCATGCTATTTTGAAAAATAGAACAATTCTGCCCATGGTTTCTAGAACAGGGTACTTTAGATCTAAAAGACTGGGAAAAAATTAGCAAAGAATTAAAACAAGCAAGTAGGGAGGGTAAAATCATTCCACTTACAATATGGAATGATTGGGCCATTATTAAAGTAGCTTTAGAACCGTTTCAAACAGAATTACTAAGCAGAGACATCAAAGGTAGGAGTTTCTAGATAAACTGACCTAACAATATTGTTGCTAAAGGCAGGAGAAAGCCTTAGACATTAAAGTTAAGGAATGAAGAACTCGATCAGATGCTGAAGGTGATCAGATACCAAGGGTGAGGGGATTCTTTCTAAACTGACTTAGCAGGATTCTTTCCTAAACCTGGGCACTGCAACCCTCGCAAGAACAGGAGGTCCAGGGCTGGGGACTAGGGATGAGGACAGGGGAGAAGAAGGCTCAGAGGAGCTTAACTAAGGTTTGGTCAAGGTGAGTCTTGTAGCTGGATCCAGCTCCTCTGTGACAGGAGGAAAGGGCAGGCAGGGCCACAGGAGGGGCAGGGCTGTCCTGATGACCTCTGGCTCCAGCTCCAGCACTCAGTGATTGAGCTGAACAGGATTCCAACCAGGAAGAGGAACCACTCTCCAGAGTCACTGCACTTTGCTAAAGGAATTGATATTTAAGGTTACACAAACAGTGACAGGGAAGTCCCAGCAGTGGCCCAAACAGGATAAGAAAGTCTGACCACCCAGAGATGTCAAGGAGATTACTCACCTCTTCAGAGTTATCTGTTTTCCTCGTGGCCAGGCATCTGCAGGCTGCAGCCCAGGGAGTCAGATGGATCCCTGGCTGCAGCAGCCAACAGCCTGAGTTCCCGGAGGCCGCCCCTACTACTCTCCATTCATATGTGGTTCTGCAGTCACTGAATCTGCACTGATAAATGCTCTTTTTGAATAAATGAATGTTAACTTGCAGTCCAGAATCATGAATACCATTCACGTGCTGGTCCCTGAGAGAAAGGATTCTCTTTCTCTCCATGGAGTGCAAAACAATCAGACCTAAGACACTGGGCTCTGCCTTCTCTCACCTTTTCTAGCTGGGGCTACCAGCAGGCTTCTCCATGAGTATCACAGTTTCCTAATGATGTGGAAAAGCCAAATGTGTTACTAACATGGGCCCAGAGTTTAGAAGCATCCACATGTCCTAACAGAACCAAATGTGTTACCAGCATTGGCCCACAGTTTAGAAGCATCCATGTGTGCACCATGTTTGAGGAGAGGGAGAAAAGAAGGAGGGATAGAGTGTGAAAGAGATGAGCTTGACCCCAGAGAATTCCAGGCACTCCATAAAGGAGACTCCTGGCCTTCCCATTTGAGAAACCACCAAATCCTGTGGCTGCTCAGTCCCAGCTCTTACCATAGACCAAACTGTTAATTGCTCAAAACCCAGTTGTGCAGAATTTCATCTCTTGGCCAGCTTGTCCTCACACTTGCACCTTTAGGTGATGCTTTCTGCACTTGGCCATTTGTTTATTATAGTATATTTTAGTGTTCACTTATTATTGGTCATTTATTACAGAGAACTTCTGCCACTCACCTAATTTCTCATCCTACTAATTCAGATAATCGGATCAGTAGTCACCCACACATTCTAGGGGAACACAGCTTTCTCTTTTGTCACCTGGCAGAAGGAAAACATGCCCCCTCCTAGGCAGCTGGACTCCTCCAGGATATATGGGTGCTGGAGGTCCCAAGCTTGTTCCTCAGTCCATGGTTGCTATCTGGACCCCTCCTAGTGTGTCCTTAAAACTGTGGACTATAGAAATCAGGGAACAAAGTGTTCTGTCATTTTTTTTGAGATGGGGGTTTCACTGTGTTTCACAGGTTGAAATTGAACTTCTGGACTCAAGGAATCTTCCTGACTCACTCCCCAGTTAGCTAGGATTACAGGTGCACCACCACACCTGGCTACTCCAATATTTTCAAACATGTTGATACACCACTGCTGAAGTCCGCTCACCTCTGCTGGTCTGAAATCACAGACACTAGGCTTTAGGAAGTAGCTTCTTTCTCCAGATGCACAACAGACACAACATTTGCCTAAGGTCGTCACATATCTGGAGCAGCTGGCCAGCTACCCCAACCTACCACTTCCTATCACTCCATACTGCACATCGCACTTATACCTCCTCTTAAGAGAAACCTATACTGGTATCTTTCCTACTGGGATTAGAGAGGTTGCTGCATCAGGACAGCTGACCCTCCCTGCAGTGCATGCCAGCGTCCTGACACAAGATGACCACTGGTGGTGTCATCACATACAGGGCACAGGTCAGCACTCTGGCTTCCCTCCCTCACACTCCACCCACCAGCACATTCTTGCTATTTGGGTTACCTGCCTCTCCTTTCCAATGATAAAAAAAAAAAAAAAAGGGGATTGCTTGACCTTCAGTTTACCCTCTGCACAGCAGGTCTTTCTGAGTCTGGACTCCCAGCTGTCCCAGGAATGTGGGAGTCGTAGAGGAGAACCAACTCCTACCCTTTGGAGATGACCATTCTGCTCACAAACACCTGGTAAGGTACTTCCCTCTCTTTCCCTTCTCTGGGAATCTCTCCCTATTTCCAGTCTAATTAGGAGGCATATGTGCAGCTCTGTTTGAAGACCTTCCCTCCGTCACCCAGCAGTAAACACCATCGGAACACCTGCTATATCTGCCGGGCTGCATGGCTACTCTAGGGGTGATGGATTCACAGTGGGGTGAGATGGTCACCAGGCCTCAGGTAACAAGGTCCCCTGTCCTAATACTGAACATGAGCACCCATGAGTAATATGGTTCCTGCTGCCAGGTTCCTGTTGATCCAGCCCCAGCCATGTCTGAGCCCAGGATGACTCTTAGCCAGCTTGTCCTCCTCACTCGCACCTTTACGTGATGCTTTCTGCGTTTGGTCATTTGTTTATTATAGTATTGTTTAGTGGGCTGACGCTGGCCAACCCTCACCTCTACCACTCCCAGGAGAGTCCTCTGGGTGTCCTGTTAAGGTCCAGGGTTTCCTGGTGTTTCTGGCCAAGCCTGCCACCTCTCCATAAGGGCATTTGCCACAGGGTCACCTTCAGGCATGGAGGGTGGGGTTGAGAGAACAAAGGGAGCAGCTGTCTGTTCAGAGCCTCCTTTCAGCCTCCCAACTCCTGGAGTCACATTCCAACCCAGGCCCACAGCATCCCGAGCTGGGGGCTTTGTTAGCCCACAGGGCACCCACTGACCACATCCTCTCAGTGTGTGGAGAAGGAGAACTCACAGTCCTGGCAATGAAGCAACTCGGGTGCCGCTGGAAAGCCACACTGAGCAAAGGATGAAGACACACCAGGGCTCACTCTGCAGGACTCCATTCCTGGGAAGCTCAAGGACAGGCGACAAAAGAGTCCACAGGGCCGGATGTGGGCTGCCAGGGTGGGGCGGGCACGAGGGTGGCTGGAGAGGCAGGAGGATACCATCTGGGGCAAGGCAAATATCACAGGTCTGGACAAAGTGGTAGCACAAGTGTATGCATTTATGAAATCCCCCAGATTTGGCACATACTATTAGGCATTTTATTGTATGTAAATTCTACCTCATTTAAGGCAATTTTTAAAATGCCAGGTGAGTCTTCCAAGCAGTGCACAGAGGAAAGGAGCCCGAAGCATGGCTGCCTAGGACAGAAGCAAGAGAGGCCTGTGGATTCCCACATTCATCCCATGGCTGCTGCTCCCTCTCCTGACACCCCCACTGCCTGCCAGGGGTCTCCATGCACCTTCCACCAGGCCCCACCCACAGTTACTGTGAGACTCCAGGTCATTCCCTTCCCTGTTCACATCCCCTCCAGGAGCTTCCTCTTCCTGGATCAGGCATGCCCAACCCCACCTCAGGGCCTTTGCACTGGCTGTTCCCCACTGCCTGTGGCTTCTCAACATCTCCAGTTTCATAGAGACCTCCCTGACCAGGGTCCAGCGGTCTCTCTCTAGCCCCTGTTCTATTTCACTTCCAACAGAGTATAACTCCCTGGTCTTAATTGTTGATCATAACCTACCATCCCCTACACACACTGTGTAGGAATTTACTGTGCAGTTCCATAGCCACCAGCCACACGTGCCATGGGACACTTGAAATGGGGCCAGTCCAAAATGATTCCTGGGCCAAGTGTAAAAAATACAAAGGGAATTTCAAACATTTACAAAACCAAAAAAAAAAAACACACATAAACAATCTCATTAATAATTGTTCCCATTAGCTGAAATCATATTGTGGCTATATTAGGTTAAATAAATGTTTTAAACATTACTTTCAACCATTTATTCTCATCTTTTAAAATGCGTCTACTAGAAATTTTCAATTGCTCATGGGTTCGTGTCACATCTCTGTTGGGCAGCAGCTCTGCAATGTCCCCTCTATGGCTCATCAACTAGGTTCTGTCTTCAAGCCCTAGACCTCCTGGCACAGGGAGTAGCTGGTGATAGGTTTGTTTATTGAATAATGAGTTATGAAAACAGAAGCCAGTGACCTTTTCCAAAAAGGTTAATTCCCTTAAATTTGGCAAAGAAATTCTCCATAGTAGGGTGTGGACAGGGTCTTCTGGAACCTCCTGAAATAACCTCTCTGCTCCAGAGATTCAGAGACTGGGACCCAGTGCTCCTGGATGCCCCTGATATCTGAAGACCCTGGGAGGCCAAACCCTGTATTTTTCCCTTTTCTGAGCAAACAGGAAGTCACATTGCTTTCACAGTCAAAGGTCCTGTGTCACCTCTGTGGAGACCTGGGTGACTCAAGCTTGGGAGCACTGGGGAAGAGAGGCATGGCTCGGAGAGGCTGAAGTGAGGACAGGAGTGGGGAGGAGGGGGAGATGGAGGAGGCCTAGGAGGGGCAGGGGAACTTAAGCAGGGAGGGAACTTGTAGTGGTGGGGGAGTGAAAAGAGAGATGGAGAAAGAGGGGATGGGCAGAAAGAGGAGGAGGAGTCAGGGGCATGGCATGGAGTGGGGTGGGGCTGGGCTGCCAAAGCAGGATAAATGCACAGCTGCCTGCTGGTCTGGGCTCCCCACCTCAGGCTCTCACCCTCTTCTCCTGCAGGTCCTGGTCTGTGCTCTGCCTCTGAGGACACCATGGCCCAGCCCCTCTGCACCCTTCTGCTCCTGCTGGCCACCCTGGCTGGGGCCCTGGCCTGGAGCCCCGAGGAGGAGGATAGGATAATCGGGGGAGGCATCTATGATGCAGACCTGGATGATGAGTGGGTACAGCGTGCCCTTCACTTCGCCATCAGCGAGTACAACAAGGCCACCGAAGATGAGTATTACAGACGCCCACTGCGAGTGCTGAAAGCCAGGGAGCAGGTGGGTGCTGCCTCTACCGGAGAGGTCCTGAGTCCCAGCCTGGTTTGTCGCCCAACTCCCAAGAGCATTCCCAGCAAATCAGCACTGACACATTCAAGATCTAAGGCTCAGACTCATTCAGCTTTCCCTGACTCTCTCCTGATGGCCTTCATACCTAAGGATGCCCCTGGGCCATGCACTGCAGCCACTGTCTGTCCCCTCAGCCTCCTTTAACCTGCAGCAGCGGCTGTGTCTGTACCATGACCGTGGCATTTCCCAGGGTCCAGCAGGTGTGGAGGGAGACTGTGTTGACTCTGGGTGGGCTTGATGCTGTTCAGGATGAGATCTGGGCCATGAGGCTCATCCTCCTCCCTGAGTCCTCTCCTCAGGGGCCACAAGGGAACCTGGCTCCCTGTTCTGCAGAGCCCTGCTTCCCTCCCCAGGTCATGTCCCTGGGCACAGCTCCTTAGGGCTAGCGACCTTCACCCTCAGGCGGGCTTACCACCCCCTACAGCCCAGGGCAGCTGAGACCATGCTAGGGTGGAGCACGCCTGACCCTTCCTCTACCAGCTGATGCAGAGTTAGACCTCAGCCAGATGAGGACAGCAGTCACCCAGCAGAGCGGAGGAGGGGGTCAGGTCAGAAGGGAGCTTCAGCAGGGCTACTGGGCCCAGCTTGACCTGCATCCCATGGCAGAGCAGCAAATAGTGACACAGCATTTAGAGCTCCTCCTCCTTCTCTTGGAAATTCAAAGGAATCCAGACCAGCCCCGTTTCTCCTCCTGCAGCTGTCAGCTGGGGCCCTCACCCTGCACATGAGGCACACTCCCTGGTGCCGTGGTCCCCGCTGGCCTCCACTTCCCTTTCAAGCATGACAATAACTTGGAGTGAAGCACAGGGCATTGCAGATCATCAGGCCCAGAAGCCTATTTTATACATGGGTAAACTGATACTCGAGGGATCTCAGCAGTTCTCCTGTTTCCAATGGGCAACGTCTAGCACCTGGTCTGAGAGTCCCTCATCCCAGGTTTCTCCACAGCTCTGCCACGTTGTGTCTGGGAGAGGCCCTATGCAGGGAAAGGGTTCAATTCTAGTCTGCAATTGTAAGACACGCAGGTGTGCTGCTGACTTTAGAAATGTAGCTCGAATCTCACACTTGAAATGGTGGCATCCAGGAGGCAGTGTTTATTGGCCCAAAATATCTACTTGTGTGAAGAACATCATTTCCTACTCTTAAATGCAGGAATACATCTAGGTTAAATGGAGGGAATGAGATTTTTGGGAGTCAGCTGAAATTTTGTCATCAGATGACAGTCTTCGTAGAAAAGAGACAGTGTTCCTTCGCCCCTGAGCCACAGGTAGCAAAATTCAATGAATCCTTTTACCCAGCACAGAGAAAACAATGTTTAAGAGGGGGCATGAGGCCCAGCACCCTGCCAGCTGACAGGAAGAGGGGGCTTGTGTGCCTTGTGGTGACATGTGGGCAGCTCACGAAGCCCCCAAGCAAGTCCTGTGACTCAGCCACAGGGAAATGCCTGTGAGTGCGTGAAACTGATGGGGAGCTGGCCATGCATCCTGTTTTCTCATGTGTGCAGACCGTGGCCGGGACAAATTACTTCTTTGACATAGAAGTGGGCCGAACCGTATGTACTAAGTCCCAGCCCAACTTGGACACTTGTGCCTTCCACGAACAGCCAGAACTGCAGAAGGTACGTTCCTGATGCGGGTCCCAGGCCAGTCATGCACTGCAGAGGGGTGCGTATGTGTCAGCCTCTGCCCTACACATCTTTGGAGGGTGTGTGTGTGCAGATAGGTATGTGGGGAGCCACATATGCATGGATATATAGGTGTTCATGTACTTGTGGAGGGGTGTGCATGTAGGTGGGCATGTGGAAAGGTGCACGTGTGTACACACATGTGCCAGTGTGTGCAGGGAGGTGTATGGGAGCATGTGTGCCTGTGCGTGGCTGTGTGGGGGCACTATGGGGGTTTGTTCATAGATCTATGGGGATGAGAGGTCCAAGTGAGTTTACGTAGTTGCCTATGTGTGTGCAGATGGGGTGGTGAGGGAGGGGGTTGATGTATTTGATTTGCTAGGAAGGCTTTAGCTTGGGAATGGTTACTGGGAGGTCAACTCTGCCTGCTTTGGGGTGTTGCCTGTTGGACAGGAAGAAGTAGCTGCTGGGCTGGGTGCTGGGCAGGGAGAAGGGGCTCTGTCTAATCCCAGGCTCAGGCACCTGCATGTAGCCACAGCCACAATGATCAGATTAGTGGGACCTAGAGGCCTGTTAACTGGGAAGCCCTGGACCTGCCCCACTCACCCAACACCAGCCTCTCCAAGGACCTGCTGGTTCTTGTGAGGTCTCCCATCAGGGGAAAGCCTTACTCCCCTTGTCGCCCTTGCCCCATGCCCCAGCTCTTTGAGGGGGATTTGCCCTGCCCTGGACTCTTCCCTCTGGCCCCTCTTAGTGCTGGCCTGAGTGCTGGAGGTGGAAGGAGCTGGGGGAAGTGAGCTGCCTCCCCCTGTCCTACACACTTGGAACTCCTGAGGCCTTGCACAGGCTGCTCCTCACAGGACTGTGCTGGAACAGGAACCCTGCAGGCTTCGGTGGAGGCCCAATGCTACCTGGTGACTTGGAGCCTTGGGAGGGGCAATGGAAGAGTCACTATTCATTCTAGTTCAGTGCTCTGGGGTTCAGCAGGGGTGGGTGAGGGCCCAGTGTCTCGCCTCCATCCTCCTCACCCAGGCTGTGACATCTCATGCCTGGGCATCTTCCCCTTTAACTGTAACCCACACTGACTGGCCCTTTCTCTTCCCTTTCACAGAAACAGTTGTGCTCTTTCCAGATCTATGAAGTTCCCTGGGAGAACAGAAGGTCCCTGGTGAAATCCAGGTGTCAAGAAAACTAGAGATCTGTGCCAGGCCGGTCACACTGACCACCTCCCACTCCCACCCCCTGCAGTGTTCCCACCCCTGAACTGGTGGCCCCCACCCTGGGGGAGGTTTCCCCACGTGCCTGCGCCAGGAGAAGACAGAAAAGGCAGCAGGAGGCCTTTGTTGCTCAGCGGGAAGCTCTGTCCTCCCTCCTTCCTTCTTGCTTCTCATAGCCCTGGTACATGGTACACACACCCCCACCTCCTGCAATTAAACAGTAGCATCGCCTCCCTTTGAGTTCTTGCCTGTCTGGGGATATGCACACAGGCAGGGTTTCTGCATTTCCTTTATGAAGCCTCCTTGTTCTGCTGGTGTGGAGATCAGAGGAGTACCTGGGAGCTGACATGGCCACAGCAAGGCCGTCAGGGGAGCTGCTGCCACTTTCGGAGACCTGAGCTTCAGAACAGGGAGAGAGCAGCCAGGGGCTGGGAACCCAGGCCTTCAGCTGCAGCAGACCCTGGTGAGGGGACCAGGGAGAAGAGGGGGCCCAGGACGTTGGCCCGGGAAGCTGGGCTGCTGGTTTGGTCTGAGCCGCTGGTCAGACCAGGAGGAGGGGGCTGACTGTGTCCACAGGCAGGGGCCAGGCCTGGGTGGAACTCACCAGGCCATAGATTCCATCTGTGCTTGCAGAGTTGAGCAGACCCCAGGGAGCTGCTCTCATCAAGTCCCCTAGACACCAGATAGATAGCAATCGACATGTGTCTCTTTCCACAGGAGACTTTAGGCCCCTACATGGAAACAAAGTCCAAAAGTTTATGTGTGTGTATGTGTGTGTGGTGTGTGTGTGTGTATGTGTGTGTGGTGTGTGTGTGTTTGCGTGTGTGTGTGTGTGTATATAACTGATTGGGAAAACTGCCACCCAGACCAAAGACGGGCAAGATCACCCAGAGAAAGCAGCTCCTGCTGTCATCCTTCCTGGAAGGGGGTGCCCCAGGCTGGGAGGTTGTCTCCTATGCTAGGAAGCTGTGCCCTAGAAGAGTTTTACACATTCGCATCCAGTTGCCCTTTCTCTGTACTTGGATTTAATACAAGTACTCAGGTCAGGCTTCTTGGTAGGGATGGAGAAGCTAAAACACAAATGAAAGTGTCATGCAGTGGACACTCATTTTTTTCACAAAGGATGTTTTAATTAATAAATAACATCACCTTAGTGTCAAAACCATTCAGTAGAATAGTGGGTGGTTGCGCTCCAAAGAAGAGGCTACAGTCCTAAGACCTAGCCCACCCAGCAGGCTCCTTCCCTTTGCTATTTCAGGGCTGAGGGGTGCAGCCCTCAGGGCAGGTGCCTCTGGGAAGGACTCTCAACTATCTTCCACACCTAGAGCTGCATTGACCAAGGGTGGCTGCCATAAACACCGAGGGGGAAATGACAAAGGGGAAACTGCCCAAACAGCCCCGAGGCCAGCACCCCATATGCCACACATAGAAAGCCAGGTGGAGAATGGTCTGGCAGGGAGAGTGGGGAGCATCTGCTTTATTTCCTCTTTACCCCCACGGGATTTAACCAAGGTTTTGGGTTGAAGAAAGTGAAGCAGTGCCCAGGAGGCCATGAGCTGAGGAGATCTGAGTCTGGGCCTCACTCAGTGTCAGGGGGTCAGGGGGTGCACACACTGATTCAGGCTTCTGTTGGAAGAGAGGGGCTGAGAGCAGAGCAGCATGTGCCCAGGAATGGTGGTCAGGGGCGAAGTCTTCCCTGCATGGAGATCCCCATGGTTCTCTACCTGGTGCAGGGTCTGTCTTGACATAAGCAACCACCATCCAAGGACACAAGGAACAGGTGATTTTGTGTAAACCAGTAACTTTTCTGACATCTCTCTTCCTTGGGGAAGTGGAGGGGGAAGTCTGCCTATGTAGAGGGCTCCCTCCACCATCTCCCTGTTTGTCTGTTGCCTAGGAGGGGAGCAGGGGGCAGGGAGGCTTGAAGGTGAGCATGTGGATCTTCGTCTTCTGGACCAAGCTGAGGGTTTGGGCTCTGTCCGGAAGCTACCGGGTTTTGGGAGTAAAGGAGGCTCCTGAGGGTCATGTTCTGGAAATATTGCACCCCTTCTAAGAGTTCCTTTAGCAATAATAATGTCACACATTCTTGGTAAAAGGCTAAAACCACTGAGGTTAGAAACTCCACCTTCAGCCTAGATTAATCACTCTGGAAGGAGGGATAAGTCCATTGGAGGCCTGGGAAGCAGGAACCAGTGCGCTCATTCCTTGGGCAGGTGGATTCTCAGCACTATGACCACAGGCAACCCAGGTTCCGTGAGGTCTGAGGCTTACATAATTCAGAGGGTTATCTTCATGAAAAGTAGCATAATATAACCAATTAGAAACTAAACACAAAAGTTAGTGTTTATTTAAGAAAAGGAAATAAGTCACAACAAATTACTCATTTTGAAGTCCGGATAAATACCACAATCATCCCAAATTCCAGAAAAATAGTATACATCCTAGTGCATAAGTCACCAAAACTGATTTTGCAGTCAACGGACTCAGGATTATTGGCTTGTAACAAAAAGGGAATAAATTCACATCAAGAAACCTGAGATGACTCAAAAAACAAAGCAAAGAGGTTATTATAAAACTGTGGGGAGGGATTTTTGAGGCTGCAGTGATGGACTCAGATCATGGCAGGTCTTAGTGTAAAAGCAGCCAGTGTCAAGTCTGGTCTGCAAAGTGGACCTAGGTCCTGTGTCTTTAGAACCCATAAAGTCCAGCCAGATGTGGAATGTTCCATCCAGAAACCCCTTCTCTGTAGCTCTGTGCTTCTGTGTAACCATGGAGCTAGATCCTCCAGGCAGTGGGATGTTCTTCTTATTGATAAACAAAGTTTCAGAGAGCCCCTGACACTAGAGAACAAGGTCTTCCATTGAGTCCCAAAGCAGTTGTCAGCCAAGGAAGAAGCTGTTTGACATTTCAAACCTGCAGCTTGAGAGAAACATTGTTTCCTGTTATGATGCCACTGGCTTTGTCCTCATCAGTCCATCCAACCACCCTGCAGATGAAAGGGCAGATTTGCCCTTCCTTAATTTGTGTTCTTTTTACTTATTAACATGTTTTTATTAATTAACTACATGACACAACAGTGTAGTAAGTTATTTCTATGTTTTCAAACTCAACTGTTGAGTCACTATTTGCTTCATCACATAACATTAATTTTATAATAGAATTTTCTATAAATATAGCAGAAAGATAAACTGGTCTTTCCACTCAGTTTGATCACTTTAAAATTCTGATAAATACTACAATCATCCAAAATTATGAAATACTACAGTCAATCCTACTTGTGAAAATCATGGTTTATAACATTTTCTTTCTGCTTCAAAACTCATGTAGGTAATATTATGCAAATTTGTCTGATTGTTGTCTAATTTGGAAAAGCTTCCAGTTTTCTTTCATGTGAGCGCTAAGATTTTAGTACTTTCTAAGCTTTCTTGACTTAAGATTGATGATCTTAAAGACTCTATTGACAATGCTCACTAAACACAGCATTTTAAAACTCTCACTGTTGTAGTGGGCTTCAAAATTGTGCAAATGTATAGCTATATACTATATTGATTACCTCATGGAATGCACAGAAAGAGTTTGTCCTGAAAGAAGCATTTTTTCAAGCCATCTTTCTGTTGGTCAAAGTTTTACATCTGTGTTGTCTGGAGCTGTGAGATTTCATCAGGATAAGAGGAGGATGGAGGCCAAGTCTGATCCATCGGGTTTGTGTCACCTCACAGGCATACATCCTTGCTGTGAGTAGTTCACTATAGAGGTTTGCACCCTACAAATGTGAAAATCAAGAAATTCTATCTCATTAAATTCCCATAAAAAAATAAAACAACTTGGGTCTCACTTGTGTAAAATGAAAAACAAAATAACATAAAATAAAAACAAACTGCATGGTGCACTATTGTCATACCATATTAGTGAGTATATTTTCATGAGGATAACCTATTTTCAGCATTCTTAAAGACAATAGATTCCAACCAAGAATGTCCTATCCCATCAACCTCAGCTTCATAAGCAAAGAAGAAAAAAAAATTTTTTTCCAGACAAGCAGTTACTGAGAAAATTTGTTACCACTAGAACAGTCTTAAGAGATGCTTAAGGGAGTTCTAAGCATGGAAATAAGAGAACAATACCTTCTGTTGCAAAACTACAGTTAAATATAGCTCAGAGATGCTGTACAGCAACCAAACAGTACATACTACAACGAAACCAGGTGCCAACTTCATGATAGGATCAAAAACTCACATATAAATATTAACCTTGGGTCAGGCACGGTGGCTCAAGTCTGTAATCCCAGCACTTTGAGAGGCTGAGGCAGACGGATCATGAAGTCAGGAGTTCGAGACCAGTCTGGACAGCATGGTGAAGCCCCATCTCTATTAAAAATATAAAAAAATAGCTGGATATGGTGGTGTGCACCTGTAATCCCAGCTGCTAGGGAGGCTGAGGCAGAAGAATCACTTGAACCCAGGAGGCAGAGTTTGCAGTGAGCCGAGATTGTGCCACTGCACTCCATTCTGGGTGATAAAGTGAGACTGTCTCAAACAAACAAACAAACAAACAAAAATTAACCTTGACTACAAACAGCCTAAATACCCCACTTAAAAGGCACAGATTACAAGTTGTATTTAAAAACCCAGACCCATCCACCTGCTGTCTTCAAAATATCCATCTCACATGCAATGACACCCATGGTCTCAACATAAAGGGTTGGAGGGAGATCTATCACACGAATAGAAAACAAAAAAGGGAGAGAGTTGCTATTTTTACATCAGATGAAACAGACCTTAAACCCAGAACAGCAACTTAAAGAGGACAAAGAAGGGCATTACATGATGTCAAAGGGTTCAATTAAATGAGAAAACTTAATTATTCTTAAACATATATGCACCCAACATTGCAGCCAACAGATTCATAAACAAGTATGTCCAGGCCTACAAAAAGAATTAACCACAGAATAATAATGGGGTACTTCAACATCCCGCTGGAAGTATTAGATAGATCATCAAGGTAGAAAACTAACAAACAAATTCTGGATTTAAACTTGATACTTGACCAATTGGACCTAGGAGACATCTACAGAATACTCCACCCATCAACCACAGAACATACATTCTTCTCATGAGCCCACAGAGCATACTCTAAGACAGACCACATGCTCAGCCATAAAGCAGGTCTCAATAAATTAAAAAAAATAAATAAAACCATACTAACTGTACTCTCAGACCACAGTGGAATAAAAATAGAAATCAATACCAAGAAGACAAAATAGAAATCCATACCGAAGAGAGTAGCTGAAGCCACAATTTTTCCTGTGTGATAGGAACTACGGCCAGGAACAGCTTTACAGACTTGGACTTGTCTGTGGGTGGCATTTCTGGGTGCCTCAGCCTGCCCCCTTTGTCAGTTGGGAGGTGTGTCCCACTAGTTTTGAGCTGCTGGTCTGAACTGGGAGTGTGGGCCACAGCTCCCTTATCTTGCAAATAACTTGGCAAAGCAACAACCCCCCTCAGGTCCAAGCCTGGGCATATTTCCCAACATTCAACACTTGTTGAAAGACCTTGTTGCAACGGCCATTTCTCCACTCTGCAGCAAATTTTTTTGCTCCGGCCCATCTGCTCACCTAGATTAAGATCCTGGGTCACCCCTCCATTGCTGTGCAGACATCATGGTGCAGAAGCACCCTCTTCACTCCACAACCAGGCATAATTTCAGAAATTCAGTGAACCCGTCACCTGGATTAGGAGCATAAGTTGCCTTTCCCTTCTAATGCAGAGATCTTGGTGCATCTGTACTTTTCTACTCCTCTCCAGGGCATAGTTCCAAGCATTCAGCGCACCTGCTCTACTGGACTGGAATCCTGAGTCACTTCTCTTGTCCTATGCAGAAATCTTGGTACAGCAGTGCCCTCTCTGTCATGCATGGGGATATTTCCAGGTATGTTGAGTATCCACTTACCTGGAATAGGAACCTGAGCTGTCCCTCCCTTCTCATGCAGAGATCTTGGTGTAGCAGCAGCCTCTCCACTCCATGCTGGGCACATCCCCAGCCATTTGGAGAACCTTCTCACCCGGATTAGGAGCCTTAGCCACCCCTCCCTTCAGGTGCATAGGTCTTGAATGAGCAGCACCCACTGTACTCCATGCCTGGACATATCTTCAGGCATGTGTAGTACTCACTTTTGTAGATTAGGAGGGTAGGTTACCACTCCCTTCCCAGGCAGAGGACACTGGGCAGCAGAGGATTATCCCCTCCATACCCAGGCAGATCTCTGGATGTTTTGCAGCTGCCTCTTTATTTGCCCTCAGAGATAGTGCTTGCACCTACCACTGGTGGACATGTAGGCACGTCTGCATTCTCTGGCCCAAGCCAGCTTGGTCCCTCAGTCCAGGACTGTACCGGGAGCTCACACCACTGTGCATTCCACAACATAGCCCATTGCCTGAGGCAACAGAAAGCATCTCACCATAAACAAAGATCAAGTATATGCCCCATCTGCATCAGCCTTAGCTGGTTCTTATCCATAAGCACTATCCACTGGCTTGGAAAATAAATGGCACAATCTAATAGAAAATCTGCAGACAAATGCATAGCACTGGAGAATGAGATACGCTTCCTGAGATCTCAGCCATACTGGACTTGTAGGAGACAGTGAGCCCACTCGTTTGTCCCTCCACCACTACTACAACCAACATCTAAGAAAGCCACCATACAAAGACTATCTATAAACAAGGAACATACACAGAACCTTTGACAATGAAAGCACCCAGAACCAAAGTTGAACCTCAGCACACATTATACACATTCTCAAGGGAGAAAAGGAAAAAACAATAACATCTCTTCCAAATGAAAGTAAAGTTAAAAATTAGAAACAGAGATAGCTTTTGCAGATGAGAAGGAACGAGAGAAAAAATTCCAAAAGTATGGAAAAGCAGAGTGTAACTGCACCTCAAAAGGACCAGACTAACTCACCACCAATGGGTCTTCAGGAAAATAATTTTTTTGAAATGCGTGATAAAGAATTTAAAATACTGATTTTTAAAAAGCACAATATAATACAAGAGAAAATTGAAAACCAGCATAAATCAGAAATACAATTCAAGATATGAAAAAAGAGATAGATTTTTAAAAACCCACGTGACTACTAGAAGTAAAAAATGTTTCGGTGAAATTTAAAAATCCAGTTAAAAGCATCAATAGTAGGCTTGACCAAAGCAGAATAAATTATTTTAGAGACGGAAAGAAGGTCTTTCAAATTAACCCAGTCAGACAAAAATAAAGGAAAACAATTTTAATAATTAAAGATTTTAAGAAATATGGGACCATATAAAAAGCATGTAAAACTAGGAGTGACAGGTATTCCAGAGAGAGAAGAAAAAGTAAAAAATATAGAAAAATCTATAAATGAGACAAAGAAGGTAATTATATAATGATAAAAGAAAGTTATTTGAGAAGATCTAACAATTCCAAATACCAATTTGCACCAAATTTGCACCAAACATTGAAACACCTAGATTCATAAAACAAATACTACTACACCTAAAAAAGAGATAGATACCAATACAGTATAAGAAGGGGACATCAATAGCCCATTGACGGAACTAGACAGTTCGTTGAGGTAGGAAATCAACAAAAATAAATTCTGGAATTAAGTTGAACTCTAGAGCAAATGGACCGAACAGATATTTACAGAATATTCTACCCTACAACCTCAGGATATACAGTCTTCTCATGTATGCATGAAACATTCTCAAAAATTTGTCATATGCTAGGCCACAAGGAAAATCTCAAGAAATGTAAAAAAATTGAAATCATATCAAGTATCTTCTTGAACCACAGTGAAATAAAAATACAGATCAACACTAAGAGGAATACTCAAAACTATATGAATACATGAAAATTAAATGATCTGCTTCTGAATGACTGTTGGGTCAATGATGAAATTAAGACCGACATCAAAAAAATTGTAAATGAATAAAAATAAAGATATAGGTTGCAAAAATGTCTGAAAAACAACCAAATCAGTGCTAAGAGGGAAGTTTATAACATTAACTGCCTACATGAAAAAGATAGAAGATCTCAAATAAGCAACTTAAGGTTATACCTCAAGAAACTTGAGAAAAAAGAACAAACCACACCCAAGGCTAGTGAAAGAAAAAAAGTAATGATCAGAAAAGGACTAATTGAAATTGATACCAAAAAAACAGAATCAATGAAATGAAGTTGGTTGTTTGAAAAGATCAGCAAAATCAATAGACCACTAGCTAGATTAACCAACAAAAAAAGAGGGAAGATTCAAACAAGTGCAAGCAGAAGAGATAAAGGTGTCATTACAACTGATACAACAGGAATACAAAAGATTATCAAAGACTACTCGGAGCATCTCTATGCGATCAAATGAGAAAATTCAGAAGAAATAGATGTATTTCTGGATATATACAACCCCCTAGGGTTCAACCGGGAAGAAATAGAAATTTTGAACAGACCAATAATGAGTAATAAAATTGAATTAGTAAGAAAAAAAAAGCTCCCCAAAAAAAAAAAAAAAAAGCCTAGGACCAGAAGAGTTCACAGCCAAATTCTATCAGATGTACAAGACAAAACTGATGTCAATCTTACTGAAACTGTTCCAAAAAGGGAGTCTTCTCTAAATTATTCTATGAAGCCAGCAATGCACAGATACCAAAGATAGACAAGGACACAACCAAAAACAACAACAACAAAAAACTACAAACCAAAATCTCTAACAAACATAGAAGTAAAAATCCTCAACAAAATGCTACCACACAAAATCCAACAGCATAGAAAAGACATAATACACCAAGATTGAGTGGGTTTTATTCCAGAGATGCAAGATTGATTCAACATACACAAATCAAAAAAAAAGATTCACCACATAAACAGAATTAAAAACAAAACCCATGTGATCATATCAAAAGATTCAGAAAAAGGCATTCAACAAAATCCAGCATCTCTTCATAATAAAGACCCTTAACAAACTAGGCTTATAAGGAACATACCTCAAAACAATAAATGCCATATATGACAAACCCAAAGCCAACATTATTCTGAATGAAGAAAAGTTGAAAGCATTTTCCCTAAGAATAGGAACAAGGCAAGGATACCCACTACAACTACTCCTATTCAACATACTATTGGAAGTGCTAGCTAAAGCAATCAGGCAGAAGAAAGAAAGAAATACATCCAAGTTGTAAAAGAGGGAGTCAAATTTTCTGGGTTTTTTTAATGATATGATCTCATACCTAGAAAACCCTAAGGATTCCCCCAAAAGACTCTTCGATTTGATAAATTTCTTCCTGAAAGTTTCAGGGTACAAAATTAATGTACAAAAATCAGTAGCATTTCTACATAACAATAATGACCAAGCTGAGAACCAAATCAGAACTCAATCCAATTCATAATAGCTACAAAAAGTAATAAAATACCTAGAAATACATTTAACCTAGGAAGTGAAAAATCTCCACAAAGAGAACTACAAAACACTGAAGAAAGAAATAATAGATGGCACAAATAAATTTTAAAACCCCATGCTTATAGATTGGGAGAATCAGTATCATTAAAATGACCATACTGCCCAAGCTATCTACAGATTCAATTAAATTACTATCAAACTACCAATGTCATTCTTCATAGAATTAGAAAAAAAAGTCCTAAAATTCACATGGAACCAATAAAAGATCCTGAATACCCAAAGTACTGCTAAGCAAAGAGAATAAAATTGGAGAGATCACATTATATTGCAAGGCTGTAGTAACCAAAACAGCATGGTCATGTAATAGAAAGAGACACATACCGAAAAATAAAGCCATGTAGCTACAATCAACTGATCTCTGACAAAGTTGACAAAATTATACAAAGGGAAATCACATTCTGTTCAATAAATGGTGCTGGAATAATTGGTGAGCCATATGTAGATTAATGAAACTGGCCTCTTACCTTCCATCACATACAAAAATTAACTCAAGGTGGATTAAAGACTTAAATGTAAGAACTGAAACTAAAAAATCTTTAGAAGACAACATAGGAAAAACTCTTCTAACTATTGGTCTAGGCAAAGAATTTATGATGAAGTCCTCAAAATAAAATACAACAAAAGCAAAAACAGAGAAATGGGACTTAATAAAACTAAAAACCTTCTGTACAGCAAAAGAAATAATTCTCAGTAAACAAACAACCTGCAGAATGGGAGAAAAGTTTTGCCAACAGCATATCTGACAAAGAGCTGATATCCAGACTCTACAAGGAACTCAAACAACTCAACAAGAAAAACAAGAATAACCCCATTAAAAAGTGGGCATAGGGTATGAACAGCCAGTTTTTAATAAAAGACATACAAATGGCAAACATATGAAAATGCTTAACATAATTAAATATCAGAGAAATGACAATTAAAGCCACAATGCCATACCTTCTTATACTAGTCACAATGGCTGTTATTAAACAGTCAAAAAATGGCCAAGTGCAGTGGTTCATGCCTGTCATCACAGTATTTTGAGAAGCTGAGGTGGGTGGATCACTTGAGCCCAGGCATTCAAGATAAGCCTGGGCAACATAGTGAGACCTTGTTTTAACAAACAAGAAAAAAACAAAAATATCCAGGTGTGGTGGTGTGGGCCTGTAGTCCTTGCTACTCAGGAGGCAGAGCCAGGAGGACGCCTTGAGCCCAAGAGTTTGGGGCTGCAGTGACCTATGATCATGCCACTGCACTTCAGCCTGGGCAACAGAGGGAAACCCTGTCTCATAAAAGGTCAAAAAGCAAGATGTTGGAAAAGATGTATTGGTCGGTGTGTAATTAGTATCACCACTATGGAAAACAGTATCATAATTTCTAGGAAACTAAAAATAGAACTACTCTTCAATTCAGCAATTCCACTAATGCCTATGAACCCCCCAAAAAGAAAGAAATCATTATATAAAAAAGCCTTCTGCATTCATATGTTTATTGTAGCACAATTCAGAATAGCAAAGTTGTGAAATCAACCTAAGTGTCCATCAACACATCATTGAATAAAACAATCTGGTAGATATATGCCACGGAATACTATTCAGCCATAGAAGTGGATGAAATTATGACTTTTGCAGCAATGTGTATGGAACTGGAGGCCATTACCCTTAGTGAAATGACTCAGAAACAGAAAATCAAGAACTGCATGTTCCCACTTATACATAGGCGCTAAACCATGGACATGGACATACTGAGTGGAATGATAGACATTGGAGGCTCCAAATGGTGGGAGGATAGAATGAGGGTGAAAGTGAAATGCTGCCTATCGGGTACAATGTATATTATTTGGGTAATGTTACACTAAAAGCCCAGATATCACCTCTACACAATATATCCATGTAACACAACTGAACCTGTACCCCAAAATCCATGAAAAATCTAAAAAAAAATAGTTTTAAATAAATACATTTTTAAATGCCATGCATCCTATAATTCAACAATGTATAGCCGATTATTAGCCACTGTTATTTCTGTAAACCAATGAGAATTACTGATCAACAATTTTGTAATCATGCCTTCTCTTCATTTGTACTTTTTTTCCTTAAAATCTTGAGTTTCTTTTTTGTTCTACAGAGCAGTCCCCAAGGCAACTTGAAAGTGTGTCCTGTACTCTACTCTGCTTGATCTCTGCATTTAAGTAAACTCTCTTTCAACTGGAAAAAAATTAGAGAAATGAATGAATGAACACAAAAATAATTTCAAAACAAACTGTACAGTGTACACAGAAGCCTAAAGCAAGACTCTTAGTGCTTATCTTATAATTAGTTATTAAAGTCTCTTCTTGGTTGTTTTCTTTTTCTGACTATAGGAGATCAAAGTGAAACCAATAGGTATACGGAAAATACTTGGCTATAAATCTATGAACTGAATGTTGACAAATTATACCTTTTTAAATGAGGAGCATCATGCAGAACAAAAGTCAATGTATAGCCTATAGTAGACGGGCAATAAATATTTGTATTTCGTGGAAAATGAATAAAACTCTGTTTTATAAAAAGCATGAGATGTCCTACAAAATTAATAGAAGATCCCCCTTCCTTTTTTAAAATAAAACAAAGTTTTAAAAGGGAAGAAAATTCCAAGAAATTATGAAGATTACATGTGCTTGGTTCCTAGTTTATTGCTTTTCCTCCTTACATATCTTCTTCCTCTCTGTTTAATTCTCTTTCTCCTTCACCTGCTTTTAGCAAACAATCAAACATTTCTGCCCTCATTTTGTCTATATCTTAATTGTCAAAATCAGAACACATACCTATAAGGCAAGCACAACACGGGTAGGAACACAATGTCCAATCATGGGAAAATATCTTAATTTTTCTCAGTCTCATTCATTTCTCTTATCTCGAAATGGTGGCATCAGTCAAGATGAGCTGGGTTATGCTGTGGTAACGAAAAAAGTATCAGGGACTTAAGAAAGCAACACGCCATTCCATTATTGTGACTGCTATTTGTACTGCATGTGTGTCGGGGGGTGCTGAACTATGTTGTGCTCACTCTGGACCCCAAGATGATGGAGAAGACACCCTCACAACAGTATCAGGGGCCAAGGCAATGACACCAGCTTTCCCCAAGTGCAACTGCAAGTAACAGATGCCACTTATTCTTCTATTACATTGACCAAAGCAGGTCATGACTACAACAAACTCAAAAGAAGGGGAAGGACAATCCTGTCTTGTACCCATAAGAAACAGAAGCACTCAAGGGACAGCCCTAATGACTAGCACAAATGCCCACCCAATCACACCAGGCAGATGTCTGGGCTTCTGCCCACAGCACCAGGGTACCAGGCAAGCAATAGCACAGCTCAGATCCCACTTTGTCCCTGCTCACCACCTCCGCTTCCCCAGACATTTTGGACATAGTGAACCTGAAACCAAATAATAGAAGTATAATAAAATACAGTCACCTCACAGGGGGGATGGCTCACGCCTATAATCCCAGCACTTTGGGAGGTCAAGGCAGGTGAATCACTTGATGTCAGGAGTTCCAGACCAGCCTGGCCAACATAGTGAAACCCTGTCTCTACTAAAAATACAAAAATTAGCCGGGCATGGTAGCGCATACCTGCGGTCCCAGCTACTTGGGGGGCTGAGGCAGGAGAATCGCTTGAATCTAGGATTCCGCCTGATTGTAGTTAGCTGAGATCGTGCCACTGCACTGCAGCTTGGATGACAGAGTGAGACTCCATCACTCTCTCTCTCTCTCTCTCTCTATCTCTCTCTCTCTCTCTCTCTCTCTCTCTATATATATATATATATATATATATATATATATATATATAATCACCTGGGCAGAGTACCTTGATGATCATTTGTGTTTTCACCCAACAAGTTCACCAAGATGCTAAGATTATTTTGCCCTGAACCCACTTGGAACTGCCTGGGTGCTGGCATGTGGCTTCGGGTTGCCTCTCTTACCGATTCCTTGTTTCAGGGAATGGAATGAGCTTCATAGCACCTGTGATTCATTTTCACCTTTACCTTATTTTACTTTTGGGCCTCCAAGCTAATGATTACAATTTTCCTTGTCTCTCATTTCCTTTATAGACATTTTAACTTTTCTGTGTGATCTTTTTTAAATGATATAAAGCTATTTGCTTTCTGTTCCTGCAACTTTTATAAAATGTTTCTCTTTTAATTATTCAAGAAAAATTGTCCATAAATTAAAGTTGCTAAATAATGATTTATGGAAAATTTTCAGGCTTGTCATAAAATGGGCCTAATCGTGTCCTCTTCCTGTATTCTTGAGCATGTGCTGTGTGGTAGATGTTCAATTAGGTGCTGGAGAAATCAAGGAGGAAGATCTGAGTCTTCCACCCTCAATGGTTGTCAGGTCGGCTACACAGGGAAGTGGAAATCAGAAGAAAGAATAGGGCACTGGAGAGCCCAGAGAAGGGAACCAAACCCACAGAGAGGCTGGGGGAGGAGGACAAGCTGCCCACATTCCTGGGTCCTGTCTACCTCAGCACCTATCAGCCCACCTTCCAATTGCCAGTATCTCTACCCATTTACTTGTACAAATAGCCCAAGTAAGTGCAAGGTAACTAATATCCTGGCACATTCTCCAACAAGGACTTTCACCAGCTGACATGTCAAACACAATCTCCCAGAAGTTCCCAGCAGAAATGAGCTGCATAGCAGTAGCCTGACAGCTCACACTCATACTATTGACCACCTTCTCATCCCTGTTTCATTTCCTCACTGTCCTAGGAGTGTACCCTGGGACTGCCTTCCAGATAAGCCACTTGCAATTGAATTCTGGTTACAAGGTCTCCCTCTGGGTGGCCCAATCTTGACAGTTATCGTTATGGAGAATGTAATTTCTGTGGAATCACAAAAGTTGAAGAGGAATCAATGGGGTGACATAGGGGAAGGGAATTCCAAAATAGAGAGTCTGGGCCAAAACACATTGGTATGAATAAGTGTCAAGTACCATATGAGGAGGGATGACCCTGGAGTTTCGGAGGTTTCAAGCACTGAGCTCCAGCTCAAAAGCTGTCAAACTGGGCCCACGATAGAATTTGCCAAGTATCCAAAGGTATTGAGGACTGGGGACTGCTGGGACATCTAACCTCATGCCAAAAGCATGAAACCAGACTACATGGGTTAAAAAGCCTGGTTCTTCCACTTGTAAGCTGTGCAGCTTTGTAATACTTACCTCTCTGTGGTTCAATTTCTTTATCTGTAAAATGGAGACAGTAATAGTAACTACTAAGTAGTTATGTGATGCTATAATAAATCATTGAATGTTAAGTTCATTGTAAGGTGACATTATGATTATTTGCTAGTTTTTGTTTGTGATTATCTCGGTGATCCCTGAAAGGCAAACCACATGGGGAAGAAACTCAGTCCTTGCTCTCCAGGACCTCTTGGACTGGTGGGGGACAGAAATATACACACAAGTAAGAAAGACCATGCGAGGAGGATGATAAATGCCTATAGTGAACATAAAAGTGCTGTAGGAGACCAAGATCAAAAGGTTCACACCTGGTTACATGGACCAGAGAAGGATTTATAGAAAAGTTTCATGTAGACCTGAACTTGAGAAGCATGTTATATTTGAAGAGGCAAAGATCTATGGTGGATGGGGAGCTACAGGTGCACTTTCCTGAAGGGCAAATTCATATAAGCTTGGACAGGATGTGTCTGAGAACATCAAGGAAGTCCAGCTTCTTTAGAGGCCAAGCTGGGCGATGGGCAAACGCTGGAGGGAAGCCACAGAGGGCAAGTTTCCAGGGCTTCATGTGGCAGGGGATGTGGCTTTCAGAACATTTGAGAACCAGAGAAACAGAATCTAAGGGTGGAGACCAGTGGACCAGTGAGGACTTCACTGTGGATGTCCAGACCAGACCTATCTACACAGGATCCAGCAATGTGGGAGATGAGAAATAAAATAAGTCTTCTCTTTTATTGATTTCAAAATAGTTCTAAGAATAGAAGGCAGTTATAATTTTACAAAGCCAATTACCACCTTCTTTTGCTGTATAAAATATAGAATAAGAGTGACTGTAAAATCACACGAGGTCTATGAAGTGCATACCACAATGTCCAATGCAAAGTAACTGCTGACACTTGGCAGTGACAGTGACAATGATGATGGTGATGATGATGGTATTGTGGAGATGGAGATGGTGATGGTGGTGAAGATGCTAATGATGATGCTATAGCAGCGGTGGTGATTGTGGTGATGATAGTAATGGTGGTGATAGTGACGGTGATGATGGGGATTGTAGTGGTCATGTTGGTGATAATGGTCATAGCATGGTGATGGTAGTGATGATGGTGGTGATAATGTTGGTGATGGTGGTGGCAGTGGTTATGATGTGGCAAAAGGGTGAATGGTGATGGCGGTGGCAGTAATGGTGATGGCAATGATGATAATGGAGAAGATGGTGCTGATGGTAGTGATGATGGTGGTGACAGTGGCTGTGATTATGGTGACGATGATGGTAATGAAGATAGTGATGTGGTGATGATGGTGGTTATGGTGGTCATGTTGATACTGGTAATGGTAATCATGATGATGATGGTGTTACTGATGAGGATTACCATGGTGATTGTTGTGGTGATGGTGATGGCAATGGTGGTGGTGATGGTAGTGATGATGGTAATGGTGGTGGCCGTGGTGATAGTGGTGATGGTGATGTTAGTAGTAATAATGATGGCAGTGGCAATGGTGTTGATACTGATGGTGATGGTGGTGATGGTGATGGGGGCTGACAGTGATGGTAATAGTGGTAATGGGGGTGTTGATGATAATGGGGATAATGGTGCTGATGGTACTGAGGATGATGATGGTGATGGTGGAGATAGTGATGGTGACACTAATGATGATGGTTACAGCAGTGGTGATAACGGTGATGGTGATGAGACAGTGGTGATTTTGGCGATGATAATGGTGATTACTTGGATGGAGATGGTGGTGATATTATGTTTTATGGGAGAGGATGAAGCTGTTTGGAGCAGAATGTAAGCACCAGGCCTGAGCAGGTACCAGTAAGAGAGTTCTACTGTCTAGAGATTTATCAGGTTGGGACTCAGGTGAATCTTCTCCTCAGACACCTCATCGTGGATAGAAAACTGTGTCTGTCACAAAAGGATCACGTGTTCCTGTTAACCACAGGAACAAAAGTAGATTTTTCCTGGCATTCACGCCTCTGACCTCCAGAAAGGACCATGAATAAGAAGGAGTTGGGAGATGGGTAGCTTTAGTAAAGGGGGAGGGGAGGAAGAGAGTGAACAGGGAGATCAGCGGAAGGGGGAAGAGTGAAAGAGAGGAAAGAAACCAGACTTGTCCACAGAGGTGTCACATGTTCATCACCCAGCCTGAGAGAGTCCCTGTCTTCTGAGAGGGTCGATTCTGGGCTTGTCCAGCAGGGGCCGTGGGGAGAGCTGCAGGAACAGGAGGCTGTGCCATCCACTGGCCATTGCTCTGAACAATATAACCCTGCACACCCAGGTAGCCCAGAGCAGCAAGGACAGAGCCAAGCAGAGGGGCCTCCGCAGAACCCGTACAGCGCTAGGGAGTATTTAGTCTGTAGAGTTTCTTCCTTCAAGGCCCTATGTCGAACCCAGGGCCTATGTCACACCAGGGCCACCTTCAGAGCCTGCTCTCCAGGGTGAAGCTGGAGTAGAAGGCGCCTGAGGGGACTGTCATCCGTGGGTGAATGCTGCCCTCTGGTGTTCAAGGTGGTGAAGTGGAGGATGCAGGCCCCAGCTTACAGAGGTTCTCTTTAAACTCATGAACCCAGCAGGATTTACAGGGCAGGTGGCTGCGGGCACAGGAATTCCCCTGTAGCTTTTGGTTTATCTGCGACCTTGGAGGAGTCTCTTCATGATGTCTTCATCCTCATGTGTCACATTTCAACATATTGTCCTTTTCTTTCTCGTGGGGTTGGATGATTGCCACTCTGCGAGACTCTTCCCACCTTAGTTCCTGTCATATGCCCTCCATCTCTCAGAAATCAGCCACTCACCCTGCCTGCCAACTCTGACACAGCCCAGGATCCCTTTCAGACACCTTCCAAGCCATGGGTTATAGACTCTGGGTTCCTGTAGTTCATGCTTTTTTAGATTAAGAATTGCTAATGATGATTTTCCAAATATGGTTGGCAAAGATTAAAATTGACTACCACTAATTCATAATGGAAAGCCATGTGCCAAATGAAGGCCATGATCAAAATTGAGAGGTGTCCTCCCCTGCACTCTCGTAAAGCCTGAACCTCTAGGCTGGATCCAGGGAGTAGCATTTGAGATCCACATTCCTACATGCATAATGTCCCAACACTCTGTGAGGACAACTCTGGATTCCTCTCCAAAGCCCCAGCCCTGACAATCTGCTCATCCTCACCTCTGCCTTGGCTGAGTAACCATCCTGTGACTTACTCAGGCCTGGGCTGGAGTTCCGTTCTTTCCTCCCCACTGCACCCTCACTCCAGCCCTCAGCAAGTCCTGCCCCGCCGCCTCTCACAGGCATCCTGAGTCTCCTGTGCTCCACCTCCCGACCACTGCACAGGCCCAGGTCACTGTCCTCTCTTTCCTGAGCAACTGCAATGTCCTCCTGACTCTTCTCCACCCTCCCATTCTCACTGACTAAAAGCCTGTTCCTTCCCTGTGGCCATGGCAGCCTTCTAATCATATAAAAGGTGTCTGGTCATGTCCTAACATTTCAAAGGCTTCTCACTTCATTTGGAGTAAAATAGAAATCCTTCAGCAGGGTGTGCAAGGTCTGGCAGGAATTGATGTCTGCTCATCCGCCAAACCCAGTCTGCTTACCTCTCCTGCCGGCCAGTCCCTCACTCAATTCACGAGCTTCCACAGGTTGGGATCATTTCCAGCTAGGGGTCGGTTTATGATTCTTTTGCATTAAACACCCTCTTGTTGGCTTTCTGCAGCTGGCTCTTTCTCCTCCTTAAAAGTCTGGCTCACATGTTATTTCCTCAAATCAATCCTTCCTGATCATTCTCTGCAGTTAGAATTTGACTTGGCCAGGAGTTCCTTTAAGGCAATATTGTACCCATTTCATTCTCTGTAATGTGTCTGTGCTTCTCAGAATCCTTGGAATGTGGAGGACACTCAGTGTGCAGACTGGATGAACATGCCTTTATGAGGTGTCAGAGACTTTCCCAGTGTGGATAAGATGATTCCATGTGGATAGCTTGCTGGCAGCCCCCATGTGGTGATGATGACTAATTGTTAGAACTGCCGTTTCAATGGCTAGTGTTTTAATTACTTTTGGATCTTTTGAAAAATAGTGAAATCTTAGAAGGAAATATCAAAGTGCAACTGGGGAAGGATAAGAAATGGCCCTGGGGAGGGTGGCAGGAAGCACAGGGTGTCCCAGAAGAGGAGTGCTGGAACCCAGCCAGCAGAGCCCCCACCAGCAACATTGTCACCCTTTCTCCAGGGCTTCTCTGTGCTGAGCAGATTGTCAAACACCTCTTACACATCATCGTTTTGTTCTTCACATATTCCCAAAATATAGAGAGATTCTTTTGCTGATGAGAAGATAGTTCCTGGCATACAACAGGCACACCATAACCTTATTTTCATGGAATGCATGAAGGCATCCCACGCCCACTCTTAAGGAGAGGAGATGGCTGGAGAGTTCCAAGATTCCAGGCAGAGCTGAGCAGTGATGAGATCACAGTGTGGGGTCCGACACTTTCTGTTGCAGGTTCCTTGTCCGAAAGATGTGGAAAATACATTTTATAAAGATTATTGGAGAATCCATTGATTCACTCAACTAATTCCTTACTGAGTCCTGTGCTAGGGCTGAGACCACAGCATTGAGCAAGTAGACGGTGTGCCATGTGCATGGAACAAAGGAAGCAGAGAGGCACAGGCACCGCAGCTGATAGACACCCCCTTCTTTCCTTCTCAGCCTGTGAGTCTCACGAGAAGAGGGTGCCTTGGAGTAGGCTGTGCCCACTGGTAGGAAGCACAGGAGGTAAAGTGAGGCATCTCCAATGTGATGCTAGCCTAGGAAAATGCCACGGTGCTGCTGAACTCCAACAGTCATAACAAATGCTGCAGTGGGAACCCAAAGACCTCAGAGAACAGCAATGAGGGCTTCCGGGGGAACACAAGAGCTGCTGAATGGAGTGAGCCATCAGGGGACCCGTAGTGGGCAGCTCTCAGGCTCCTGATGGACTGATGCCTTTTTCAGGGTCATGCACACACACACAGTGTCAAACACACATACACAGTCTCATGCAATAATGTACCAGTATATAAAAAGCCTGCTGTATAAATATTTCCTGGTAATTAATTTCCTGAAAAACATGAAACTCTTTATGTTCATGCAAAAATCTAGAAAAACTCCTTGCAGGGTGCAAAAAATCTAAAACAGTATTTGCAAAGTGTTGCACACAGCACAAATGTGGCTATGAGTTAATACATGCTCCTAATTCCATTTTCAAAGATTCCTCAAAAAATACATTGAAATTATTCTGTGTAAAAAAGCATCCATTCAGAGATACCAATGCACATTAGAATATTCATTAAAACATAAAATACTTACAACAAGAATCTGATTAATTCTCTTCCAACCTTCCTAGTTGATTCTGTTCCTCATACCATTTGTGTTTTGCGGGGAAAGGCTAACACGTATCAGCAACCATGAGAAAGAGTGTCCTGTGAAGATAAATTGGGAAACACTGATCTAAAAGAATGTTTCGCTTTCTGTGAGTTCTAGTAAACAGAAAGCAAGTAAATATATTGATGATAATGGAATGAAGGTTTATAATTGTCCAAGAAAGGAGTCACAACTATAGAAAGGAGGGGACTGGAAAGAATCTCACTGCTTTGGGGTTTGGTGTCAATATTAAATCAGAGTTTTAATACCTAAATAGGTAATAGAACAATAGCTATCTACACGTGGGTATGTTTTTGTGTGTATTTTGTAGCACTGACCAACAGACAAGGCCCAGAGCAAGGTTCCTCACCTTCTGCACTGTGGCCATTTGAGACCTAGGAATTCTTTTTCTGGAAATGTCCTGTGCATTGCAGAATGTTGATCAGCATCCCTGCCCTCTCTCCCTAAATGCCAGTAGCACCTGCCTTACAAATTGGAACAACCAAAAACATCCCTAGACGTTACCAAATGTGCCCTGGGAAGCAAAACTGTCCCAGGTTGAGAACCACTGACTGAGGCCTTACGGGATTCCAGGCGCGGTGAGTACAGGCACCACGCGGGAATTGCTTTCTGCATTCACTGCAGATTCCAACCACTGATTCTCAGCTTGGATCAGAGAAAGTAAAACATAAATCTGGGACTTCTTGTTATATCAGAAAGTAAGGACAGGCTCAAATAATGATGGAAATATATCAAGAGGACACAGGATGCAGCTTAAAGGGGCTCCCACTAAACTACTCTGAGGTAATTTTCACATTCTAATAAACAAGACCAATAGATTCTAATTCACTGAATAAAATAAGAAACCATGAGTCGGATAGATCTATAGAAAGATAGATGACTAACAGATAGTTGGATAGGTAGGTAAAAGAGAAAAGTGTTTTCTTGCAGTCAAATGAATGCCATTTTTAAAAAATGAAATTGGGAATACAATTTGAAAGCAATCATAATAACAATTGATTCCAACAAGAATTATTATTGTATGCTAAAGCTAGAAAGCAAAAGTGAAAGCTTGATAAGTGAGACATAAATATATATTTCAAAGTATTGATCCATGAAACACTTACTAACTATAAAGGAGAGAAAAGTAAGCTGTACTGTGGAGAGACCTGTCAGATACCATCTGAACCTAGAGATCAAAGTTAGTGTCTATCAGCCGGGGGACAGCGAGGTTATGGCCTCCTGGTAGGAGGTACTGAGGGACACAAGATCACGTCTACAATTCTCCTCTGAAAATCTGCATAGCCTGAATCTCATCCATTGACAAAGCCCGGCTGAGGACATTCTATGAAATCGCCAGTTATCTTCAAAAATGACAAGATCACAAAGATAGGAAAGACTGAGAAATGGTTTCAGATGAGAGGAGACTGAGGCCGCCTGACAACGACACACGGTTGATGAATTGCATGGACGACAGATTAGACGACACTGTGGACCCATGCTAGTGCCGTGATTCTGCTCACTGCACTGAGGCTGTGCTGGAGAATGTCCTTGGCCTTAGGGGACACACATGAGAATGTCTAAGGGCAAAAGGAGTCACGCCTGCAACTTCCTCTGAAATGGCTGAGGAAACGCTGTAACAGTGCGTACACATATAGAAAGAGGGAAAAGCAGGCGAGACAGAATGTGAGGAGTGGGAGGGTCTGGGTGTGTACAGGAGCTCTTTATATTACTCTTGCTGCTTTTTGTAAGTTTGAAGTCACTTCAAAGCTACAGTTAAGAAGTTTATTATTACTTCTTTTCTAATAAATATAGAAAAATAAAATGGCTTCATTTTTTCTATATTTATTAATGGCATTCTTTTTACTCCAAGGAAGTATTTTCCTCCTTTATCTGTTTCTATCTTTCCATCTCTCTACTTGTTAATCATCTATTTATCCATAGATGTAGATGACTCATGGTTTCTTATTATACTCAATGAGTTGTAATCTGTTACTATCATTTATTTGAATGTTTAAATCATCTCAGAGATAATTAGTGAGAGCCCCTTTAAGCTGCTTCCTATGTCCTTACATATTTCCATCATCTTTTATCTTTTACAAAAAACTAAAAATTAAAATACAACAAAGTGCTGCCTCAGCCCTGAGACCCAGCCCCACCCAGAACACGCAGGCCTGTGGGCTCAGCTTGTTGGAAGGTCCTGGCTCATGCTTCCCAGCCTAGCATGGACTTCCCAGCCAAGCCACAGCACCATGAAGCTACAGGCCAGCTGGTTACTAAAGATGTGCTTCACCAGCATCCACACCCTGTACTGTTCCTTGGAGCAGAGAAATGGGGTGTGAGATGGCAGGGACTGGGGCATTGGAGAGAATGTATGGGCAGAGGCTGAGGAAGAAGCACCCTCTGCTTCCACCAGACGTGTTGCCTCACAAGGGGACAGCGACGTTCCCCACCCCTTACTCTACCTGCATCTCCTTCTCCAGCACAGAGGGGTCAGTACTCTTTGCCAGGCCCCTTCTTCTGTTTCCTCCTGTGTTTTCACCATAAGTCCCCTCTCCAACATGCACAGCCCCACCAGGATGGGCCTGTGAATCTGGTACCACATTGCCAGCAATGGGTAGAGGTGGGAATGGAAGTAGAAGGGGGTGAATTCTTCATCCGGAGTAACAGAGTAATCGATGGATCACAGACTATAGGCCAAAAAAGGACTCTCTGAAGCCATGAACTTTGACCTGCTCATCTTTATAGAGAAGAAAGAGAGGTCCTGAAAATGGAGCTGTCTGCACTTGGAGGACTCCTTAGAAGCCAACACTTCCCAGACATCCCAGGATGGAAGAGAGGAGACAGAGAAAGTCAGCCTCGATAGCAGGAGTTCAGCCAACCACTGCCAGCATGAAACCCACCAGCTTCCTGGGTGCATATGTGCCATGTCACAGCAGTGTTTTTCCAAGATTCAGGGGGGTGTGGCAGGATGAATGGACAGCTGGCTCCCTCGCTGGAACTAAAGTATACATCCCTGCCCTGTGCCACGCAGCTAGCAGCGCCTCTCTCCAGAAAATGCAGAGTAGACCCCCATTGCCGTTGTGCATGGTCATGGGTCTTGCTTGGCCCAAAGGATGTTAACGCATAGGACAAGCACAAAGACCTTGACCCTGCATATGTGAGAGACTGGTCCTGCTCTCCTCTGAGCCTCCATGAGAAGAACCTGGGCCAAACAGGCACCACCCCTTTAGCCTGGGCCTCAGCATGAAGACACAAATCAGGCCAGCACCAGACCCGCTGACCCCCAGCCCATGTGCAGGCGGCAGAGCATGACAGGAATAGCTTGTTGCTGTCAGCCTCTGAGCAGCCCTTGAATCCCAGATCTTCCCTCTGACACAGTTTACCCAAATGAGAAGGAAACAGAAAAACACTTCTGGTAATATGACAAAGTAAGGTTATTTAACACCCCTAAAAGATTACATCAGCTCACCAGCCATGGATCCAAACCAAGATGAAATCTTTGAATTGCCAGAAAAGGAATTCAGAAGGTCAATTATTAAACCAATGAAGGAGGCACCAGAGAAAGGTGAAGTCCAACTTAAAGAAATTAAAAAAAAGATGCAGCATATGAATACAAAAATCTCTAGTGAAAATAGATGGAAAAAACAAAATACAATCACAACTTTTGGAAATCAAGGACACACTTAGAGAAATGCAAAATCCACTGGAAAATCTCAGCAATAGACTCAAATGAGTAGAAGAACTTCTGAGCTCAAAGACTAAGTTTTCAAATTAACTCAGTCCAATAAGGACAAAGAAAATAGAATTTAAAAATGAACGAAGCCTCCAACAAGTTTGGGATTACATTAAATGACCAAACCTAAGAATAATTGATGTTCCTGAGGAAGAAGAGAAATCTAAAAGTTTGAAAAACATATTTGAGGGAATGATCAAGGAAAACTTCTTTGGCCTTGCTAGAGATCTAGACATACAAATACAAGAAACTGACAGAACACTTGGGAAATTTATTGCAAAAAGATCATCACCTAGGCACATAGTTATCAGGTTAAGTAAAATGAAGATGAAGAAAAGAATCTTAAGAGCTGTGAAGCAAATCATCAAGTCACCTATAAAGGAAAACCTATCAGATTAACAGCAGATTTCTCAGCAGAAATCTTACAAACTAGAAGGGATTAGGGTCTTATCTTTAGCCTCTTTAAACAACAACAACAAAAATCAGCCAAGAATTTTGTATCCAGTGAAACTAAGCTTTATAAATGAAGGAAAGATACAGTCTTTTTCATACAAATGTTGAGAGAATTTGCCACTACCAGGCCAGCACTATGAGAACTGCTAAAAGGAGCTCTACATCTTGAAACAAATCCTCAAAATACACAAAATAGAATCCCCTTAAAGCATAAATCTCATTGGACCTATAAAACAATACCACAATAATAAAAAAAAGCACATGGTTTTGAGGCAAGAACTAGCATGATGACTAGACATCTCACTTCTTTGTGACCACAGCAAGTCATGACCATACCAAACTCAAAGGAAGAAGAAGGACAATCCTGTCTTGCACTCAAGAGAGGAAACTGAAATACTCAGAAGACGGCCCGAATAATGACCACAGATGCCCACCTAACAGCACCAGGTAGATGTTTGTGCTTCTTCAGGTAGCACTAGGTTACCAGACAGGCATAAGCAGAACTCAGACCCCACTTTGTACCTGCTCACCAGTTCCTCTTTTCTGGACATCTTGGACATTGGGGTCCTGAAACCACATAAAAGAAGTATAATGAAATGCAGGATCTTAACAATTCCTTAAAGTACAGAGAAAAACATTTTATCCATCTTTAGACAGTCAAGTATTCCTGGACAGGGTACCTGGGTTATCACTCACACTTTTCATCCATTCACTTATCAAGTTCACCAAAGTACCAAGAGGATCATTTTGACTTGAACCCACTTGGAACTGCTCGGGTGCCAGCACATGGCTTCTGGTAAGCATTTCTTACCCAATTTTTTGTTCAGTGGAAGAGAATGAGCTTTGTAGCACCTGTGATTTGTTTTCATTTCTACCTTATTTTACTTTTGGGGCTCTAAGATGATGATTAAATTTTCTCTCTCTCTCACTTCCTTTTTATGCATTTTATATTTGGGGATGATTTTTCAAATTACACAAAGCAATTTTCTTTTTGTTCCTGGCAACTACTATAAAATATTTTTCTTTTAATTATTCAAGAGAATTTCTCCATAAATTAATGTTTCTAAATAAAGATTTATGAAAGTTTATCAGACTTTTCCAAAAATGGGCTTAATTTCATCACTCCTACTGTCTTTGTTGAGTATACTTTTTATGCTAGAAACAAAATCTAGTGCTGGAGAAAAGAAAGTGAAAGAGCCAAGTCCTCTGTCCTCAATGAATGTTCAGTATAGAATTCTGGGTTGTAGACAGGCAAGTGGAAATCAGAGGAGAGAATATGGCATTGGAGAGCACAGAGAAGGGCACCAAAAGCACAGAGAGGGCTAAGGGAGGCGGACAAGCTGCCCACATCCCTTGATTGGTCCTCACTGCCTTACCTCATTGCACTTACCAGCCCACATTCCAGTTGCCACCAACCCCACCAATTTACCTGTGCACACAGCACAAGCAGGTGTGAGAGAACTAGTAGCCCCGTACATTCTTCATCCAAGGAATGACACCAGCAGACATGTTCTATGCAATCTCCCAGAAGTTCCCAGCAGAATTGAGCCCTAGGTGCCCATAGCAGTAGCCTGAAAGTTCACACTCACTGTATTGAGCACTTTCTCTTCCCTGTATCATTTCCTCAATGCCCCAGGACTACCACCCAAATAAATCACTTTCATTTGCATCCTGTTGTCAGGGTTTCCTTCTGTCAATTTAGACAGTCACCTTTATGGAATATGTGATATCTACAGAATCACAAATGATGAAGAGAAATCAAATAGGTGACATAGGAGATGGGAATTCCAAAAAAGGAGAGTCTGGGCCAAGACACATGGGTGTGAATCATTGTCAAGTTCCATATGAGGTGGTGATGACCTTGGCATTTTAAATGACCCCATCTTCTGAGCTCCAGTTCAAAAGCAGCATAACTGTGGCTCAACATGAAATTTCTCAAATGTACAAAGTTTCAGTGACAGCAGACTGCTGAGGCATCTCACATCATGGCAATGACATGGAGTCAGACTACACGGGTTAAAATCCTGATTCTTCCATTTACAAGCTGTGTAAATTTTACATATTTCCTTAAACTCTCTGTGGCTCAGTTATTTCATCTGAAAAATGAAGACAGTAATAGCACCTACTAAGTAGTTATTATGATGTTATAACACATTACTGAGTGTTATGTTCATTATTAGTGTTAGCTTGTTTTTGTTTGTGATTATCTCAGTGATGTCTGAGAGGCAAATCACATGGGGAAGGAGACTCAGTCTTTATCCTCTAGGACCTCATGGCCTGGTGGGTGACAGAAATAGACACACAAGTAAGAGCGACCCCAAGAGGAGGATAGAAAATTCCTCTTGTGCACACAAAAGTGCGATAAGACCCCAAAATCAAAAGGGTCACACCTGGCTGGCTACATGGATGAGAGAGGGATTCATAGACAAGGTTTGTGTAGACCTAAACCTGAGAAGCAGGTAGCATTTGTGGAGGCAAAGATCTAGGGTGGAGTGGACATCTATAGGTAAACATTTGAGAAAGAATTATGTGAGTCTGGACAGTTCTGTGTCCGGAGAACATCAAAGAGTCCAGTTTCTCTAGAGGCCAGGCTATGTGATGGGCAAAAGCAAGAGTGCAGCCACAGACAGCAAGATGCCAATGCTTCTATCATGTTACAAAGCCAATTACCACCTTCTTTTTTTCTATAAATTATAGAATCAGCATGACTATGTAATCACATGAGGTTTATAAAGGGCATGGCACAATGTCCAATACAGAACACCTACTGACAGATACCTGGCAGTGGCGCTGAAGATGATGAAGGCGATGAGAATGGTATGCTGGAGATGAAAATGGTGATGGTGATGATGGTTTTGAAGGTGATGATGATGGTATGGTGGTAATGCTGGTAATGGTAATGATGCTGATGGCGTTGATGATGATAGTGGTGGTCATGATGAGTATAATGACGGTGAGTATACTGATGATGATGGTGGTAGTGGAGATGGTGATGACAGCAGTAATATTGGTATTGATAATGGTGATGGTGATTGTGATAATAGTGATGATGGTGTTGGTGGTGGTGGTGGTTATAATGGTGGTGATGATGGTAGCTCTTGTAATAATAATAGTGGTGATGGTAATAATGGCGAAGTTGGTGATGGGGATGGTAGTAGTAGTGGTGGTGGTGATGGTGATGATGGCAGAGATGGTGGTATTGATAATGATGATGGTGGTGGTGATGATAGTGATAATGATGGTGATAATGGTGATGGTGGTAAAGATGGTAGTTATGGTGCAGATTATGGTGGTACTGGTGTTGATGGTGATGGTCTTGGTGGTGGCAGTAATGGTGACAGTGATGATAATAGTGATGGAGATGGTAGTGATGATTATGGTGATGGTGGTGATGATGGTGATGACCATGATGTTGAGGTTATGGTGATGGTGATCATGGTGGTGATGGTGATGGTGATGATGCTGGTGATGATGATGGTGATCATGGGGGTGGTAGCAATGGTGAGAGTGACAAAGATAATGGTGATGGTGGCAGTGATGATTGTAGGGATGGTGGTGCTGATGCTGGTGATAGTGATGGTGGTTATGGAAGTGGAAATATTTGCGAAGATTATGGTGATATTGATGATGTAGTGGCGATGGTGGTGACATGAAGTTTAATGGGAAAAGAGAAAGCTCTTTGGTGCAGAATATAAGCACGAAGGCAGAGCAGGTATCATTAAGAGTTTTCCTCTGTTTGCAGGCTCATCAGATCTGGGCTCAGGTGAATCTTGTCTTCAGACACCTCGACTTAGATGGGAAACTGTTTTTCAATAATGGATCATGTGTTCTTAACTACAGCAGCAAACGTGGTTTTTCCCTGGTATTCATGCCTCCAACTGACCAAGATGACCATGAAAAAGGAGATGGGTAGTTTGAGAAAGGGGCAGGAAGCAAGAGAGAGAGCACCAGGAAAGGGGTGAGAAGGCAGAGAGTGGAAGAGAGGATAGAAACCAGACTTGTCCACAGGGGTGTCCACACATTCATTGTCACCCACCTTGAGAAGGTCCCTGTCTTCCAGGAGAGTCAGTTCTGGGCCTGTCTCTCGTCCCTGGAAAGATCCAGCAGGGGCCCTGGGGAGAGCTGCAGGAACAGGAGGTTGTGCCATCTACTGGCCATTTCTCTGATCAATAAAACCCCACATGCTCTGTTCTGTTCCATTGGTCTATATCTCTGTTTTGGTACCAGTACCATGCTGTTTTGGTTACTGTCCTTGTAGTATAGTTTGAAGTCAGAGAATGTGATGCCTCCAGCTTTGTTCTTTTGGCTTAGGATTGACTTGGCAATGAGGGCTCATTTTGGTTCCATATGAACTTTAAAGTAGTTTTTTCCAATTCTGTGAAGAAAGTCATTGGTAGCTTGCTGGGGATGGCATTGAATCTATAATTTACCTTGGGCAGTAAGGCCATTTTCATGATGTTGATTCTTCCTACCCATGAGCATGGAACGTTCTTCCATTTGTTTGTATCCTCTTTTATTTCATTGAGCAGTGGTTTGTAGTTCTCCTAGAAGAGGCCCATCACGTGCCTTGTAAATTGGATTCCTAGGTATTTTATTCTCTTTGAAGCAATTGTGAGTGGGAGTTCACTCATGATTTGGCTCTCTGTTTGTCTGTTATTGGTGTATAACAATGCTTGTGATTTTTGTACATTGATTTTGTATCCTGAGACTCAGCTGAAGTTGCCTATCTGCTTAAGGATATTTTGAGCTGAGTTGATGGGGTTTTCTAGATATACAATCATGTCATCTGCAAACAGGGACAATTTCGCTTCCTCTTTTCCTAGTTGAATACCATTTTTTTCCTTCTCCTGCCTGATTGCCCTGGCCAGAACTTCCAACACTATGTTGAATAGGAGTGGTGAGAGAGGGCATCCCTGTCTTGTGCCAGTTTTCAAAGGGAATGCTTCCAGTTTTTGCCCATTCAGTATGATATTGGCTGTGGGTTTGTCATAGATAGCTCTTATTATTTTGAGGTATGTCCCATCAATACCTAACTTATTGAGAGATTTTAGCATGAGGAGTTGTTGAATTTTGTCAAAGGCCTTTTCTGCATCTATTGAGACAATCATGTGGTTTTTGTCATTGGTTCTGTTTATATGCTGGATTACATTTATTGAGCTGTGTATGTTGAACCAGGCTTGCATCCCAGGGATGAAGCCCACTTGATCATGGTGGATAAGCTTTTTGATGTGCTGCTGGATTCGGTTTGCCAGTATTTTATTGAGGATTTTTGCATCAATGTTCATCATGAATATTAGTCTAAAATTCTCTTTTTTTGTTGTGTTTCTGCCAGGCTTTAGTATCAGGATAATGCTGGCCTCATAGAATGAGTTAGGGAGAATTCCCTTTTTCTGTTGATTGTAATAGTTTCAGAAGGAATGGTACCAGCTCCTCTTTGTACCTCTGACAGAATTCGGCTGTGAATCCATCTGGTCCTGGACTTTTTTGGTTGGTAAGCTATTAATTATCACCTCAATTTCAGAGCCTGTTATTGATCTATTCAGAGATTCACCTTCTTCCTGATTTAGTTTTGGGAGGGTATATGTGTTGAGGAATTTGTCCATTTATTCTAGATTTTCTAGTTTATTTGTGTAGAGATGTTTATACTACTCTCTGATGGTAGTTTGTATTTCTGAGGAATGGGTGGTGATATTCCCTTTATCATTTTTTATTGCATATATTTGATTCTTCTCTCATTTCTTCTTTATCTGATCTTTGACAAACCTGACAAAAACATGAAATGGGGAAAGGATTCTCTATTTAATAAATGGTACTGGGAAAACTGGCTAGCCACACGTAGAAAGCTGAAACTGGATCCCTTCCTTACACTTTATACAAAAATTAATTCAAGATGGATTAAAGACTTAAATGTTAGACCTAAAACCATAAAAACCCTAGAAGAAAACCTAGGCAATACTATTCAGGGCATAGGCATGGGCAAGGACTTCATGTCTAAAACACCAAAAGCAATGGCAACAAAAGCCAAAATTGACAAATGGGATCTAATTAAACTAAAGAGCTTCTGCACAGCAAAAGAAATCACCAACAGAGTGAACAGGAAACCTACAGAATGGGAGAATATTTTTGCAATCTACTCATCTGACAAAGGGCTAATATCCAGAATCTACAATGAACTCAAACAAATTTACAAGAAAAAAACAAACAACCCCATCAAAAAGTGGGCAAAGGATATGAGCAGACACTTCTGAAAAGAAGACATTTATGCAGCCAACAGACACATGAAAAACTGCTCATCATCACTGGCCATCAGAGAAATGCAAATCAAAACCACAGTGAGATACCATCTTACACCATTAGAATGGCGATCATTAAAAAGTCAGGAAACAATAGGTGATGGAAAGGATATGGGGAAATTGGAACACTTTTACACTGTTGGTGGCACTGTAAACTAGTTCAACCATTGTGGAAGTCAGTGTGGCAATTCCTTAGGGATCTAGAACTAGAAATACCATTTGACCCAGCAATCCTGTTACGGGGTATATAACCAAAGAATTATAAAACATCCTGCTATAAATACACATGCACACGTATGTTTACTGCGGCACTATTCACAATAGCAGAGACTTGGAACCAACCCAAATGTCCAACAATGATAGACTGGATTAAGAAAATGTGGCACATATACACCAAGGAATACTATGCATCCATAAAAAATGATGAGTTCATGTCCTTTGTAGGGACATGGATGAAGCTGGGAACCATCATTCTCAGCAAACTATCACAAGGACAAAAATCCAAACACCACATGTTCTCACTCATAGGTGGGAATTGAACAATGAGAACACATGGACACAGGAAGGGGAACATCACACACCGGGGCCTGTTGTGGGGTGGGGGGAAGGGGGAGGGATGGCATTAGAAGATATACCTAAAGTTAAATGAAGAGTTAATGGGTGCAGCACACCAACATGGCACATGTATACATAGGTAACAAACCTGCATGTTGTGCACATGTACCCTAAAACTTAAATTATAATAATAATAAAAAAGACCGCATGCCCAGGTAGCCCAGGGCAGCGAGGACAGAGCCAAGCAGATGGGCCTCTGCAGAACCCGTACGGCAATCAGGGAGTGCTTAGTTTGCAAAATCCCTTTCTCCAAGGCAGATTCTATGACAACCCCAGGGTTACCTTCAGAGCCTGCTCCCCAGGGTGAGGCTCAAGTTGAGGCACCCGAAGGGCTGATCATCCATGGGTGAATGCTTTCCTCTCGTGGTCACTGTGGTGAAGTGGAGCATGCAGAACCTAGAGGTTCTCTGCAAACTCATGAACTGAGCAGGATTTACAGGGCAGGTGGCTGCGGGCACAGGAATTGCCCTGTAGCTTTGTGGTTTATCTGCCGCATTTGAGCATTCCCTTTGCGATGTGTTCATCTTCACATGTGATGTTTCAGCATATCGTCAACTCCTATATCATAGGGTGAGGAGGTTGCCAACTCTGCAAGCCTCTTCTCACTTAGTTCCCCTCAGACACACTCCATCTCTCAGGGCCCAAAAGCCCACCATTCCTGCCAACTCTGACACAGCTCAGGCATCCTTCTCAGACACCCTCAATGCCATGCACACTTGTGTGTAAACACATTCATAAACTTCAGAGTGCAATGGAGTTTCTACAAGCTCTCAATGAACTCTCATATTAAGGGACTTTGTTCTGGAGACGTGACCAGCCGTTGTCAATTCCCTTCCTCTTGCCTGCCCCTGAGTACAAAGCCTGAAAGTATCAGGCAATGGACTTCCAAGCCTTACTCACCCCTGGGGAAATAGAGCTCAGGTCCAGCCAACAACTGCTAAGCACATGGCCAGGTTACTACTAAGAGTATCTGCTGGATAAACAGAGAAAAGCCCCCTGAGGAGAGTTCTCTCTCTCTCTCTCTCTCTCTCTCTCTCATCTCCTCCTGCTCCTACTCCTCACCTTTCAGGCTGTAATGTGACACAGGATGTCTAGAGCTATGGTGTCCACATTTCAAAACTCATGAGCCGTGTGCCCAAGAACAAAAGCCCAAGGAACAATGGAGAAGGTGGAAGTAAACCACCTGGGCCCCTGCTGATGACGCTGCTCCAACTCTGAACACCACCCCCACGGCCTTTGGTAAATAACCAGTGTCATCATGGGAGAGGTGGCCAGTGTTTCTCAGGACTCCTGCTACCTGAGGCCAGGACGCTCCTAGGAGCAATGGAGCTGACACATTACTTAGTGTCAATCCCAGAGCCAGGGAGGCAAATGAAGCTTACTGTGTGACAAGAACATAATTAAGCTGAAAATTCCAAGACCTGACACCTTACCCTCAACCTACCTCCTACTTATTTACTTACGAGTACAAGGGGTTTCTGGTACCTGCCCAACCTTCCTCATCAAGTGGATCAAAGAAAATTATATGAGTGAAAATATTTCACCAAGTGCAATACAGATGGACGCTTTCATTTGCATTTCACTAAGGATGAAGAGGGGAAAAAAAGACCCAGCTGAGTAAGAGATTTTTGGGAACAAATAACTTTCCAGATGAAGCATTGGTTTTCTTCAGCAGGTCTCAGAAGTGAGAACATTAGGATCATCTGTTGAAGGGAGATATCCAATCTCCTAAACAAAAATGTTCCAAGCGTTCACAGATCTAACACCCATTGTAGTTTAAAAGGCAGGATATTTGTGGTGTGGGTCCTGACTCCACCATCTCTTGGTTAGGGTTCCTGGAAACAGACTCAGATGGAGATTCACAGGCAAGAGGCTCACTGAGGCATATGCTGGGAAGGCAGGGGCATGGGGCAGGGCAGAGGGAGAAGTCAGGCAGGGGTGCAGCTCAGCAGAGGCCACAGCCAGGCCCATGGAGACCTCTGCAATGGGGATGGCCTCAGAGTGGTGGCATATCAGGGCAAAAAAATCAGGCCTTTGTATCCCCATAGAAGCCATTTATCTGAAATAGGAAATTCCAGGAAGGGCATGAATTTGGACAAAGCAGATTCCTTTGACTCAGATCAATACCCACAGAGGGACTCAGCTGTGAACCATCAGTGGCCACACTCCCAGCAGCTGAGAGAATGAAGTCTCACTGGTAAAGGGGAAACTGTGGGGGGAGACCCACTGAGAGAGCAAGGGATGTAATCTCTAGGAGACTCAGTTAATTTATCTGGACAATGGGAAGAATTATTACCATTACTGCACATTGTAACTTAAGAAATAAATAAAAGAGTATATTTGAAAAGTGACACTGAGCCCTGTATTATGTTATGTAATCATTGGTTAGTAAGAGATGCATATCAGCAAAAGGGGTAAGATGGGTGACACCTGGCAGCATTTCAGATGCCCCCCAGAGAGACCTGCAGGTCTCCCTGAAGTGTGACAGTAACTCAGAGTGAAGCAGTGGAGGATGTGAATTATTGGGCCCAGGATCCTAATTTACAGATGGGTAGACTGATGCCCTAGAGCACACACAACTTCCTCTTGGTTCCGCAGCCTGGTTCCCAGGGCTCCTTCTCCTGTGCATCTCCCCAGTTCTGACAAGTTGCGTCTCCAGGATGCCCTGTGAAGGGAAAGCATTCAATTCTCTTCTGCAATAGCACATTTAAGACAAGTGGGTGTGTGATCCTAGAAATACTGGAGCCAAAAACCCACTCAGAATGGAGGCATTAGAGAGGAAGTCTCCTGTTGGCCTAAAACATCCACTCAGAATGGAGGCATTAGAGAGGAAGTCTCCTGTTGGCCTAAAACATCTATTCAGAATGAAGGCATTAGAGAGGAAGTCGCCTGTTGGCCTAAAACATCCACTCAGAATGGAGGCATTAGAGAGGAAGTCTCTTACTGGCCTAAAACATCCATTTGTGTGAAGCCTCTCATCTCCCTACTGATAAATGAGGGAATAAACAAATCTGAGTTAAATGGAAGAAATAAGATGCTCAAAGGGCTGAAGGCTAGAAACTGGAAGTTAGCTGAAATTTCATCATCAGATGACAGCCTTCCTAGAAGAAATACGGTGTCCCTCCCCCTTGGGCCAGCAGAATTCAGTTAATCGTTTGCACTGGCACAGAGAAAACAAGTTACCAGGGAGGCCTTGGGCATATCACCCCTGCCAGCCAGCAGGAGGTGACTGTGTGCCTTGCAGGTGGTAGTGTGGGCAGCTCATGAAGGCAGGAATGAAGCCCCAGGCAACTCCAGTGACTCAGTCACAGTGAAGTGCTTGTGTGTGCATGAAGCTGATGGAGAGCACTGTCCCTGCATCCGGCTCTTTCACGTGTGTAGGTTGTGGCTGGGATGAACTACTTCTTTGATGTGGAGATGGGGCAAAACACATGTGCCAAGTCCCAGCCTAACTTAGACAACTGTTCCTTCCATGACCAGCCAAAACTTCAGGAGGTATGTGCCTGATGTGGGTCAGGGGACAATTGCGCACTGCAGATGTGTGTGTGTGTGCTCCTTCACATGTTTTGAAGGGTATGTGTGTAAGCACATCGGTATACCTAGAACAGGGTATGCAGGCATGGATACGTCTATATACATCGGTATACCTAGAACAGGGTATGCAGGCATGGATACGTCTATATGGGGAGATGCATGTGTGTTTGTGCACACACAGGCAGATGTGTGTCGGGAGGGACATGGATGTGTGTGCATATGAAGTTATATGTCTGTGCATGTACATGTGAGTAGGTGTGCCGGTGTTGTTTTGCACATGGAAAGGTGCATGTGTACACACACGTGTGCAAGTGTGTGGGGGCGGTGCATGGGAGTGTGTGTGTGCATGTGGTTGTGTGGGGGAAATAATATGGACGTTTTTGCATAGATCCATGTAGGTGAGGGTTGGGGTGAGTTCATGTAGATGCCTATGTGTGTGCATGTGGGTGGGGTGGTGTGGAGAGGGGTGATGAATTTGATTTGCTAAGAGGGCTTCAGCTTGGGAATGGGGGTACTGGGAGCTCCACCTTGTGTGCTTAGTGTTGTTGCCTGCTGAACCATAGGAAGCAGCTGCAGGGCTGGGTGCTGGGCAGGGAGATGAGGCTCTGTCTAATACCAGCGTCAGGCACCTGCCCACAGCCACAGCCACGCTGAGTAGATGAGAGGGACCTAGAGGCCTGTTAGCTGCAAAGCCCTGGACCTGCCCCGCTCACCCAATACCAGCCTCTCCAAGGACCTGCTTGTTCTTGTGAAGTCTCCAATCAGGGAAGACCCACACTCCCCTTCTTGCCTGCTCCCTAAGCCCCAGATCTTTGAAGGGGAGCTGCCCTGCCCTGGCATCTTCCCGCTGGCCCCTCTTAGTGCTGGCCTAGGCACAGAAGGTGGAAGGAGCTGGGGGGCAGTGATCTGTCTCCCCATGTCCTCCACCCTTAGGGCTCCCGAGACCTTGCACAGGCTGCTTCTCACAGGGCTGTTATGGGGCAGGAACCCTGCAGGCTGGAAATGGGGGTAATGCCACCTGGTGACCTGGAGCCTTCCATCCCCACCTGGGAGGAGGAATGGAGTCATCACTGCACAGTTTGGTTCAGTGCTCCGGGACTCAGAAGGAGCAGGTGGGGGCACAGTGTCTCACCTCCATCCATCCTTTTCCCCACTCTGATGTCTCATGCCTGAGTGTCTCCCACTTTAACTGCAGCCACACTGATTGTCCCTCTCTCTTTCCTTTCACAGAAACAATTCTGCTGTTTCCAGATCTGTGAAGTTCCCTGGGATCACAGAATGTCCTTGGTGAAATCCACGTGTCAGAATGTCTAGGGGTTTGTACCAGGCCAACTGCACCAACCACCTCCAGCTCCCATGCCCCTGTAGTGCTCTCACCCTTGAATTTGTGGCTCCTGCCCTGGGGGAGCTCTCCTCTGTGGACCTGCACCAGGAGACAGGCAGAGAAGACATCAGGAGGCTTTTCTTCACAGCAGGGGTTTCTGCCCTGGCTCCTTGCTTCTTACAGCCCTGGTGCATGTTGCACATGCCCCCTTCTCCTGCAACTAAACAGTAGCATCGGCTCCCTCTGAGTTCTTGGCTGTCCGGGGCTGTGCAAACAGGAAGGGTTTTGGCAGACACTTTATGAAGTTCACCTTGTCCACCAGCCCCCTCCTCCAACTCTGACCTCTTCCAAAGGGAGCAGCCCAGGTTCTAATGTGAGAGTAGTGCCTCTTTTGACCAGTTCCATGAGGGTGTGCCCTACGCAGGGAGGTCATACCCTATGCTGGACAGGGAGATTGTGCCCTACACTGGGAGGTAGTGCCCTGTGCTGGGAGGCTATGTGCTATGATGAGAGGTGGTGCCCTATGCTGGGAGGCTGTGTCCTATGCTGAGAGGTTGTGTCCTATCCTGGGAGATTGTGCCCTATGCTTGGAGGTTATGCCCTATGCTGGGAGGCAGTGCCCTGTGCTGGGAGGTTGCACCCTAGGAGCATTGTTCACGTTCACACCCACTAGACCTTTTTCTGGACTTGGATTTAAAGCAAGTCATCATGTCAAGCTTAACATAAAGAATGTAGAAATTAAAACATTCAGGACCGTAATGCAGTGGACGCTCTTCAGGTTTCAAGAAAGACATTCTAATTAATAAAGAACATCACTTCATTGTCACTAGCATTCCAAAGAACGATGGATATTTCTGCCCTGAACAGGAGACTACAGTCTTAAGTCACACAGCCCACCCTGCACAGTCCCCTTTGCCATTTCAGGATACAGGGGGCAGCCTCATGGCCGGTGCCCTGAGCAGGGCTCTCCAATACCTTCCATGCTCAGAGTCACATTGAACAAGGGCTGCTGCCATGAACACAGCAGAGGGCAGGGGCGCAAAATGATAAGAGGAAATCTGCCCAAATTGCCCAGAGGCCAGCACACATGCACCACACCTAGAAATCCAGAGTGGGAAACACATGTACAGGGAGAGTGGAGAGCATCTACATCCATTTCATCTCCACTTGGACTTGATTTTACAGAGGTCTTTGGGATCTGGGAAGTGAAGCACCACCCAGGAGGCTGTAACATGGGGGACTTGAGTCTGGGCCTCATCCTCTTGGGGGTGGGCAGGTGTAGTCACTCAGGCTTCTGCTGGGAGAGAGGGGTTGCATGCAGAGTAGGAGGTGCTCAGAGTGGTGACTGGGGTGAAGACATCTCTGCAGGGAGTTGCTCATGATTTTCTACCTGAATGGAAGATCTTTGACACAAGCAACCACCATCAAGACACACAACGAAGAGATGATTTTGTGTAAACCAGCCACTTCTCAGACACAATTCTCTCTCCCTTGAGTTGGGAGTAAAGTGGGGGCTGTATACTGAGCTCCCCCCACCTTCTCCCAGTGTGTCTGCTCTCTAGGAGGGAAGATGTGGATAGGGATGCTGAGGGTGAGCAGGTATATCTTCTGAGCCAAATGAATTGTCTGAACTGTGTCCTGAAGCCACTAGATCTTTGTAGGAGATTAAGACAGGGTTTCACTAGACTGATATTTGCCTACAAATATCAAAAATTACAAAAATCCATATCACTCATTTCCCATTTGGGAAATTTTATGCCTTTTCTAAGACTTTCCTTACCAAAAATAATGCCACAAATCAGTGGTAAAATATTGAAAATGAAGAGGTTAGAAACTCCTCATTCAGCATAGAGAAGTCGCTCTGGAAGTAGGGTTGAGCGCATCGGAGGCCTGGGAAGCACAAGGCAGCACAGTCTTTCCTTGGGCACATGGACACTTGCCATAACAAGGACAAGAGGATCAAGGCGCTGCAGGGCCTGAGGAGCATACATTATAGGGGCTCTCTGTGAAAAAACAAAAAATAGCACAATGTTAGCAATACAAAACTAAGCACAAAAATTAATGCTTATTTAGGAAGAGAAAATAAATCACGGAAATTATATGCATGAAAATGCTGAAAAATACTGCAAACATCACAAAATTGGGAAAAATAACACATATCCTCTTGCAATCAGTCACCAACACCGATTCTGTAGTCAACAGACTCAAGTCTATTGGCTTGTTGAAATAAGGGAATAAATTCACACCAAGAAACCTGGGATGACTCAAAAAAGAAAAGAGGTTATTAAGGAGCAGGGGAAAGGATTTTGAGGTGATATTGATGCACTCAGGGCATGGGAGGCCTCCTTGTAAAGCAGCCAGTGTCAAGCCTGGTCTGCAAAGTGGACCTAGGTCCTGTGTCCTTAGAACCCATAAAGTCCAGCCAGATGTGGAATGTTCTGTCCATAAACCCCTTCTCTGTAACTCTGAGCTTCTGTGTAAAGGTGGATATAGATCCTCCAGACAGTAGGATGATCTTCTTACTGATAAGCAAAGTTTGGAACAGCCCCTGACTGTAGAAAGTGAGGTCTTCCATTGAGCCAGAAAGCAGCCTTGTGTTGACCTCCTATCTCATCCTGTGACTTAGAATGTCTTAACCATCTGGGAATGCAGCACAGTAGGTCTCAGCCTCATTTTACCCAGCCCCTACTCAAGATGGTTGCTCTGGTTCAAATGCCTCTGACATGTGCATGTAGATGGGCTGTGGGGAACACATGTGATGAATTTGATTTGTTAAGAGGGATTTAACTCGGCAATGGGGATACTGGGAGCTCCACCCTGCATCCTTTGGGGTGTTGCCTGCTGGACTGGAGGAAGCAGCTGCAGGGCTTGGTGCTGGGACGAGAGAAGGGGTTCTGTCTAATCCCAGCCTCAGGCACCTGCCCAGAGTCAGAAATCAGTCATCAGCCAAGAAGAGGCTGTTTGACATTTCAAAGCCACAGCTTGAGAGAAACATTCTGTCCTGCTCATGATGCCACTGGCTTTGTTAACATCAGTCCATCTATCCACTCTGCAGATGAAAGGGCAGATTTGCCCTTCTTAATCCACATGATTTTTACTTCCTCACATGATATTTTTATTAATTAGGTACGACACAACTCATAATTTCATTCGATGTTTTTATACTCAACTAATGTATCAGTATTTCCCTCATTGTAAGAGATTTTATTTATCGTAGGATTTTGTCACGTATAACAGAAGAATAAACCAGTCTTTCCACTTAAAGGTTTGATCACTTGTAAAATTGATGGTGCATAACATCTTGATTCAAAACTCATAATTGGTAATATCGTGCACATTTTTCTGATTGTTGTCTAATTTGGAAAAGCCTCTTTCATTTTCCTTTCATCTGCAAGCTCTAAGATTTTAATAGCTCTAAATTTTCTTGACTTAAAATTGAGGACCTTAACAAGTCTTTCTATTGACAACACACAAAAACACAGCATTTTTAAACTGTCACTGTTGTACTGAGCTTCAGAATTATCTAAAAATATCATTATGGGCTATATTTATTAGCTCATTGTATGTGCAGGAGGCATTTGTCCTGAAGCAAGTATTTCTCTGAGCTGTCTTTCCGCTGGTCACAATTTTATATCTGTGTTATGTGGAGCTCCCAGACTTGATTAGGACAAGAAGAGGTGGGAGGTCAGCCCCATCCATCAGTTCGGTGCTGCTTCACACACATATGTCCTTACTATGGGTAGTTTCACCACACAGATCTGTGCCCTACGAATGTCAAAAATTGAGAAATTCTATCTCATTCAATTCCCATCAAAAATAAAAACAACTGCATGATGCACTAATTATGTTATATGCCATATTACCAAATATCTTTCCAATAGAATAAAACTGCCTTTTTTGACTAGGGTCAAAAAAAACCAAAACACTCACATAAAATTTTCCATGTTTCTGCTGGGAATAATTTTCCACACATGGGCTTCTGGCTCCACAAATTGCAAACCTTCTTTCCTCTGCTAATCATAGGCTTCCAATGTGAGGTGCTGGGGACATTTTCTGATCAAGGTTCTACCTCTCCTCAATGCTTTAGGTAAAAACCGAGAGGGTGGTAGGACCTTGTCTGGGGCCTCTCCTGCACCAGGACAGTTTGAGGCAACATGACTATGCGCAGGAGTGACTCAGAACCACGGGAGTGTGTTCCCTTCACCCCAGGTTAAATGCGTCCCAACTCAACTTCCTCTTAGCCAGATACCAAAATGCCTGTGTCCACCCTACACCATCCAGAGGGCGGTGAATGGGAAGAAGAAAGCCAGAGGAGAAAAAGCCAATGTTCTTAGCTGACTACAGTGAAAATACCACACATTTTTTATTGTACAAAACATCCAGCCAAGAAAACCTGTTGCTCAGGCCCACTTTGAGCCTTTTGTGGGGTTTTTGAAAATCTCTGTACTTAAACGTCATTAGCATCATTGAAGATCTTCTGGATTTTTATGACAAGACTTTACTATTTTTGTAAGAGTGGATGGGCCAAGGGGAAATGGGAAGGAGGCAAATCCACCGGCCACAAAAGTAGGAAGAGACATGGAGAAGAAGTGAGGGAAGGAGAAACACATGCAAAAGAAACCTGCACGTGCATCAGGACCTGGCAAGAGGCTTTCCACTGCATGTAAGAAAGGCCCCAATTAAAAATGGCTTGAATGCAAAGAGAGTGCTCTACCTTTCATAATAAGAAGGCCCTGGGTGAGACAAGCTTTAGGAACAGAACTTCCAGCATCTAGCTCTGCTTCCCTGGGATTCTCTCATCCTTACCTTTCTGTTCATGATGCTTCAGCCTCGAGCTGGTAGCAAGGCGGTTGCCACAGCTCCAGACATCACATCATCAACACCAACATCCAGAGGCAGAAAGATCCTAGGGAAAAGCCTCTGTTCCACCCATCCTTCCTGAATGTGAGTAAGCTTCTCCTATGCACTCCTTAGCTCACTCCTTCTGATGCCTCATAGGCCAGGTCTGCATCACAGGCCCATCCCCTACACCAATCATACACTTAATATATGTTAATACATCTACACTTAAAAGATGTTAAGAATCTATTAATACATCATTGATAGTGTCACCAACACTCAGTGAAACCTGTGGATGACCATGGCAATATCCTGGTAATAGCACAAACTTTAACATGATCAAAATGATGTCATCACTAGAGACTGCTCAAATAAATTATAGAGCACACACATGATGGAAGAGCAGTTAAGAATTAGATAGCAATATATGTGTTAAACTGGAAATAATTTTAATATATCTTGAATATATTATTTTATTGAAAGCAAGGTATATATGGTGTGTTAATATAAAGCTTGTTGTAAAAACAAAGTAAACACACATGTGTTTACTATATAGACATTTAGACACATGTTTACACATACGGATGTACACATAAACATCTAAAATATGGGAAAGGAGAGAGGCAAGCAGTCATTTGTATTTATTAACATTGGATATCACCGAAGAGAGGTGGTAGTGTGGGTAGGGAGATGGATAATTTGGCTTTTGCTTTTTTATATTTAGAATCTTTCTTTTCCATTTGAATATTACAAAAATATGTGTGTGTTCTTTCTACCTCGTTTTTAGTGTCAGCTAGGAGTGTTTGGGTGATGAGATTACAGGTTATTTCCCCTTGGATCCTCCCTATGTCTCTATTTTTAAAACTAACAAATACTATGGCTGAATGACCTATTGGTGTGGTTGATATGCCCACATATGCCTAACAGCTTATCAACTATGAGTTAATCGGCAGTTTATTTTCAGCATAAGGTGTTCTCACAGCTGGGTACAGTGGCTCATGCCTATATTCCCAGAACTTTGGGAGGTCGAGGCAGGTGGATGATTTGAGGTCGAGAGTTCAAGATCAGTCTGGCCAACATGGTGAAACCCCATCTGGCATGGGCCTGTAATCCCAGCTACTCAGGAGGCTGAGCCAGGAGAATCACTTGAACCTGGGAGGTGGAGGTTGCAGTGAGCCAAGATCATGCCATTGCACTGTAGCCTGGGCAAAAAGAGTGAAACTCCTTCCCGAGGGGGGGAGAAAATTGTTCTCACATGCTCCCTGATTTATGAAAGCCACTTAGTATTTAATAAGTGTTTCCTTGTTTTTCATGGCAGTAAATGTTTTCAGATATATCCTCTGCCAGCTATACTCTGAGCTCCTGGGGAAGAGAAGGTGTCTTAGGTCACATTCCCTACAAAGCCTTCACCACCAGAGAACTCATCACTGCCATGGACTCAGTGACTGTGATTAGCAAGTGGGCTTTGGCTTGGCTTTAGTGTGCTCTATTTCATCCTCTTTCATTCTCCTGTATTCTACTTTGATTGAATATAAAGAGGAGGTAGCCTGCTGCCTAGTTCAGTTGAAAGTAATGGACGGCTGAAGCTCAAGATGTGAGTCTGCATTTAATTTCAGTGCAAACTCACGGCATTGCATTTACATCTCAGCATCCATACTTCAACATTAGAATGGTGTACCAGTCACTGATCCCATTAGAAATCAGATGAGTATTGTAGAAATGGTGTGTATGTATGCATAGGCACACTCCTGCATAAACGCACTTGTAACATTTTAGTACTATGGAGTTTTTACAAACTCTTTGTGGACTCTTATATTAACAAACTTTGTTCTGAAAACCTCACCAGCCATTTCCTACTCCTTTTCTCCTGCCTGCCCCTGAGTGCAAAGGCTGAAAGCATCAGCCAATAAACTTCCTGGCCTTCCTCACCCCAGGGGGCATAGGACCCAAGTCCAGGCAATAACATCTAAGAAGGCAGCCAGGTCATTACAAAAAAAAAAAAAAAAAAAAAAAAGCCTATACTGAATAGAAAAGACCGAGGCCTTGGAAAGAATCCTCTCTCTCTCTCTCTCTCTCTCTCTCTCACACACACACACACACACACACACACACACATTCTCTCTCTCACTCACTCTCTACACCCTCATCTCAGCACCTGTGACCTCCTCCTTCTCCTACTCCTCACCTTTGAGGCTGTAGTGTGGGACAGAATGTCCCAACTATGATGTCTGCCTTTCACTTATGAGCCATGTGCCCAAAAACAAGAGCCCAATGAACGATGGAGAAGATGGAAGGAAACCACCTGGGCCCCTGCTGAGGACACTGCAGCAACTCTGTGAACACCACCCCCATGGCCTCTGGTAAAGGACCAGTGTCATCATGGGAGAGGTAGCCAGTGTTTCTCAGGACTCCTGCTCTCTGCAGCCAGGATACTTCCAGGAATGATGGAGCTGACACATCACTAAGTGCCAGTCCCAGAGCCAGGGTGGAAAATGAAGCTTATTGTGCAATGTGAACAAAATGTATCTGAAAATTACATGACCTGGCTTATTGTCCCCAAATTCCCTTCTACATATTTCCTCAAAATTACAAAGGGTTTGCGTTACCTGCCTAGCCTTCCCCATCAGGTAGATCCAAAGAAATTTGGTAAGTGAAATATTTCACCAAGACCAATACAAATGGAAGCTTTGGTTTTCATTTTACTGAGGAGTAAGGAGGGAAAAATAGTCCTACTGAGTAAGAGATTTTCAAGAACAGGTAACTTTCCAGATAAAACACCATTTTTCCAAATAAGTCTCAGGTCTGAATACATTTGGAACATCCTACCCCTTGAATCCTGAGAAGAGAGACATCCAGTCTCCTAGATAAGAATTGCCCCATCCTCCAAACATTCACAGACCTGGTACCCACTGTAGTTTAAAAGGCAGGATATTTGTGGTGTGGGTCCTGACTCCACCATCTCTTGGTTAGGGTTCCTGGAAACAGACCCAGATGGAGATTCATGAGCAAGAGGCTCACTGAGGCATGTACTGGGGAGGCAGGGGCATGGGGTAGGGCAGAGGGAGAAGTCAGGCAGGGGTGCAGCTCACCTGAGGCCACAGCCAGGCCCATGGAGAACTCTGCAAAGGGGATGGCCTCAGAGTGGTAGGATATTAGGGCAAAAGAATTAACATTTTGTACCCCCATATAGACCTATTATTTAAAATAGGCAATTCCAGGAGGGGCATGAACTTGGACAAAGCAGCTTCTTTGACTCAGATCAATGCCCACAGAAGGACTCAGCTGTGAGCCATCAGTGGCCACACTCCCAGTAGCTGAGAGAATGAAGTCTCACTGGTAAAGGGGAAACTGGTGGATGGAGCCCTTAATGAGAGAGCGAGGGATGTCATCTCTAGGAGACTCAGTTAACTCATCTGTACAATGGGAAGAATTATAACTATTACTACCTATGGTCATTTAAGAAATAAGTGAAATTTTGATCTTCTTATGAAGTTATTAGCTGGCTGCTTTGTAGTTTCTATTGCATAGTTGCTTTACAAGGTCTGTGGACTATGTACTTAAGTTTGTTTTTATGGTAGCAGGGATCTTTCTTTTGTTTCCATGTGTAGTACTTCCTTAAGAATCTCATGTAAGACTGGTCTAGTGGTAACAAATTTCCTTAGTGATTGTTTGCCTGAAAAACATTTTATTTCTCTTTGCTTATAAAGCTTAGTTTGACAGGATATGAAATTCTTGGTTGAATTTTCTTGTCTTTAAAAATGCTGAAAATAGGCTCCCATCACTTCTGACTTGTACAGTTGCCACTGAGAACTTTGCAGTTAACCTGATGGGCTTCCTTTGTACATTATCTGACATTTTTCTCTAGATGCTTTTAGATTTTTTATTTAATTGACCTTGAAAAGCCTGGTGACTATAGGCATTGATGTTCATTTTGTATAGTATCTTTCAGGCGTGTCTGTGTGAAGAGACCACTAAACAGGCTTTGTGTGAGCAATAAAGCTTTTTTAATCGCCTGGGTGCAGAAAGACAGGCTGAGTCTGAAAAGAGCATCAGCAAAGAGAGATAGGGGTGGGACCATTTTATAAGATTTGGGTAGGTAAAGGAAAATTACAGTCAAAGGGGGTTGTTCTCTGGTGGGCAGGAGTGGGGGGTCACAAGGTTCTCAGTAGGGAAGCTTTTGAGAAAGGATGAGCCAGGAGAAGGAATTTCACAAGATGATGTCATTAGTTAAGGCAGGAACAGGCCATTTTCACTTCTTTTCTGGTGGAATGTCATCAGTTAAGGCAGGAGCCGGCCATCTGGATGTGTACCTGCAGGTCACAGAGGATATGACGGCTTAGCTTAGGCTCAGAGCCCTGACAGTATCTCGCAGGTGTTCTCTGTATTTTTTTGTGTCTGGATGTCTATGACACTAGCATGATTAAGGAAATTTTCTTGGATTACCTCAAATATGTTTTCCACATTGTTTATGTTTTCTCCTTGTCTCTCAGGAATGCTAACAATTCAGAGGTTTGGTCATTTTATATAACATCATATTTCTCAAAGACTGTTCATTTTTTTTGTCTGATTGGGTTAGTTCAAAGTACCACTCTTCAAGCTCTGAAGCGATTTGTTTTGTTTGGTCTAGTCTAATAATAAAGCTTTCAATTGTATTTTCAAATTTCTTCAGTGAAGTTTATTGATTCCACAAGCTCTGACTGATTTCTTTTAAAATGTATATCTCTTTCTTCATCTCCTGGATTGCTTAAGAAATTTGTTTTTGTTGATTTTCAACCTTGTATTGGATCTCATTGAGCTTTTTTGCAATGTATGCTTTGAATTCTTTATCTGCCATTTTTGAGTTTTCATTTTGGTTAGGAACCATTGCTGGAGAGATAGTGTGATCTTTTGATGGTGTCACAACATTCAGATGTTTCATGGTACCAGGATTCTTCTGCTGCTTTTTTCTCATCTGGACACATTGGCACTCCTAATTTTTGTAATTATTTTCATACAGACAGAATTTTTTTCTTTCTTTCTCTACATCATTGTTTTTCTTTCCATTTCTACCCCTCTCTAGGGGGTGTGACTGTAGGGTTTTTGGCTTTGCTTCTATAACCCTATGCACTTTTGTCCAGCATGTTTTATATTGGGCTATGCGGTTTGTCTACAGGCCAATAGATGGTGCTTGTCTGTAACAGTCGGCTGTGGCTAATGCATATGGGTATATACTTGATTCTTGCTTACTGGGAGACGATTTCTGTTGCCTCTGGCATTGGGCTGATCCTGAAGTGCACCATGGTGTGAGCTCCCTGCTTATCCCTGGACGAGGGGACCAAGAAGGGCAGGCATAACTACAGGTGCTTCAATAGCAGGTATGAGCACCAGCATTGAGTGGGAGTCCAGTGGGCATCAATTGAGCACCCAGACATGTGCCTAGGCCTGGATGTGAGAAAACTGCTTAGACTCAAATTCTCTGTAGGGGGTAGAATGCCTAAATTCCTAATCCAGGGGAGTGGGTGCTCCAGATGCCCGGATATCTGCCTGGGCATGGAGTGCAGCAGGTGCTGCTACACCACAGTCTCTGCACAGGAATGTTGGTGCAGCTCAGGCTGTTGTTCCAGGTGAGCAGGTGCTCCACATGTCTGGAGGTCTCTGCTTCACCACTGTCTCTGCACAGGAAGGGTAAGCCAGAAACGGCTGCTGATTTAGGCACAGGGGAGCTCTGAATGCCGGAAGATCTACCTGGGTATGGAGTACAGAGGGCCCTGCTACACCATAGTCTATATATAAGAAGGGGGGGCTTCTTAGGCTGCAGATCTGAGTGAGCAGGTGCTCTGAATGCCTAGAGATCAGCCTGAGTGTGGGGCAGAGAAGATCCAGCTGCTCCATGATCTCAGGGAAGAAGTCTGGTGCATCCAGCACCAATACACAGAGACCAGTTCCAGGTACCAGGATGACCGTGGCTGCAAGTCTCATCACACAGGGGAACCCATGGCTGCAGTAGCCCTCCTCTGGCTCCAGACTTGCAACAAGGGTGAGCACAATTCCAACACCTACTACTAGGGCATTTTTCGCAGTCACTGTTCAGTTCTAATATGGAGACCCTACCCCATTCTAGCACAAGCACTCCAATCTGGCCCAAGACTAAAATGACTTTGTGGGCAAGCTGCTGGGTCACCTAAGAATGACTGACTTATGAGCCCAGATTAAAAATAGCATACTGCTCTTAGTCCTAGGTCTAAGAAAATGGCAGCAGCTTTTTCCAGTGTCTTTCCCTCTCAGACTGTCCAGGCATCTCTCCAAGTTAGCTCTAGGGCTTGGGAGAAACCAAGTGCTCTCCCTTGGCCTGGTTCCATGGAATCCCCAGTGGAAAGGTACATCACAGAGGGAGACTCTCTGCCCCCTCACATTCTGGGACATCACTCACTTTTATGAGGAACACACTGTCATAGGGGTTATTTGCCTACATTCTCCTCCCCAGAATCTGAGGTGTCCTTCAGGATTCCAGTGGATTCCCACTCTCCTTCTTGAGTTAAAACTCACAGAGCTGATCACTATGTACTATTTTGCTATTTCCAAGTGCTTGAGGCACACCAAAAGCTTCTAATCTACCACTGGGGGGAGAAATGCACAATGTTTATCAGAGTCCCTGATCTCTGTCCACTAAATGCCAGTAGCACATCCTCCCAAGTAGCAACAACCAAAAATGTCCTAGACAGTACAAATGTGCCCTGGGAAGCAAAATTGCCCCAGGTGAATAACTGCTGACAGAGGCATCATGGCCTCCCTATAGCAATGAATGAGCACAGGCACCACTCGGGATTGCTTTCTGAACTCACCAAAGATTTCAGCCAGTACTTCTAGAGTTGGATGAAGGAAAGTATAAAATAGATCTAGAACTTCTTGTTATTAATACATGAGAAGGTAAGGATAGGCTCCAATAATAATGGAAACATGTCAAGAGAACAGAGGAAGCTGCTTAAAGGAGCTCTCGGTAGCCAACTGTGAGATAATCTACACATTGCAATAATAGCGGTAACAGATTATAACTTATTGAATAAAATAAGAAACCATGAGTTAGATCTATCGAGAGACAGAAGCTAGGTAGGTAGGTATGTAGATAAACAGACAGATGAGAAAAGCAAGTTTTCCTTACAGTGGAATGAATGCCATTAATAAATATAGAAGAAATGATGAAGTTAGAAAAAAATAGTCACAATCATCATAATAACAATTGATTCACGAAAGAATTATCATTATATGCTACTGGTAGAAAGTAAAAGTTTAATAGGAAGTAGAACATAAACCTATTTTCTAAGTATTGCTCCTTGAAATAGTTATTAATTATACAACAAATAAAGTAACTTTAGAGTGGAGAAAGCTGGAAGATGCTATCTAAATCTAGAGATTAAAGTTAACATCCATCAGCAATTGGACAATGGTATCCTGGCCTCCTGGAATGATGTACTGAGGAACACAATATCACTTCTATAATTTTCATCTAAAAAATGCATAACCTGAATCAAATCCATTGACGACCCCAACAGAAAACATTCTACAAAATCACTAGTTATCGTCAAAAATGATAGGATAACAAAGACAAGAGAGAATGAAGAGCTTTTCCAGATTAAAGGAGACTAAGGAAGCTTGGCAAATAAACACCACTGATAAACTGTCTGAACAATAGACTAGACAAAAGGATGTATCTACACAAGCATCATGATTTTGCTTATTGCACTCAGGTTGTTAGAGAATGTCCTTGTCCGTAGGACACACATATGAAAGTATCTGAGGACAAAAGAGGTCATGTCTGCAATTTGCACTCAGATGACTTGGAAAAACCTATAATAGCTTGTACACATAGAAAGAGAAGGAAAAAGCACGAGATACAATGTTATGAGTGGGAGAATTTGAGTGTATACAAGAGCTCTTTATATTACTCTTCCCACTTTTTGTAAGTTTGAAATCACTAGGCCGGGCGCGGTGGCTCACGCCTGTAATCCCAGCACTTTGAGAGGCCAAGGCGGGTGGATCACAAGGTCAGGAGATCGAGACCATCCTGGCTAACATGGTGAAACCCCATCTCTACTAAGAAAAACACAAAAAATTAGCCGGGCGTGGTGGCAGGAACCTGTAGTCCCAGCTACTCAGGAGGCAGGAGAATGGCATGAACCCGGGAGGCGGAGCTTGCAGTGAGCCGAAATCGTGCCACTGTACTCCAGCCTGGGCGACAGAGCAAGACCCTGTCTCAAAAAAAAAAAAGAATAATAAATCACTACAAAATAAAACGTGCAAAAAATAAAAATTCAAAATACAGCAAAGTTCTATGTAAGGATCACCCGACATGCACAGACCTGTGTTGTCAGCTAGTTGGGAAGTCT